>NC_092876.1:289797872-290137872 GCF_028372415.1 Notamacropus eugenii
GACATAGAATGAAGTGAGCAGAACCAGAAGACCATTGTATACAACGACAATATTGTAATGATGATCAACTGTGAAAGACTTAACTACTCTGATCAATATAATGATCCCAGACAGTTCCTAGGGACTAAAGATGAACAATACTACCTACCTCCAGAGACAGAATTGATGAATTCTGAATACAAATTGAAGTGTAATTTTCTCTCTTTATTTTTCTTTATTATTTCAGGGCTAATATGGAAATGTGTTCCATAATTTCGTATGTGTAATTGGCTAGTCTTCTCAGTGGGTAGAGGAGAGGATGGAGAAAGGGAGATAATTTGGAATTTAAAATTTTAAAAAAAGGATGTTAAAAAGAATTGGTGGCGCATGTATTTACTTATTTAAGGGCTCAGTGATATTGGAAGCTAAGAAAGAGAGAAGACTTTAAGCCATTCTGCTGTACAACTGGTGCAAACACTTTGGCAACTGGGTTATACAGGAAAACAGTCAGAGCTTTATGTGTGGAGGACTGTTCAGATTACACTGTAGTTCAGAGACAAAAGGTATCTAATGAAGGGTATCTACCCCTAGCTATTGTACACTAGGTCTTCCTCAGCATGCTAAAGGTTACTTTAGCGCCAATGAACTCTAGGCAACTAGGCAACAAATCGCTACTGAATCAGTGGTTTCAATAAATGGACCCAGATTATTTAGATTGGCAATGGATTCATTGCTGGAATAATAACAATAATATTACCATCACCACCATTAATGGGCATGTAGTGCCTACAAAGTGCCAGGTACTCTGCTAAGTGCTTTACAAATTTTATCTCATTTTATTCTCAAAACAACCCTGGAAGCTAGGTGCTAATATTATTCCCCTTTTCCAGATGAAGTAACTGAGTCAACAGAGCTTAAGCAACTTGCCCCAAATCACACAACTAGCAGGAATCAAAGGTTGAATTTAAGCTCAGGTCTTCCTGATTCCAGACCTCCGGATTCTATTTAATCCACCACCTAGTTATACCTGGGCAGGAATGAAATTTGGACTTTCCACAAGTCAATTACTAGATTTCCTTTTGAGATACAATATATGAAGATCCTCTGTGAATACAGGTAGAGTCATTTAAAACAGAAGTACCAGGTTAGTGGTATTGTAATTAGCATGATGGCAAAAAAAAACAAAAAAGAAAAACAAATTCCCTAAACCAGTTACCACACTATTATTTTAATTCCACCCTACCAGCTTATAAATTTATGCTAGTATAGCCATCCTATCTCATTCATTGCTTATTGACTATAGTATCTCTTAACTGATGTCATATTTCAAAAAAAGAGCTACACATGTGCTAACTCTAACTTCTACCACATAGAAAACACTATTCTCTACTATTGAAAGTCAACAATCAGTGAATCAATTAGCATTAATTAATTATTTACTATTTGTCAGATATCACATATGAAGACAAAAAATGAAAAGTCTCTGATCTCAAGGAGTTTATCTCCTATCAGGGATGATTCCAATTTACCCAGCTTTTCCCAATAAGTAAGAAAAAACTGACATACAAAAATATGCTAATGAAAAATTATTTCTTTCATAGCTAAATATAGCTCAATTAACTTATGATTTTAGCTTACAGTAACTAGGAATCTCTATTTCTTGATTTTTTTTCCAAACAACTCATAGTTCTCCTATATGTCTTTTATGCTTAGTCCCTTTGGAGTGTCTGAAGGGGAGAATCTCTACTTGCTTTCAGAAGCTTCTTTAGCTAAGCATCTGTCTGTTACATACAGTCTTGTGGCTCTCAGCTTTTCCACTGGAAAAGAAGAAACAACTTTTCTCTCAATGTCAACTTTCTTTATACTTTTTTACTAATCTGAACCAGTCGTTGGTATATTTCTTTAGCTCCCTCTGGTTCTGGTAATGATAACACAGGCTATAGGTAAAAAGGTAGAAGGCACCTTGGTGCCACATAGCTTTAACTCCTTATTTTACAGCCAAGGAAATTAAGAATAAGCGACTTGACTATTATAATGCTTACACGAGGTTTTGAGCTTAGTGAACCTAGTTATCTTTAGTATGTAGAAGAGTATATCATCATATCAGTGAAATCTAGGATAAAATTGGTTCTTTCTCTAGAAAATTTGTTTCACCTGTATGAATTAATCCTGTTCTTTCTTTACCCCACACCCCTACACACTTTCTCTCTTGCATCTTCTCTTTATCTACTAGTTCTCAATTTTCATTGAAAAATATATTTAGGGCTTTCCTTTCCAAAATATCCGTTGACCTTAATACTACTTAATTTTCTTAGATTTTTTTGTTTTCTCTTTTTTGCACTTAGTAGTATTTTATTTTTTCAAATCACATGTAAAGATAGCTTTCAATATTAATTTTTGTAAGATTTTTGCTTCCAAATTTTTCCTCTCCCTCCCTTCCATCCTACCTCTCCAAGACAGCAAACAATCTGATGTAGGTTACAATCACTTTAAACATATTTACACATTATGTTCATCCTTCATTGCCAAAGAAGACCACGCTATCAGAAAAATGATGGCATGCCTTGCACTTGACTTTGTTTTGAGTGAGGGAGGGCTGTGCAGGTCATCAGCCTCACTTCTTCTCTACAGTCATCTCAATCCAGTGACCAGATATTCATCAGGATGACCAGGATGCACTAGGAGATCTTGCCCCCTGTAGGCCAAGGTCTTTGCAGGTACTCATTTAGGGCAAGGCAATGCACATTCATTGAATAGGACTCTTTAAGTGGTAGCCAGGGCATGGCCCCTTCAATGAGGCCAAGAAAAACAAAGACATAAGCCTGGGAGGGAATGTTGTGAAAGAAGAATCAGAACAAAAGGGAAAAACCTTGAGAAAGGAAAAATAAAACAGGAATACTTTGATCTGCATTCAGACTCCATAGTTCTTTCTCTGGGTAGGGATAGTATTTTCCATCATGACTCTTTTAATTAAGATAATTTTATTGCTGAGAAGAGCTAACTCTATCACAGTTGCTTCTGCCCACTTTACTGAGCACCAGTTCCTGTAAGTCTCTCCAGATTTTTCTGAAATCTACCTGCTCATCATTTCCTATAGAACATATACCACAACTTTTCAGCCATTCCCAAACTGATGGGCTTCCCCACAATTTCCAAGTCTGTCACCACAAAGAGGGACATTATAAATGATTGTATACGTGAGACCTTTTCCCTTTTTTTATGATTTCTCTGGGATACAGAGATAGTAGTGGTATTGCTAGATCAAAGGGTATGCACAGTTTTAGAGCCCTTTTGGCATAGTTCCAAATTGCTCTCCAGAATGTTGTTCCACCAACAATGCATTAGTGTTCCAATTTCGCAATATCTTTTCCTGCTGGGGATGGAAGCTCAATTCCAGGTGGACAGTCTCGGGCGGGTAAAGGTGGGAACTTCTAAATCTTAGAGTTCTCACGAGACCCCCCCAGGAAACGACTGGGAATCGAGGTGAACCGAGCTATCTCGTGTATTTCTGCCTCTTCCTGTGATAAACGTGATGGGAGAGAGCTCTCCCCGCCCTCGAGATTGTCCCGGATCTGGGCACACTATTGTTATCTAACAGCCCGGTATTCAGATGCAAACTATGCTGCTGGAGAGTTTAAGTAGGATCAGGAAAGCCTGAAAGCTCTCTTGGACGGAGCGTTTTCCAACATTTATCATTTTTCTTTACTGTCCTATTACCCAATCTGATAGGTATGAGGTGGTACCTCAGAGTTATTTTAATTTGCATTTCTCTAGTCAATAGTGATTTAGAGCACTTTATATGACTAAACATAACTTTAATTCTTCACCTGAAAACTGCCTGTTCATATCCTTTGTCCATTTACCACTTAGAGAACAGTTTGTATTCCTAAAAATTTGATTCAGTTCTCCCTACGTTTTAGAAATAAGGCCTTTATCAGAAACAATGGCTTTAAAAAATTGTTTCTCTGCCTTCTTTCCTTCTAATCTTGTTTGCATTAATTTTGCTTGCGCAAAACCTTTTTAATTTAATGTAAACAAAATTATCCATTTTGCATTTCATAATGTTCTCTATCTCATGTTTGGTCATAAATTCTCCCTTCTCCATAGATCTGACAGGTAAACTATTCCTTGCTCTCTTAATTTGCTTAATGTATCACCCTTTATGTCTAAATCATGTGCACACTTTGTCTTACCTTGGTATAGGGTGTGAGATGTTGGTCCATGATTACTTTCTGCCATCCTGTTTTCTAGTTTTTCCAGCAGTTTTTGTTAAATAGTGAGTTCTTATCCCAGTAGCTGGAATCTTTGAGTTTGTCAAACAGATTACTGTAGTTGTTGACTCTTTCTGTATCTAAACTATTCCACTGATACACCACTCTATTACTTAGTCAGTAACAAATAATTTTGATGATTGCTGCTGTATAATATAGTTTTAGATCTAGTATGGCTGGGCCACCTACTTTGAAAATTTTTTTCATTAATTTCCTTGTTATTCTTGACCTTTTGTTCTTCCAGATGAATTTTCATATTAATTTTTTTCTAGCATTATAAAAGAATTCTAGGTAGTTTGATTGGCATGAAATTTAATAAGTGAATTAACTTATGTAGAATTGTCATTATTATATTAGTTCAGACTACCCATGAGCAATTGTTATTTTTCTGATTGTTTAGATCTGACTTTTTTTTGAGTGAAAAGTGTTTTGAATTGTTTTCGTATAGTTCCTGAGTTTGCCTTGGCAGATAGACTCCCAAATATTTTATATCATCTACAGTAATTTTGAATGGATTTCTCTTTCTATCTCTGCTGAGCTTTGCTGGTAATACGTAGAAATGCTGATAATTTATGTGGGTTTATTTTATATCCTGCAGCTTTGCTAACTTGTTATTGTTTCAAGAAGCATTTTAGTTCATTCATTAGGATTCTCTAAACATACCATCATATCACCAACAAAGAGGGATAGTTTTGTTTCCTCATTGCTTAGTCTAATTTCTTCAATTTATTTTTCTTCTTTTATTGTTAAAGCTAAAATTTCTAGTACACTAATGAATAATAGTCATAATAATGGGCATCCTTGTTTCATTCCTGGTCTTACTAGGAAAGCTTCTGTCTTATCCTCATTATATATAATGTTTGCTAATGGTTTTAGATAGATACTACTTGTCCTTTTCAGAAAAATTTCATTTATTCCTATACTCTCTAATGTTTTTAATAGGAATGGGTATTGTACTTTTTTCAAAAGTTTTTTTCTGCATCTGTTGAGATAATCATATGATTTCTGTTAGTTTTGTTGTTAATATCAGAAATTACGCTGATTATTTTCTAAATATTGAACCAATCCTCTATTCCTGGCATAAATTTCACTTGGTCATATTGTATTAGCCTTATAATAATTTGCTGTAATCTTTTTGTTAATAATTTATGTAATTTTGCATCAATATTCATTAGGGAAATTGATCTATAGTTTTCTTTTGCTGTTTCAGCTCTTCTTGGATTAGCTATCAGCACTATATTTGTGTCATAAAAGGAATTTAGTAGGACTCCTTGTTTGTCTATTATTCCAAATAGCTTATAAAGTATTGGAATTAATTGTTCTTTAAATGTTTGGGAGAATTCACTTGTAAATCCATCTGGCCCTTAAGATTTTTTCTTAGGGAGTTCACTGATGGGTTGTTCAATTTCATTTTCTGCAATGAGATTATTTAAGTATTTTCTTTCCTCTTTTGTTAATTTGGACAATTTATATATATAGTAAATGTCCATCCATTTCACTTAGATTGTTGGATTTATTGGCATATATTTGGGCAAAAGAGTTCTCAATTATTTTTTAAGTTTCCTCTTCATAGGTGGTGAATTCATCCTTTTTATTTTTGTTATTGGTAATTCAATATTCTTTTTTATTCAAATTAACAAAAGGCTTATCTATTTTATTATTTTTTTAATAAAATTGGCTCTTGCTTTTATTGATTACTTCAATAGTTTTCCTACTTTCACTTTTATTAATACCTCCTTTGATTTTCAGAATTTCTAGAGTTTATAATTTGGTGCTTAATTGGGGATTTAAATTTTTTTTCTAGATTTTTTATTTGCATGCCCAAATCATTGCTGTCTCCCTTCTTAATTTTATGAATATAAACATTTAAAAACATAAAACTTCCCCTATGAATTGCTTTGGTTGTATCCCATAAGTTTTAGTATGTGGTCTCATTACTGTCATTCCTTTTAATGAAATTATTGAGTGGCTCTATGATTTGCTGTTTGAGCCACTCATTCTTTAGGATTAGATTATTTTGATTCCAATTAATTTTAAATTTATCTTTCCATGGCCTTCTGTTGCCAATAATTTTTATTATATCATGATCTGAAAAGTGTGAATTTAGTACTTTTGACTTTCTGTATTTGCTTGTGAGGTTACTATGCCCTAATACATGGTCAATTTTTGTGTGGGTGCCATGTGTCAGTGAGAAAAAGGTATATTCCTTTCTATCCCCATTCAGTTTTATCAAGAAGTCTTTCATACCTAACTTTTCTAAAATTATATCTACCTCCTTAGCGCTTTTCTTGTTTATTTTGTTGTTTGATTTATCTAGTTCTGAAAAGGGGAGGTTGAAATCTCCCACTAGAATAGTTTTGTTGTCTATTTCTTCCTGTAATTCACTTAACTACTCTCCGAGATTTGGATGTTATGCCATTGTTACCTGAAATTCAGGGCTGGCAATTTGCCTGTTGTGTGAGAGCTGAAGGTCTTACAGCTGACCACTGGGCTACTAAGTCAGGATCAAGGGGCCTAGGTTGTTGCTGATCTGTGTTTTGGCTAAGAACCTCATCCTGTCTTGCCTGGATACCATTTAAACTAGGCTGCACTCCTCTTTCACCAAAGTGAAATAAACCTTTCCTGAAGTCCTTCCAAGATATTGTAATCTGGAAAATTGTTTTGCTCTGTCTCTTTGTGGATTCTGTAAATCCAGAATTCATTTTGAGACTTAATTTAACTTTTTTTCTGAATTTTTTTCTGATGTAAACTGGGGAGAGTTTAGGCAACTTCCTGGCTTCTCTCCACTATCTTGGCTCCACCCCCTCATATTCCCTAATTTTCGACCTTGTTTCTCTCATTTTCTTCATAAACTTAAAAAAAAAAGAAAATATAATATTCACATATTCACTGGTGTCACTTTCTTATCTTTCCTTAACCTCTTATAGTGTCTTCTACCCTTCTCTCTCTGCTTGTCACTCTACTAAAACTGCTTTTGAAAGTGAACAGTAGTATAATTGCTGAGTCTGTTGAGATATAATGAAAGCCTCCAGAGAATGTTATGTTGAGTTCAATTAAGCAGTTACATTACATTATGATACATCATTAGGCAATAGCTAGCCATTCAAGAATGTTCCATAATATAGGTGGATGGGAGAAAAGTGGGGGGGGGGGTTAAAATTTCCCATCTCCTTGTTCTTCCTGGCACAAGACACTCCATCTCTTGACGCTGTACTTTTCATTGGCTGTCTCTTATGCCTAGAATTCTCTGCCTCCTTATATTTTTTTCCTGGCTTCTCTGGCTTCTTTCCTTCAAGCTGCAGTTAAAGGGACTTCTAAAGGAAACATTTCTTGATCCCCTTTCATGTTAATGCTTTTCCTCCACTGAATATTTTTAATTTGTTCTATAACTGGTCTATATATAGTTGGTTGATATTGTTTCTCTCATTAGGCTGTAAACTCTTTGAGATCAGAGATGATCTTTTGCCTTTTTTTGTATCCCCATTGCTTAGCATAATGTCTGATACATACTAGGTGCTTGTCAAATTCAAGGTGATTGACAAATTCCCTGGGCCTGATAATAATGTATCAACCCCGTCCTTAAGAGTTTGGAAAAAGAAATAGGATGGGGGGAAAAAAGCTTGGGTTGCCTTAATTTTAATAACTGGCTACTAAAGAGAGAGAGATAATCATTTCTGTCAGAGGATCGACTATGGGGCCCCTGAAGCTATGAAGCTCCCTCACTTCTCTGCATCACTTCCCTGATCCTTCTGTATTAGTTCAGTGGGCTTGTCCTACGTACTAAGTAAAGAGTCCCTCAGATAGTGGATGGGCATACCTTCTTGAAAAGGACCATAAACTCAGGCTTATATTCTATATTTTATTTCTGTTATTATTACTAAGTAGATGTACCACACAACATGCTGTATTGAAAATGTTATCACTTTGTCATACAGGTGAGCTACTAGAGGGAGGCCTTTCATATTAGCACAAAACTCTCCAAAATTTCACTTCCTCCTCTTGCTGGAATTCTTTATCAAAGTCCCATAGAAACTGGGGTCCCCAAAATATAAGATAATGATTCCTGAGGGTGGCATATGGACTTAGAAAACCACATAGTAACCTTACTTCTGTTCTATTGTATTTTTATTAATTTTTAAAAACATTTTATTCTGGCTCAGACCTAATTTGGGAGTATTGGAGGCCACAAGGTTATGCATTTGATACATTTGCTGTAGAGGATGTGGTGCTGGAATTTGAGACAAGACAATGAGTCCAAATACTTACCTTGAGACTTGTTAGGAAAATAATTTAAGTACTATGACTCAGTTTCTTCATTTTCAAAAAGTTTATGGTATACTTCATAGTGTTTCTGTGAAATGCAGATGAAATAATGTATGCAAGGTACTTTGTAAACTTTGAAGAGCTTATGTAAATTTCAGTTTTTAGCAAAGAGAAAATAAGTTGCTTGAGAGCAGGAACTTCTTTCTGCTTTTGGTGATGGTTAAATTAATTGAATTGAATTGGTCAGCAGTTAGGGAGATTGCTAAATTTTAAATAATACAATTAGATCTCTTTGGAATTCAGTCAGTGTCACAGCTTCAGGAGATTTTATATAACATGACTATCATTTATCCTCCACCTCAGTTTTCCTTGGTCTATATTTTGAATCTCCTCAAGTTATCAGAAATGGAGTATAAGGTCTGTGCAATGTCATCTGCATCAGAGTTAAGAAGGATCATCAAAGCCAATAGTCCCTCTTGCAGGCCAAGTCCTATGAAGGAGCACCAGTCTTCCATCAGCTACATGGCCACAATGTCTATTCAAATGCTTAATTATAATGCCCACTCAACATTGTCGCTTCAGTAATACTGCCAAAAAATTCAATAGCACTTTGTGACACCATAAAATGGAATTTCAAGAGCACTTTATTGTATAACAATAAGAGTGAAACAACTGATCTGGTCAGTAAGACTTTCAGTTTAAATGTGGCAAATAAATTTTGAATTATCAATTACAGTCTAGAAACAATGCAAAAAGAAAAAAAATATGCAATGGTCCTTGAATGCAGTGCTATAGCAAATAGTACAACTTGACCCAATACTCAAAGCAGCTTTGCTAAATGCATAAAAAAGACAAAACAAAACAAAGAACAACTCACTGAATCAGAGCTTTTGGGCTGGCAAGAATCTTAGAAGTCATCTAATCCAAGCCTCTCATATTCCAGGTTAGGAAACTGAGTCAGCTAGGTGGTGCAGTGGATAGAATGTCAGGACTGGAGTCAGGAAGACTCATCTTCCTGTGATCAGATCCAGTCTCAGACATTTATTAGCAATATGACCCTGGGCAATTCACTTAGCCCTTTTTGCTTCAGTTTCCTCCTCTGGAAAATGAGCTGGAGAAGGATATGACAAAGTGCTCCAGTATGTTTGCCAAGAAAACCCCAAATGGGTCATGAAGAGTCAGACAAGACTGAGACAACTGAACACACACACACACACACACACACACACACACACACACACACACACATACACACACACACACACTGAGACCCAAAGAGTTTAACTGATTTGACCATGCTTATAGAGACAAGAAATTTCAGATTCAGGTATTGAGTTCAGGCCTTCTGTCTCTAAATTACATATTGTTTCCACAGTGCTATGAGGAAACCCTGTCTGTACTATGTAATGCATTATTTTTATCTATATTCAACAAGCTCAGGAAGGATATCAACAATCTTGAGTGAGTCCAGCAACAGGAGAACAGGCTGGTGAGTGGATTCAAAATATTGCAGTAACTGAAGGAAGATGGGGATGTTTTGAAGGGAAAAGAGAGGACTTAGGACATTTTCCTGACCTTTAAGTGGAGGATTGTTACCTGAGAGAAAGCAGAAGGCTTTCTTCATTCGTTAGAGTTTCAGAGTTATATAGTACCTCCACAAAAGGAGAAACTCCTTAAGATTCAGATATCTAAAAAATGAAAAGCGTTGATTTGATTTTCCAATCCCTAGAGGTCTCCAAATGGAAGCTATAAGATAACTTACCAAAAATGTTGCTTTATTTAGAATGGATGGAAACCTGTGAACTTGTGATCCCTTCCAACTCTGAGATTCTATTCTGTTTTCTCTGATGTTAATTTACCCATGTGTCCTTGATCACTTAATAGAATGCAATTAATATCCTAAAGCAAAACTGTAGCTGGAAGGATCAACTATATGGGGATGATCTTGGAGAAGGATTTTCAACTCCTAATCACTTTTTCTTGCCATTGGTCAAATATTGGTTGCTTGTTGTCTCTTGACTGTGTTTCAGATATCAACCATCTTCCCATTCACACAGCCACCACCAGAAATTAAGTTCCATGTACTGGAAAGTTCAGGACAATTTAGTTGAGATCTGCCTTTACCAATTGCTAGAGGGAATTCACTGTCCTTTGCTGAGCCTCATGGTTATTATTAGCAAAAACGAGGAGACCAGACTATGTGATCTTTCTTTCTGGGAAGAAAGAAAGAAAGGAAAGAAGGAAGAAAGGATCGAAACTAATAAGTATATACTATGTGGCAGGTAATGTGCTAAGTGCTTTTTATTAATTTATTTTTAGTTTACTATATTCATTTCCATAAGATTTTTAGTTTACATTTTCTCCCCCTTCCTTCCCATCTCCAAGATGGTTTGCAACCTGAAATAGGCTCTACTTATACATTCATATTAAACATTTTCACATTGGTCATGTTGTAAAGAAAAATTAGAGCCAATGGGAGAAACCATGAGAAAGAAGAAACAGAGGGAGAGAGAAAAAGAGAGAGAGAGAGAGAGAGAGAGAGAGAGAGAGAGAGAGAGAGAGAGAGAGAGAGCAGATTAGTGGCTTCTTTTTTCTGGATGTGGATAGCATTTTACATCATGAGTCTTTTGGCCCTATCTTAGATCCTTGCATTCTGAGAAGAGCTTAGTATATCAAAGTCAGTCATCACATACTATGGTTGTTACTGCGTGCAAAGTTTTCCTGGTTCTGCTCACTTCACTAAACATCAGTTCATGTAAATTTTTTCAGGTTTTTCTGAAATCTCCCTCCTCATCATTACTTATGGAATGATAGTATTCCATTATATTCATATACCACAACTTGTTCAGCCATTCCACAATTGAAGGATATCCTCTCAATTTACAATTCTTGGGCACCCCAAAAAGAGCTGCTATAAATATTTTTGTACACGTGGGTTCTTTTCCCATATTTATGATTTCTTTGGAATACTGACCTGGAAGTGATATTGATGGATCAAAGGGTATGTACAATTTTATAGCCTTTTGGACATAGTTCCAAATTGCTGTCCAGAATGGTTGGATCAGTTCACAACTCCACCAACAATGCATTAATGTTCTAATTTTCCTACGTCTTCTCCAACATTTATCATATTCCTTTTTTGTCATGTTAGCCAATCTGATAAGGATGATGTGGTTGTGCTAAGTATTTTATATATGTTACCTTTGATCCTCTTAATTACTTTCTGAGTCAAGTGCTATTATTATTCCTGTTGTCATGATTGAGGAAACTGAGTGGCTTGCCCAAAATTACACACCTTGTTAGTATCTGAGGCAAAATTTGAACTCATTTCTTCCTGACTCCAGGCCAAGTACTCCATCTACTGGACCAACCAGCTGCCTCTAGCTCTACACTCTGTGATTCCATGATTGTCCAGTTATATATTGTTCAACCTCTCACTGTAGTATCAATAGCTTACTAATTAATCTCACTGCCTTCAAATTCCTTCCCATCTTGTTCACTCCCTCAACTAAAGCCTTAGTTATTTCTTCCCTACTAACAAATCTTCCAAAGTTCTTCTCTGCTCAACTCAATGTAGTTCCAATTTAGTTGTCTAGACATCTCTCCCACGATTCCTCTTTATATCTCTGCAGATTCAGCTCGGTTGGAATACTCAAAACTATTCCTAGAACATAATTTGTATAGAGTATCACTCTCTAGCCTCCGCTTGTTGTACTACTCAAGCACCCGTGAACACACTAAGTCCCCTATGAAAATTTCCCCAATTATGTGGTTTAGAAGAAATCTCTCCCTTTTTGAAAGCTTTTTTTGGCTATTTTGTTAATACCCCTGCCATACCATTTAGCACATGCTTCCTTTTTCAAAATTATGTGTCTGGATATGTATGTTCTATGTCCTCTGATGGCTGTAAACTTGTTGAGGGCAGAGGTTGTGGTTTACTGCCTTTTTATCTCTCCCATAGCATTTAGCACAATACCTTAGGAAGTGCTTAAAATCTATTTGTTGGACTCAGGAAAAAACTGTAGTTCTCAGTCAGTAAATCATGTGTCTCTAACTCTACCCATCTATCAAGTTCCATTGAATTTCAATTGCGTGACCACTTGAAAACTTATAATGGGCAGAATTGTGTTCTCAGCTAGCAGTCTAAACCACAAATCCCATTTCAGGCTTTTTACTCATGTACTATAGCAGAATAAAGAATTTTATCAAAGGAGGCAAGTCTTTTGAAGATTTTAAACAAAGATACAGTTTGGAAAAAATACTAAGTTACTGAACCCTCAACCTCCCAAATGTATTGGCTCTATTTAATTTATCATGATTCAAAGAAAGGCAATGTTCACATACAGGAAAAGTAGTTACCAAGTTACTATACATTATTATGTAGTTCTTATTTTCCCTTTAGTAAAACAAAGAAACACAACTTTCTCATGTATCTAAGCCAGATGTTTCACTTACATAAGTTCTCTACAATTCAGCAGCAGATACAGAGTCCTCAAACTCAGACCATGCTCATTTAAAGCTGTAAGCCTTCTTAAAATTTAGGAGAGGATATTTTTAAAGTCTCATTAAAACACACTATAAAATCATTTATCATGTGAGATTATTTTGAAATCTCCTTAATGCTTATTAAAATGAGTGAATCTCCTATGAAATGAATCAGAAATGAGATAGAGCTGGTCTGACTTACCTTGGAGTTCCACTCTCTTACTGAAGTATTAAAAAGACTACTAAATTTATGGGTTAAAGAAAGTATCAGTTACTAGCAATACTTCCTTGGGAGAGTAGGCGATAGAGATAGAATGGCCATCTGGGAGGAAAATGTCTGAAAAGGGACATTTGTCTGTGAGGCAGAAGGAATGTAACTGCAATCTGCTTCCTATGTTTGTGGGAAAAGCACCATTTAAAAATTCAAACAACTTTTCTATTTCATGTGGCTCTTAGTCATTGTGGATCCCTGAGGACCCCATGTACTTAATGTTACCTTGCAAAAAATCAGGTCTCTTGGGAGGGCTGGTAGCCATGCAAATAAAAAGGACCCAAGTCCATACAATATTTACATTAATTTCTTCTCTGCCTGCTACACAAAACTCACTCTCTATGCCCACCTCTTTCCCTCAGTCTTCCAGATAATGTTTTTTTTTTTTTTTCCTACTGGACATTTCTGATCATCCTCAACAGATATTTCTCATGTGTTCATCTTACTTTGAGAAGGACACTTAATTTTAGTTGATTTCCACTTGCCTTAACTTAGGCAGATTAGTCTTTGTGGTTATGTTTTTCACATTCAGAAGCAGAGCTATTGAAATATTGGATGAGGAATCACTGTCCACAATTGCTCTCAAATCAGAACAACTTTCAGGGGCATTGATCTGTGTGGAGAGTACTTGAAAGCCTCAATAGATTTGAAAGTGAGTTTCAGGACTTAATCATCAAAAGGAAAATGAAATTATTGGTGCAGACCACTTTGAACAATTTTTTTATACTTGAATAACAAGTACTATGGCTGCTGCTAGCAGAACTGTATTTTTGGTATTCAACTATAGTTATGTCGTATTTCATTTTATGGCTTAATGAATAAGGCACAGTATATGTTGCATACAGTTAAAGCAGTCAGAATATAAAATTTTAATTCAATTTTGGGTACAAATGAAATTACCATGTATTACGATAGATTTTGATTTTTAAATTTAGTGCATAAACTATATAATAAATTCAGACTGGGAGATTGCTTGTCACAAAAGACTATTTAGTCTTTTTCTGAAGAATTGCTTAGTTGAGAAGTTCACCAATATATTCTTAGGCAAATAGCTTAAACTTTTTGAGACTCAGTTTATTGGATAAGATGGCCTCTAAGTTTCCATCTACATATCTGTGATCATATGATCTGATTTATAAATAAATTCATAGAAGAAGCAATGCTCTATGTTTATGGAATGTCTGACCTGGCAGGAATCTTAGAGATGATTTAGTGCAATCTCTCTAAAGATGAGGATATTAAGATCCAGAGAAGTGGGGCAACTAGGACAGCATCACATAGCTGACCACACCTCAAGAGACTTCTCTAAATCCCTACAATTCTCTATGATATTTATCTTTGGGGACATTTTTCTAGTGATATCTCGTCCCTTCTTTCCATAATCTCCAACACTGACTACTTCTTTACCAATATTCTGAGTATGAAGTAAAAACTTAAGAGTTTTTAAAAATTTGTATTTCTTTTATTATTCTTAGTGATTCTGATGCTTCCTCCTCATACAAACTTTGGCAAGCCACTTAATTTCTTTGAGGGTCAATCTCCCTACCTATGAGGAAATTGGATTATATAACATCCAAAATTCGGTCTCACTTTCTATTGTAGGATTTTGTGATCCCATAAACATTACATTGAAGGAAAATAGATAGGAAATAGCAATTTTGTAATTTCAGTATCAACTGTGTGTGAACAATAAGGTGATGGCTAGAGGAAAGGTCAAAGTGAAGCCCTGCAAGTGGATCCCAACTAGCTGCATGACCTTGGGCAAATCACTTTCATGTTATGAATCTTAGTTTGCTTATGTATAAAATAAAAGCATTAGACTTTGAGGTCTTTTCTGGCTCTCAATATTTTTTTAAAAAATTACAACATTAGAAGAAAGGATGAAAATGAGAAGACATCTTGTATAATTACAGTGATTCCATTCCTTCTTAGTCAAGCTCTGGAGTCCAAAAATGGCAAATGATTTAGAAGTAAAGATGTTGCCTGTAAATTAATATTTCCTAGAAAAGTTTAAATATATAAAGTCACCTTAACAAATACATTGAATGATCCCAGAGATGTCCTCAGACAGAAGACACCCAATCTCTTTGTCATGTCAATTAAGGGTTCCAGTCCAGAGAAGAAGTTCATGTACAAAGCAGTATGAATGAGAAGATAGAACATTATTGTTAATATAGATCCCCCAAAACAAGCAAAAGAGTAGTTGAGAAAACAAGCTTGAAGAAAATTTGACTTTAAATATAGCTGTTACACCATACTGAGTGCATCATAGACAAAACGAAAAGGAAGACTAGAACCATGTATTAAATGAAACAGATCTGGAATAATTTTTACACTAATATATTCCTGTTGTTGGTAATCACCACATTTATACTACTCCTTCTGAGTACCCAATGTACCATATGAGGAAGTAGCAACCATACTTAACAACATATAGTTAGGAAAAGCAACTGGACCCAACCAAACACACGGAGAAAAAAAATCTGTGCTAGGATCAACACAATGTTAAAAACAATGTTTAGAATACTCTTCACATAAGGGACATCACATAATATGTAAAAATCATGCAAAACTCTAAAAAGTGCTACTGCAGAAATAAGTTTGCTCAACAAGTTCATAAGTGCTAATATCAAGCAATGTATAAAACAGAGAAATATGTTGTATTGAATACAAGTAAATGGGAAGCATTCAATTTACAGTTAGGAGAGATGGTTTCAGATTTCAGCTCTGATACTTTCTAGCTCTGTGATACTTTATAAGCTGTTTGTGTCTCAGTTTCCTTATCTATAAAGTGATGGAATTTAATTGAATGGTCTCTAATTGCTTCCTGTTTTCAATCCTGTTTTCACAAACCATATGAAAGCCTCCTCAGCAAAAACTATGTTTAACCTCGTGAAACAGAACTGGCAGCTAGGTGGTGACAGTGGATAGAGAATTAGGCCTGGAGTCTGAATGATTCTTGTTCCTGAGTTCAAATTTGGCCACAGACACTTACTAGCTATATGACCCTGGGTAAGTAACTTAGCACTCTTTTTCTCAGTTTTCTTGAGATAGAAGTGTCAAATCACTCTCGTGTCTTTGCTAAGAAAACCCCAAATGGGATCAGGAAGAGTTGGACACAAATGAAAAATGACTCAATAAGAACATAGAACATAATATGTTCCTACAACACTAGTAGCCAAGTAATAATTATTAATCATACACACTTTTATATAGCACAGTACCAGGCAAATGTAATAAGAACTTTATTTAAATGAAATAAACAGGGTGAAAGTATATTGTGCTAGAGGAAAATTGAAGGTAGTCCATTTCCTTTCCATTTTTCATGTGTTCCTTATTGTTCCTATCACAGTTATGAGCTGTTGCTTGTTAAATACTCGATTTAGGGATATTTAATCAAGGCAGTTTTTCATGCAGATGACACATAGTGTTGATGGCATGGAGCCCTGTTGTTGTTGTTCAGTTATTCTACTCTTGTCTGACTCTTCATAATCCCATTTGGGGTTTTCTTGGCAAAAATACTGGAAAGGTTTGCCATTTCCCTCTCCAGGTCATTCTACAGTTGAGGAACTGAGGTGAATAAAATTAAGTGCCTTACCCAGGTTCTCATAATTAGTAAGTGCCTAAGGCTAGATTTGGACGTGGAAGGGTGAGTCTTCATGACTTCAGGACTGGCACTCTATCTACCATACCACCTACTTGCCTATTCATAGAGCCCTAGAACACTGTAAATTTTCCTCAGTAAGATTCATGGCCACTCATAAGAGAATGGTCTATGATCTACATAGAAAGAAAAAACAGGACTGTCTTTCTGACAATATGACATTCAGTTGGTCAGGCTTAACTGACAAACTGAGTTAATCCATCAGTTCAAACACCTGAGACCAACACTGCAAAGGGACTAGCATTTTGAAAAGGAGGAGAAATGGAACTTATATGAGAAACTGTGCAGTGCTTTCACTGATTATGATAAGTTTCCTGACAAAAAATCCATCTTGTTAACACCAACATACTCTCAGTAATATTATTCAGCTGAGAATCATGAAACAGAAGCTAGGAGAAACAAAGCTTGCAGATGATCCAAAGGCCTTTTGAAAGATACATGGTGAGTATATAAGTGGGATTCAGTATATTACCAGGGATGATCTACACATGGGAAGTGCCATAAGGGATATTTAAGAAAATCACTGATTAGTATTCTTCTTCCTCACCATCTAGTGTGTGTATGAATGTGTGTGCGTACAAAATGTTGTTCTCCTTGATAGACTGTTAGCTCCTTGGGAGCAGGGACATTTATTTCTTATCTAGCACTTTCCAGTTTATTTCTTTCTAGTACTTTGGCTGGTGCTAAGCACACATTAGATATTTGATAAATCATTGTTGATTTTAAAAATATTAATATACTGAACATAGTGCTGTTGTCTTTGTTGCAGACCAGTTCTATAATCTCACTAGGATAGAAAATGAGCAAATTTTCTCTATCAAAGTAGATTAGCACTTTCTCTGCAATTTATAATGTTCAAAATTTGCCTGGGAATTGAGAAGTTTTAAATAATTTACTTCCAGGGTCATATAGCCCATGTGTAACAAAGGCTAGACCATCTAGGATTCTTGATTCTGAAAATGTGTTGCTATCTAACATGTCATGTTACATTAATATGATAGATCAAAAGAACTAAAACACTTTCATTTGATAGGTAGATTTTGACTTGCAGTCAGGAAGATACTAGTTGAAATTCCACCTCTGACATTTACAATCTCTGTGATCCTGGTCAAGGTTAACTTTTTTCAGTTCCACTCTTGTCATCTGTAAAATGGGGAAATAATAACACCTACATCATAGGTTTGTTGTGAAGATCTAATGAATTAATATATATAAATTACATTGCAAACCTGAAAGTATTTATAAATATTAGCAATTGTGATAAATACTATAATGAATTATTATAAGAGTGTGGACAAGAATGGCCTAAACAGGAAGGTGTGGATGTTTACCAATGGAGGATGTACTTACATTCAATTTAATTTATTAAGTACTAACTTTGCTAGCCCTCAAGGAAAAAGTGAGAGTTCATTGATGAGATATCAGATCCATCAAAGTATTGAAACAGTCCTATAATATTAGAAGAATAAAATACATCTCTAAAAGCAAGCAATCTGCTCTTTCTTTACCAATAAGATTGGATTTGTCATATACAATTTAAATACTTTACTATA
The DNA here is from genome assembly GCF_028372415.1 of Notamacropus eugenii. Classification (NCBI taxonomy): domain Eukaryota; kingdom Metazoa; phylum Chordata; class Mammalia; order Diprotodontia; family Macropodidae; genus Notamacropus; species Notamacropus eugenii. The sequence continues at coordinate 289,816,359 of NC_092876.1, forward strand.
TTTGAAATTGGTCTATCAAAAGAGCAAAGAGCAATGATTTATGAAACTGTTTCATCACCTTTAGTAGCTTGCACCGGGATACAAAATAAACATGTAAGAAAATGTTCTCTGCTCCCAAAATACAGTGACCTGCAATAAAAGTATATGGTTACATAGTTACCATAGCTTTCACGTTATCAAACTAAAGCAGATTTAAATTCCAAGCGTGAAAAAAATGTTAGCCATGTGCAGTGTTGTAGATTTTTCTCTACCCATGAACATACACCCACCTTCCCCCACCCCCATAAAAGGAGTTTGATGAGCTCAACTTATGTTTTCTACTGAATAATATCCTCACTCTAAGGAGTTTGGGTTGAGTTTGGTTTACATGAATAAACAGCATATGCAAAGCATTTTTTTAAGTTGGACTGTCTTGTTCATATTTGTATGTTCTCAATAAGCTACAACTTCGCAAAAACAATCTCTAAAATTCCAGAAATAATCAGGTTATGTGGTCTTAAAAAATAGATAATGGAAATTTTAACTGGAGGGCAGTTGAAGTATTTTGTTTTGCTCTAATTCCCCAAAGGGAGGAAAAGATATATAAAAGTATCAGCTAAGAAACTGTTATAATGATAAAATACATATTCACTCCCATTGAAAGCTTTGCATATTTGTATGTGTGGCACAAAAAAAAATACTCTGGACAAATCAAGCTTTCTACTCCTGGATTACAATGGAATGCATGTTTGTTTCCTGAATTATTTATGGGCCAACAACCTTCATATGAAAATGCCACATTATACAAAAATCCTAAAGAGGACATTAGAAATCTAGATACTTTCCAGGCTTAAGTAGCTGGCCCAAGAAGGTACAAAACATTTTGAATTATCTTTAATTATTTAGCTTATCTTGGAATAAAACAGTTGAATTCAGAAAAAGGTATACAAAGCTGGCACTTTTTGAATTCAACATATTGTTTCCTTGCATATGTTTGAATAATAACTCCCTGTAACACAGATAAAGACACATTTTTTTTTTTTTACTAATTATCACAGGAAATCTTAACATATAGTTGAGTCTTCCCTGACATTTACTTGATCAATGAATTATATTCATGCGTGATCACTAATGAGAATTTTAGGAATTCATACTTTAAGATTCCAGGCAGAATTTCTGCTACAGTGTTGGGGGAGCTATGAATTAAGCCAGCTGTTCTAGGGTGGAGTGAGGGAACACAAAACAAAACCATTTGGAACTATGCCCCAAAAGTCACTCAAAAGACCAATCTCTTCGAATCATTGATACCAAAACTTGTCATATGACCCCAAAGAGAATAAAGAAAGAGGAAAAGGGCTCACATGTACAGAAATAGTTATAGCATTTCTTTCCATAATAGTAAAAAGAAATAAAGGAAGGAAGGAAGGGAAAATGGAAGGAAGGAAGGAAGGAAGGGAAAATGGAAGAAAGGAAGAAAAGAAAAACAACTGGAAATAATGAGTGCTGATCCACTGGGGAGGGGATGGCTAAACAAGTTAGGGTATATACATGTAATAAAATATTATTTTATTAATAAGGAATGATGGAATGTACAGTTTCGGAAGAAACAGAGACTTCTGTACACTGAAATGAAATGTGGATAATGAGGAGAAAAAAATACATTAACAACAACATTTTTTTAAAAAAATATCTTTGAAAACTTTAGAAATCTGATCACTGCATGACAAATCACAATTCCAGAGGACCAAAGATGAAGCATGATAGCAGCCTCCTCCAAGAGAAGTGATGGAATCAAACAGCAGAATGAAACATACAGTTTTGGACATAACCAATGAGAGAATTTGCTGTGCTTGATCATGCATATTTGTAATGACACTTTCATTCAGCTGAAGGGTGGGACATCCTGAGAAAAAGAAAAAAAAAAGTAGATGAGTTTGATCTCTTAAAAAATGATAAAATATATTTTAAAAATAAATTTCCTAATTTCTTGTGCAACAAAAAATGTATACTCTGTAAATCAAACAAAGTTGTAACTTATATTGCTTAATTGGACGTGAAACACATTGAAATTTTAGGAGAGATTCTTTATTTTGATCATAGTTCCACCTTAAGACTTTCCTTATTATTTATGTACATTTTCCTCCTCTAAAGATCTAATCTTTATATCACCATACATAAAGATCAAATGAGAAAATATTGGTAAAGTGCTTTGAAAACGTTAAAATGCTATAGAAATGTTAGCTGTCATCAACACTATTATCATCATGTCAAAAGGAGACTTTGTTCTTAAAGATTTTTCTAGTAGATTGTAAATCCTGGAAAGTCCTATCAAGGTAGAAAGCCTCTGTCTAAAGCTCTTTGATCAACTATGGTCTAAGAACCAGCACAATGGAAGCTTATCACTGGAAGATTGGCTCCTAGATGTGAAATATCCCTTAGCTCTCTCTCTATACCATCTATATCACAAATGTGTGTGATACACAGTGATTTTATATATATATATATATATATATACATATTATGTACATATATATACATGCATACACATATATACACACACACACACATATATATATATATATACACACATATATCTTATGCCTTCACTGGCCTCCCAAATATGTGTTTTAGAATATGTAATAATTATGTACATATATATATATATATAAATGTAGGCATGCATGTCTAGTAAGGGACTAAGAAAGGCATAAAATTCACCCATTAAAGTGTGGAGAGATTGAAATTTGTTGATGATGGATACGCAATGAAATCATAAATCATTTCATTAATATAATTGTGCAAAACATATTAAATCAAATTAAGTCTCTGATAAATTTATGACTTTTATCAGCTTCATTTTTCATTATATGTATGTATGTGTGTGTATTGTGTGTGTGTTTCAAATTCTATGTTGCACCATCAGTTAAGTTTTTGAACCTGAGTCTGGGAAATTGGGTTGCCAAAAAGCTATGAACCAAATCATTTAGTTGACTTTTTAAAGGGAAAAGAATATGTGTTAGAGAGAACTCTGTAGGCAACATAATAGTGATTAGTAACCATATGGGAACCTCATTTTCTCTGGGGAAAGAATGAGAAATAGTTCATGTGTCACATTCCTATGCACCTCTCCCATATGTACAAAAATGATAGAACCACCTGCTAGGCAGGAACTCTCTACTTGAAATGGGTATATTTCTAGTCTATGGAGAAACCAATATAATGGAGAAAGAAAGATTGATTTTTACCCTCTGTCAGTGACTTGGAAATAGCTATTTCTATAGTGTTCTACATAAATCATACTCATATGCTTTCATTTATGCTATTCACCTAACTCCTGGCATCTACCACAATCGAAAATTAAAGTATTTAGACCTAGAAGGTAACTTAGAAATCATGTAATCCAATACCTTATCTTAATTATGTAAGACTAGTATTTTACACGCCCCATAGATTCAGTCAGTGAGTCATAGTGAGTAGAGAGATGGACCTGGAATCAGGAGGATAGGTTCCAATCATAGCTCAGATGCAACCTTTTTGACCCCAGATGAGCCAATTAGCCTCTCTATGCCTCACTTTTCTCATCTGTAAAATGTATGGGTCACACTTAATGTCCTTGAATCTTCCTTCATTCTCAAAATATATTATTCCTTAAATTTATATATCTTCTTATCTCTACGCTAAATACCTTCAGTTCCTTCAACCTACATGCTCACAAGAGGATTCCAACTATTCTAGTTGCCTTATTCTAATAGTTTTATGTCCATCACAAAACTTATATTCCTAATGAAAAGATAATTTAATTTAGTATAATTTTAAGTGCTACTTATTAAATAGCACTGCAGTTGTGTATTAAGTAGTAAGCATGATGTGCTTTATGACATTCTTACTAGAACACTGCATTTTGGTAAGGTGGTGATCTTGCTTCCTCAAGATTTTGTCAGTACAAACAATTGTGTACAATCTGGGCAAATGACTGTATCTGCCATCTGATGATCTATGTGTCTTGAATTTAGAATGGATCTGTCTCTGTCCACTTGTTGATAATTTTTTTATCACAACAAACTATGAAACAAAAAGATTCTAAATTGCCCTATTCCTGTATTTGTTGTTAGTTGTTATCAGTTGTTTGACTCTTTGTGACCCCATTTGGAGTTTTCTTGGCAAAGATACTTGGAATGGTTTGCATTTCTTTCTCCAACTCATTTTACAGATGAAGAACTAAGGCAAACAAGGTGAAGTGATTTACCTCGGGTCATACAGACCGTTGTCTGAGGCTGAATTTGAATTCATAAAGATAAGCCTTCCTTACTCAATGCCAGGTGCTCTACCCACTGCACCACCTAGCTGTCTATATCTTCCTATATAGTCCCCTTTCTACTCTAGTAAACCAATGAATGACAAACAAAAAAGTAGAGATTACTAAAAATTATAGTCATGAAATCACCAAGCAATATTGCCTCATGAAGCAATGAGAAAAAAAGGAGAAAAAAACAACAAACTACACAAGTTTGTGGAAACCTTGACAAGACCCTATAAAGTCAGGTTATACCAAGCATATATAGGGATGATACTGGAGAGAGGACAAAAACATCAAAGAAGGAAATGATCTGCCAATATTTCTATACCAAATGGTTATCACTACTTTTGATAATGGGGTACAGTCTTTGTAAATTTATATCTATATTTGATATAGAGATAGATAGATGTATGTGTCTATGTATATACACACACATATACATAATATGTGTGTATATGTATATATTTGGGTGTATTACACACATATATAAATACATTTTTCCTTAAACTGTGCATTTACTTTGTATACAATTTTCTTTCTTTTGCGTTATGTATTAAAATGTATCTTTAAATCGTTGTTAAATTTACAATTGACTTCTAAGGTTCATATGTGGTACAATGGGTTACAATAGGGTACCATGGCCATGAAGGTTCAGACAAAGTAATACTTTACTAAAATTACCAACCTACCTTGCCTCAGGAAAAAGCATCTTGAATGGAAGTTCCTTGAGTCTATAAAGTCCTCATATCAAACCACAGAACAGTCCTATATGTTTTGTTCAAAAGGCCTGGGACTATGGTTTCAGGTGAAGTTACCTTGGGGAAAAATTAACTCAAGCTACTCAGATTTTCCCCATAGCATCTGGGATAACAATAACCCTATGGGGGAAGAAGAGCTAACCCAGGATGCCTAGGGTCTGTATCATAGCATCCTAGTCCCAAACAATAACCGGTAGCATAAATGAAAAAACGAAAAGGAATACCAAGTGATCATTGTATCTTATAGATATCCCTATTTTTACATGAAATTGTATGAAATGCACCAAGTCCTGGAACACGGTATAACCTGCTGAGTGCTAAAGGATTTCTGATCCTAGTTTGCTTTCTAAAGAGGTACTGCTTCCTCTACAGAGTTATAGTATTATTTTTCACATAACTCTAGGTATATGTATGCCCCTAGAGGGTAGAGGCCTCTGACACAGTAAAATAATGATAATGATAATGATAGCTGGCATTTACATGGCACTTTAAGGTTTACAGGGTACTTTCTATGTGTTAACTCATTTTATCTTCACAACAACCCGATCGTGTAGGTGGGTATTATTATCGTCATTTTAAGGATGAGAAAACTGAGTCTGACTGGTTTAATAACTTGCCTGACTGAGCTACTACATCTCTGAGGCAGGTGTCCCCAACTCCAAGCCCTGTGTCACCTTGGCACCTAATTGTCTTAGAGCAAATATTTAGAAAAAAAGCATTTATTTTACATTTACTACATGCCAGGCAAGTGCTCATTTCTGAGAATAAAAAGGTAAACTAGCTAGTTAAACCCTGCCCTTGGAGAACATACTGTCTACTAAGGGAAGATAACATCAAGGTGAGCATGACTGGTCATTGTTCTGAATTCTTATAATTCCTTCTGTGGGGTTTATTGACTGAGCTCAGTACTTCTGAGTTACAATGTGCTAAAAAAATTGGATTTCCACACTAAGTCTGAACCAATATGGTGAATACTAGAGGGATACAAAGGTGTACCAGGCTGACTAAGGAGGGTCAAATACTCCCTAGGCCATAAATGGAGCAGGTCTAAGCTGGGCAGATCAGCATGAGATACCTTAAGTAGCTCCAGCCTTCTGGCCTGAAGAGGAAGAGCTAGAAGGTGATGTTATATGAGCAGGCATATGGTTTGGAGCTGGTGTCTTGGAAGTGGGATAGAGGTCTGGAACTGGGAAACAGAAAATGAAAACTCACTTACTGAAGCCCAGTGTGGTTCAAGTTGTGTGTGGAGAGGTGATAGCCAAGATTCATGTGGGCCACTATCACAGGATAATGGAAAGCTCAGAAGGCACATAGTTTGGGACAGTCAAGATTTATTTCTTGTATAATAAAAAGTATATTGCTGGCACTCAACACACTATCAATAAATACTGAATTTAATTTATTTGGATTCATAAAAGAAGATGTAGGTAAATTTAACTTTGGTAAATAAAACATATCTTAATGGAATTTTAGGGAATTTTATTCTGATCTCTTCGGAAAAGAAATATTAATTCCTTATTGTATATATGTTCATGTGTGCATATATGTGCATGTGTATGTAAAAGACAAAATTTTACCTCTAGGTTTGTATAAAAGGAGATAAAAACTTTGTGTGGAAGGCAAGGTGCTATGAGGAAGGCTATTCCATGAAGGTGCTAGAACTTTAAAGGGAAACTTTAGCTCTTATATTGATTTGAAAATGGTTCAATAAATTGACATGATTTCTATTTGGACTTCATGACTATAGATTTTTTGGTATAGAACCCAAGAGATGTTTGCAGACTTTATTTTGACATCAGTTTTTGTTTAATTTTCAAGTTCTCTCTCTCTCTCTCTCTCTTTCTCTCTTTTCTCTCTTTTTCTTTCTTAAAACCAGAGGACTAGTGTCCCAACTATGGCCATGTTGACTAACAGCCGATGTCTTGATTCCTAGCTAGTGAAAACTGCAAGGATTCCCATGTAGAGGACAGGAAACCAGTAGCAACCAGAGATTCTCTCTCTTTTCTCTTTCTGTGGGAAACTGATTTTTTTTGAAGATCAACTGTTTCTCAGAGAATAGATGAATTTCAATATACCTACCTTGTCTCAGGGATAAACACATTTGTAGTTAGGCAAAAGTACTGAATTATACCTGTAGTATTCATAGGCTATCCCAATTTGTGACTTCTCTATAACAGGATATACCTTTAGAAAGAGCACTGAAATAAAATAAATGAGGTAGATTTTGTTTGTTTTTTTTTCTTGGAAGAGTAGTGGTATAAAGCCACAGAGATGGAGTGTTCCTGTGATGAAAACGCTAAGCCAAAATTATAGAAACCAAAAATATTTCTTGGAAAAGCAGTGGTTTAAGATCCCTGGGGTGGGGGGAGGGTGGAGGTAGAATGTGCCTCTTGGAAAAAAAGCACTGATGCAAAACATCTTGATCCATTTCTTCTTGAAGGCATTAATTTGACACCTGACCCCCTTGAAAATACCTTAAGTAGTATATTGACTTCCATACCAGACAGTAATTGATTGCTTGTCTTACAATAAAGAGCCACGAAAAGTTATTTATGATATATAACCTAGTACCTCCACCAAAAAGTGCTGGAAAGATGGCAAGATTTTTATAGCTTTTTCTTTTTAACATATACTTTGATTTTTATTCGGTCTAATTCGATTAGACTGAATCAGTCAATTGACTCACATATTGTATGCACTTATTGCATGCCAAGTAGGGTGCTATGCAGAAGAGATAAAGATATAAATAAAATACTCTCTACTCCCAAGCTTCTACCCTATGAAATAATCCAATAATTATTTACTTAGTGCCCACATTCAAGGAATTAAAAGTGAATTATATAGTCTCTGATGTAAGAAAAAAACATTAAAATTAAGTAGAGAGCATGACAAGTATGCAAATACATTGAAAAACATTTATTGAGCATCAACTATTTTCAAAATCTAGAGCTCAAGTGATGAGGAAATTGTGAAGCTATACATTTCTACAGAAGTCTGTCCTGCCTTCCAGGATAAAGACCAATATAAGAACGAAAGCTAGAATATTTGCTAAAGGGCAGTGGGAACAAGGAGGTAGCATTTACCTATTATTATACAGTGTAAAGAATTTTCAAGGCAAAAACAATAAGTAGGTATAGAAGGTATGACACAGTAGAAAAGGCACTAGGACATCATTTCCTATAATGGATGGGAATAAAAGATCATCATTCACTGGGAGAAATTCTTAGCATTATATTTCTCAGAAAACCATACTTTTAGTCCTAGTGTAATAGCATCACCAAGTAAGAACTCTGATTAGTAGAAAAAATTAAATAGAAAAAATCCAGCAATCAATAACAATTTATGAAATGCTCACTATGTGCCAAATACTGTGCTAGATGCTCAGGATACAAACAGGAGAAAAGCACAGTTCCTCACCTAAAAGAGCTTACACTCTAATAGAGAGACAATATATACATAAATTGGTGTATACATAGAAGATACAAGTAGAGTAGATGAAAGGTAACCTTAGAGGGGAAATCACTTGCAGCTGAGCGGAAAGGAAGCAGGTAAAGGCCTCCTGCAGAAGGGCGAGTTTGAATTGAGATTTGAAAGAAGCCATGGATTTTTAGAAATGGAGAAGAGAAAAGAGAGCATGCCAGGCATAAGGGAAAAGTGGTACAAGAGCATGGAGATGGGAAGTGGAATGTCATATGTGAGAAATAAGCAGGCTAGAGTGACTGGATTGTAGAGTGTGTGGAAGAGAGTGATGTTTAAGAAGTCCAGAGACGTATGAGGGGACTCAATTACAAAGGGCTTTAAATGTCTAACAAAAGAAGTTATATATTAGCCTAGATGCACTAGAAAATCACTGGCGTTCTTTGAGGAGGGGTGTGGTCAGACCTATATTTTAGGAAAATCATTTAAGCAATTATATAAAGGATTGATTGGAGTCGGGAGATAATTAGATAATTAGAAATCCTTTGCAATAGTCTAGGAGAGGTGATGACAGCATAAATTGGTGTGGTGACTGAGTGGAGAGTAGGATAGATATAAGATAGATATATCTATAGAATCTATAGTATCTATATTGATTCTATACATATATATGTATAGAATATATATATACATATATGTATACATATATACATATATATGTGCAAAAGCAGGGGTGTGCTGGTTGGAAAAAATTGTTAAATTTTCATTGTAAGTACCTACACCTCAGAAATCAATAATCACTGTAGAATAGGACTTATTTATTTATTTATTGTTTAATTGATTTCCCACACTTGAAGTGTCAGTAATACAGATTTAACCTAAAAGTATATTGGTTTGCATTTTTTTCTAGAGAGCCTAGTTGTTAAATATTTACCAGCATTCTCTTGTAATGTTCTATAAACACTGCTTGAACTCAGGACTTTCAGAGCTTCAAGGAATGGAGTTATCTTCATCATCACAGTAATCATGATGATAATGACAATTCCTAGGATTTATATAACACTTTAAGTTTTACAAAGTGGTCTACATTCATTATCTCAGTTAAGCCTCACATTAGCCCCCAAGGAAGGGGTACAAAACAGCTAGACTTGCTAAGCTGACAATGTATAAAAGGAAATCAAGTAGAACCACATAAAGTGGGAAATTAGAAATTTATTAGGTTCAACGTAAAGGGAGTCCTGAAGAGCCCCCAAATTATCAGTCAATAAATATTTCCTTAAGTGACTAATCTCTGCTAGGCACAGGGTTAAGCGGTGTGTACATAAAGAAAGGGAAAAAACAGTCCCTGCTCTCATGAAATTTGAAAACATAAGAAAAAAGTTACGTTCCTAGCATTGGTAATGAGCAGGCTTGGAAAAGTGTTAAGCTGGAATCTTGATGTAGCACAGTTGCTATCTTTTAGCAGAGACCAGATGTCCCCTGAGATGTAGAAATCTTATGATGGCTGCTGAGAATATGAGGAGAGGGGACAGGGAAAGACTGCTTCCTCCCTCTGAGCTGAGAGCCAGTTACCTATCACCCCATAAATTTTTGACAGAAGGCTTTTGTTTATGTATGGGTAAAAATAATGTTTTTAGTATTCAATTTTTCCTTCCTTCCTTCCTTCTTTCCTTCCTTCCTTCCTTCCTTCCTTCCTTCCTTCCTTCCTTCCTTCCTTCACTCTCTCTTTTTTATTTTTTGTTAACTACATTGTTTCCTGCCTTAAATACTTTTGTTACTAGATTTGTCTTTTGTATAGATTTGACAGTACAGACTGTATTGTAAGGGAGCTCAGTCTAGGAGTTACATAATTAATTACCCAAAACACCCTACGTTGACCCTGGGAAAGTTATCAGGGAATTACGGGACCAGAATATGGGCACTTTGTATGCGTTTGTGAGAATAGTTCAGCAAGATACTGAGTACCATCTGTTTCAATTTCTTCTCAATTATGATTATCGAAAGCTGCCAAATAGTGACAGAGATTTATTGGGAAATTAAGGATATGTAAAAACAAAAGCTATCAATTTCTTTTTTAGAAAGCAGCTCTTTAAGACATTTGGATAACAGTGATCTTGAGAAAATCTCACATATTTGGGAGATTATCTGTGCAAATGGAGGACACTTGCTTATATGGATCCTTAATATCCTTAATAGATTGAGAGGGTCTTAGAACAAAGGCAGCTCCTGCTCTGATGGCTGTTTTCAATTTCCATTTCTGTATCTCTTCTCATAGAATTTTGTCCAATGGCATTTAGACCCCAGAAGGTTTGTTCTTGTCTTTCTCTGATCTAGGAGTGCAAAAATCCCTGGTTTTACTGGTTTATCATATTCACTAGCAATATGAACAAAACAAAGGAATGGCAACCTTATATGATAGAAATCAGCTGCAATGAGAAGTAGCAGAGTATACTGATTACCAAGAAAATGTCTGAAATGTTCCTTCTATTTACCATAAAAGGCAGAACCAAGCCAGTGGGACATCCTGGGCATAGAATATATAAGTATATATGAGATACCTTTAATATAGTTATACAACATAGTATCACACAACATAGTATAACCACAACTAAGTTTTCCTATTATATACCCATCCATTGTGAAAAATGCTTTCTTAGAGTGTTCTTAAATAATAGAAAATTATGTTCCCCAAGCACTATTTTTTTAATTTAAGTAATCTCTCTCAATATATTAAAAAATTAAGATGTAATAACTTTATAGATCTTATAATCCTTTACACTTATGCTCAAGGTTATAAAATTTTAGAACTAGAAGGAACCGAAGATTTCATCTCTTCAACTCCTTCATGTGAAAGGTCATTAAAAGGATGGAGGCTTAGAGAAACTCAGTGACTTGGCCAAGATCATACTGTTAGTAAGTGGGAGAACAGAGATTAAACCTATGTTTTCAAACTCAGTCCAATGCTATTTCCACTATACCATCCTCTTCTTTTCTCCCAGTTCTGCTCCTGACTGTCTATCATTCACCATTATGCATCAGCTATTCTCTCACCCTGGAAAATCTTGCTTTCCCCTGCCACCTTCTCACTCTTGAAGATCTCTTTGCTTCACCACCATTCCTTCCTCTATTGGTGAGTTTCTTCTAAAACTTCAATTTTAAGCAAGTGCCCAGACTGAGCATCCTTCATTCCTTTCCCAGCTCCACTGCTACCTAGTCAGATTTACCATCGTGCCTCACCTTCCTTCTCAAAGGGAAAATACCTTTGCCCCTGTGGTCCCCTTCTCCCATTTTTGAGTTCATCTTGTAGCTTCCTTTTTGGGGAAGTCTCAAGTCAGACATGGTTTTCTTCCCTCTTTACTCTTATCCTGACTCTCCAGACTTTGTTATCATTCTCCTATATGGTTAATTTCTCTCCTCCAAAATCCAATCAACTTAAATCAGTAAATGTTTATTAAATACTTACCATGTAGCAGACACTGTGCTAAGTTGTAGGACAAAAAATGTAAGCATAAAGAGAGTCTTTGTCTTCAAGGATCTTGCCTTCTCATGAGGGAAGACAATGCACAAAAGACAGTTTAAAAGTGTTTAGGGTAGGAGGTGTGTGTGTACTAGTTGAGGGAATGTGGTAGAGTAAATCCTGCAGAGACGCATGGGCAAGACAGCTCCAGGAGGAATGCAGACATAGTAAAACAGACTCTCCTTCTGAGAAAAATCAGTTAATCAGAGGGAGAGGCCACAGGCGTGAAGGCCTCTTCATCCTCACACGAGTGAGATGTAGTGCAGGGGTGGATAAAACTTTCAGGATGGAAAGGTTTCTATGGCATTCTAGAGAAAGTCCTATGGAGATGAGTCAGTATTATAGCCTAGAGAAGAATGAAGATGAATGAAAAAGAATGGATTCCTTCTTAAATGCCTCGATTTCTTGAATGTTGTACAGGTAGAGGGGGCATGGCATGGTAAAGAAAAAGTTCTGGAGCTAGTTAGATAGTGTGGGTTTAAATCCTGCTTTTGTCATTTGCTTTATATGGGACCATAGGCAAATCACAGCTTCTACAGACCTTCATTGCCTCATCTTTAAGATGATGGTGCTAGATACACGTCCACCAAGAACTCTTTCAGTTCTAAGTTCATTATCTTACTTGAAAGTTTGGTAGTTCTTAGATCTGGAAATACTCCTGGATATTGACCCAGTACCAAGGTGTGTATCACTCAGTGCCAGACTAGTCAAGTTCAGTTAGTCAATTTGCAGGATTAAGGTTCTTTGAACTTTGCCACACTGGTACTGAGTGAGTCACTTTGTTACTGGGCAATTCTTGAAAGATAGAAGGGTTAAGAATAATATTAGTAGAAAGGATTCCTCCATCAATGAAAACTTAGATCTTCCGAGCAATCAAAGCTAATTAAAAGAAATCTTAATAAATTAAAATGTGTAAGTATGTGATAATTCTAGTGTATCACAAGCTTAGCTTTTCTAAAATTAATTTTCTAGTATGATCAAATTAAGTATGACAGTTCTGTTTATTTTCTAATTTCAAAGAACTTTCTCCTGAAGTTGGGATCGCCCAAGTCAGTGATTTTAAGGGAAAGAACAATGTCTGTTTGTTTGTTTATCAGTTCATATTTCTCACATGAGTAGATGTTACAGAAGTATTTTTGAATGAGATAGAAATTGTTTTCATTATAACTTATCAAGGAAATTCACACTTCCACTTTATTTTTCTATCTGGTAATTTCCAATGTGTAGCTAAAGTGTGGGAATGTCATCCTTTTTGAAAGTAATAACTGTGACATTTAATTTTTAAATGTATACCTAGATTTTAAAATGGGTTTCTTTCTTCAAATGTTGTTTCTTTTTAAAAATTTTCTCTCTTGCCGTTCCCAACCCAGACGTAATCTGGGAGGAAAAACAAAGTCCCATAGTAGGGACATGCTGAGTACAACCTTTCTCTGTTTGTTTGTTTTTGATGGTGAATGGTATAAGAACCAATATATGTGTCTGTATATAAGTATGTGTGTGAGTATGCGCATATATTCATATGCATCTACATACATATGCATACATACATGTATATAGATATACCACAAAGCTGTGTTCATCACCAACTCTCTGCCCTCTTGCTGCCTCTCCTGAAATGAAATAGAGCTCCCAAGCCTTCACACAATATTCCATACTCTCAATATAAATACAAAAGCTGTAAAAGTATTACCTTGTAATGTAGGTGAGGTTCCCTGTTGGAGATTTAATAATAAAGGTACCCTTGTACACTTGAAATTTCAACATGGGAAGCTGAAAGCTGTAAGAAGCAATGTAAACTCATTTAAGATATAAGATCCTCAGGCATTTTAATAGGATTCTTGGGTATCCTGTCCTACATAAGAGCACAGGAATGAAACAGTTTCAATGCTGAGTCTTTTATTATCTGTTAAGAAACTAGAAAATATTACTTCATATCATCGCGAAAAAAATTGCTGGGGGTTACACTTTCCAGAGTAAAGTTTCTAATAGATGATTTTTCCTACTTGTAAAGAAAGCTCTCATTACCATCTCACGTTTTATGAGAGAGTCAAAAGCCCAGAATAGATCCATTTACATTGCATCACACAGTTTGGGGTCTGGGATATAGAACTCTTCAATCTTGTCCACAGTTTGCTTACAAGATTTTTCTTATGTGTACCCTTGCATCCAGGATAATACAGTTTTAGGGCCTTCACAATATATGACCTCTCACTTTCATCAAAGCCGTTGGATTCCTTCCCCCTCCCTTACCTCCATGCAAAGCATGTACTTGGTTTGGGTGGCTTTAAAACTTTTCCTCTCAGCCTCCCAAAATAAATGGAGTGGACTATGTATACTCACAGATAGATAATTCTATACCTATTTTATGAAGCTTTTTCAAAAGGAATACATTTGTGCTAATGGAGTTCAGACAGCAGAGAAAAGAAACTGATGGAACCAGTAAAGGATTCAGATGGTCAAGACTATATCTCTAGGATAAATGCATTATTCAAAATGCAAAACATGTAAGTCACTTTTATGCCTTTCAAAGGGAAAAAAATTAAAAAGATATACTTTTGAGATTGGATTGAAACATAAATGACTTGTTACTGTGAAGTTCTAGTGTTCACTTGAAAATAATTACAGAAATAATAATACTAATACTAATATTGATGTAACCATGTCTCTTTCAGTGTTAAAAAGAATTTAGTTTTTTTAAAGACAAAGTCATTTTTAAAAGTAAAAAATCATTAGCTGAAAAGTGGGAGATCAGATTTTTCTCAGACTATTTTCTCCATGTTGTTGGAGCCTTTAAAATATCTGGTATCCAAAGTCTCTTTGAGATCCATAAAGCAGTAGATGACAAGTTGTGTCTGCTCTAGACAAACATGCTCTTCTTTACTTCCAAGAACCTCTCGGTTGGAAGCTTATCAATGCAGAAGGAAAGAATAAGCATTAAGTAGCTCCTATGTGCCAGACGCTGCACCAATCACTTACAAACGTTGTCTCATTTGACCTCCATAACAACCCTGGGAAAAAGGTAGGTTACCACACAATTGCCATTGAGGAAACTGAGACAGCAGAGGACTATTAGCTTTATTGCTACAAGATCTTTAATCCGAGGAGGTCAACATTACCATCTTGGATCACCATACTGAAAAGTCTTCCCTAAGCCTGGAGCCCTCATGCAATGGAGTAGCCTCTTCCTCTGTCTACTTTTGAACTGACTCCTCACAGAGGAATCATTCAGTTTCTATAATGCTTCTAAATCAACAAACCAATAAGCATTCATTAAACATGTATGAAATATAAAAGAAACTAAGATTTCTAAGAGACAGAGATCAACCAACAAATAATTATAAAGCCCCTAAAGCAAGCAACAAAAATGTAATACATACGTACATACACACATACACATAACACAAGCAGAACGGATAGAAGATAACCTTATGGTGGGAAGGGTGATCTCTTGCCTATCAGTATTCCTTTTCTTTCTGACCTTATGTTTTCATGCTGGATATTTTTTGACCTACAATACGTTCTTCTTCTCTTTTACCCTTGTGTTTAACCTCCAGAGGAAGCCCCCTTGAGGAGTGTTGGGACTTTTGCTTGAAACAGGTTGTACCAGTTGATATGACCTTACTATATGCATTCAGCAGTCCCAGATCCAACTACACAAACTCACTTTAGTTATTTTCACATCTTTGTTAAAATTTTAAATATTTTCCTCTTTTTAAACTTTAAAATAAAGTTTCAGGTTACGGCATATATTTGTAATGAATACTACTGTACTATAAGAAATGATGAGCTCAATGATTTTAGAAAAACATGGAAATACTTGCACAAAATGATAAAGAGTAAAATCATCTAAACCAAGGAAATTTTGTATACAGTAACAGCAATATTATTTTAAGAACAACTTTGAGCAAAAAAGTTATTTTAACTACTGTAAGTGCTCAAATTAACTATAAAGGATGTATGAAGAAAGATGTTATCTGCATCCAGGAAAAGAACTGATAAATAGAATTATTTATAGAATAATTTTACAAACACATATTTATACATGCATATATGTACATATAGATGTACATACATATATATGTGTATGTGTGTATATATAAACATATATAAATTTGTATATCTGTGTCTAATTTTAGTCATCTCTAGGAGGAAGATAGGGAGAAGGGAAGAAAGAAAATAAATTTACATGATATATTTTTTATATATTTGAAAGAAAGAGCAAGTTGCGCACAGTAGATTTGCAGTTTCATGTGTAGTCATTCTACTGTGTCTTGAAAATTCTTGTTTTATTCCATAAATTAAAAATAAAATAATTTTTAAAAATTATATAGTTTCATAATATTTTATCTACATATACCCCATATATGTTTATAATTTGCATAAACATATACATACACATGCAGACAGACATAAAGACATATACTCCAAGTCATTACTTTTGGTCCTATTCAACTGCCAAAAGATGAGGGAAAGAAGAGTAGTTATATAAATCTACATACATACATCGCATGCATGCATACATATACACCCATTATGTGCATGTAACTGAGAGATGTATAGGATGTTAAGGGAAGAATAGTCCCTCTGATGTGACAGCTTGCTGAGCCCTTTTCAGGGCTGCTTGTCCATCTTTGGTGTCCAATTAGTTACCCAACTCTTACCTGTGGCTCTAAGAAGCTGTAGAATGAGCAGTGTCCACACTCTGATAAAACTATCTGAGAAGACAGGTGAAACCAGGTCAAGGGTAACCAATAGACCTCAAACCCATCAGTGAGTTAGGGGGATGTCTGTCCCAAACACATGAAGACTTCCCCTCACCCTGGTGGAATAGGTGGATGAGAACAATATGTTCTAATGGTCATGAAGGTGGTTGCAGCAGGTGCTATGCAAGCAGGTTCTTAGAGCTTGATCAGACATCAAACACACCAAGGTCACAAGATCATCCACTGCATCTGACACCATACCCAGTCCTTTTGACTTGTGTCTTGCCACTGGACTTTGATGACTGTGGAAGAGAAAGTGAGACTGAGGACTGTGCAACTGTACCTCATTTAAATCCAATTCATACCCAAGTCATCACTCCATGATATCACTGGTCCTCTTTGAAAACAAAGCACAAAGAACAACAACAGTATGTTTCTAAGTATACATATATGTATATGTATATATATGTATGTATCATATATATGTGTGTATGTGTGTGTATGTTTGTATACATATTTGAAAAAGAGAGTATTAAGCAAGTTAATTTGGTCTTGAGGAGGAGAAAATGTAATCCCTTTTGGGGAGAAATAGAGATTTGGACCTAAAATATTCTTATCTCTATTTTCTACCTCTCATTTGAAAGATTTTGGGAAAATAACCCAATAACTTTATTTCAAAGAGAAATCGGAAATTAATGTTTATTCTGGTACAATCATTATGAATGAATGAGTTTGCGTTGTTGATTTTTGGAGTGTGTCTAAATAGCTGGAGGAAAAGAAAAGTCCTATTCCTTAAAGATAGGCATGACCAGAATAAATCACTGGGGAGTAATGGGAGGGAGATAATCAATGATGAGGGATGATCCTGCTGAGAGGATGCAATTAAGCTTTAAGCAAAAAAGGCGTAGTGAACTATGGGTCAGTTCCATGGTTTTCACAAGATATTTTCTGAAACCTGCTGGGAGGACGTAGAAAAAATATTCATGCTGGTCCAGGAGAAATCATTCTCATTTCAAATTTTCAGAGGAGTTAAGTGGGCAGTCAGCAGTCACTTTTCATCAGGCTGCAGAAACCAGAAAATATTAGAACAAGATGTAGGATCATCGAGTTAGAGTAAAAAGAAGCTTTAAAGGCCAACCCTTCTCATTTTTCAGATGAGGAAACTAAGGCCCAAAGATGATATGTGATTTGACTAAGGTCACACATGTAGTGAATATTAGAGATGGAATTTGGGATCAGATGACTCCAGTACTATGAAATAGAATGGAAATGTGACAGGAGGACAGGGTATTGATGGTCAATGAACAGTGTGGAAAAAGTGTCAAATATTATGATGTAATCAAGACTACTTTTACTTAAAAACCATCTTAAGTTTCCCTAATCTAAAATCTTTAGTTTCCTTCAAGACTTGGCCTGAGTAACATGCTCTGTGATTCCCCCAGGTTACTTTTAATCTGTTTTTCATGGGTTGTTTTCCTCTCTCTCTCTCTCTCTCTCTCTCTCTCTCTCTCTCTCTCTCTCTCTCTCTCTCTCTCTCCTTCTGTGTGTGTGTATGTGTGTGTATGTTTTCCCTACTTACAATGGAAACACCTTAAGGGTAAGTACTGTTTTGTTTTTTATCTTTGAAGATCTAGTACTAACAAAATTCCTATCATATCATAGGTGCTTAATAAATGGAGAAGAGAAAGGAATAAGGTTTTAAATAAGACCCATACCATACTAGTTGTTTGGGGGTGTTCAAGGAGGACTAACCCCTTTGATGTGAGGCTTTGCTGAGCCCTTTTCAGGGATGCTCCTCCACCTTTGGTGTCCACCTTCTTCCATCTCTCACCTGTGGCTCCAAGAAGTTGTAGAATGTACAGGGCCACAGACCAATGAAACATTCTCAGGAGACAGGCTAAATGAGGTTCAGAATTTAATCCTGTCAATGAGTTAGGGGGACGTCTACCCCAAGCATCCAAAGACTTCCCTCAGCAGAATGGGCACGTAAAAATAATTTGTTACAAGGGCCCTGAAGGCAAGTACAGCTACCGTGGAGTATTAGAGCTTGGCCAAGCATCCAAGATTTCAGGGTAATCCACTGCATCCCAGACATGGTCAGTCATCTTTACTGGACTTGGATGACTGGAAGAAAAAGTGAGGCTGAAGGTTCTGTGCGGCTCTGCCTCCTTTAAATCCAGTTCTTGAGAATGTCAAGACATTGCCCATACCTCAACCTTGTGATGCTATTGGTTCTCTTTGAAAACAATGGAAAGACAGCAAGTGTATCTCACTTAATCCTCATCTTTAAGGTGCATTTACTGAACCCCACCTACATCATTTTACATTTGAAACTGAGACAGGGATTTAGTGACTTGCCCAGGGTAAGTATCTGAAGCCAGATAGAAACTCAGATTTTCCTAATCCCAGGCCCAGCACTCTGTCATTTGCATTACCTAGCTGTCTCAAAGATCGCTAATTGACTAATTGACTAATTGACTAATTTCTGATTCTTAGAATTCTGTTTTCTTTAAACTTATTATTACATGCTTAATAAATGTGTGTCAGTTTATTGATTGAAGGCATATCAGGAACTGTATAATTCCTCTTTGAGGAATTTCTTTAAAAGGAGACAAAGTAAAATGATACAGGGCATCAATTCATTCAGTTCAAGTCAACTTTACAAAACTTACTAAACAAGGTACTGTGGCAGGTGCAAGAGATACAAAGGGAAAAAACAAAGCATTATGTGTTCTCAGACAGTAGAACTATTCATGCATATATTTAAGTACTTGATTATTGAGGAGGGAGGAGGAAAAAAAAAACTGCCTGGAAGATTCAGAAGATGTTTTCCCTAGGATGTAGCACTTGAATTGACCTTTGGAAGGAACTAAGGATTCCAGAGGTCCAAGTGAGGAAGGAGTTCGTATCAGGCTTGGGGGAATAGCCTGCGCAAAGATAGGAAGACTGAGTTCTTTAGTAGTTAATGTGCCTGTTAGATTGAAACAGAGAGAGCATGAAGGAAAGTAATATAAAGTATATCTGGGAAGGTTAAGTGAGACCTAGATTGGGAAAGGCTTTAAATGTCAGGTTGGTAATGTTTATATTTTATACAGTACACAGATTTGTTCTCTCTGTGTCTTTTGTTGTCTCTCTGTCTCTTTCTGTCTCTCTCAGCCCCTCTGTCTCTCTTTATCTCTCTGTCTGTCTCTTCTCTCTCTGTCTGTCTCTCTCTCTGTCTCTGTCTCTCTCTCAGATCTCATTACTGTAAGGGTATGGGATTATTGGCCACTAGGAAAGAAATAGGGAGAGGGAAGTTCACAGGGTCCTGGCCTGGCTAAAATAATGTGCCAGAGCTGATATTGTTATGGTTAAAAGAAATAAGTTTACATCAAGGGCAGAAAAGGTTCAAAAGAATTTGCTTTAGGGACTAGTCATAAGAGAAAGAAGGAGGCACAAGGCTCTGAAAGCTATTTTCACTGAAACAGAGGAAATGACTTTGAGAGACATAGAGAAAGAGAGAAAGAGAGAGAGAGAGAGAGAGAGAGAGAGAGAGAGAGAGAGAGAGAGAGAGAGACAGGAACACAGAGAGACACAGAGAGACAGAGAGACAGATGGACAGACAGAGACAGAGAGATCGATCACTTTGGCAGTCCGGTGAAGTATATGGATCTGTTCCCAGAAAATAAAATGTTTTTGAATCCTTAAAATAAATTACATATAATTTAAAAATAAACCAATTATGTTGAAATACAATTATCATTTTTTTTTAAAGAACAAGTAAATGAACACTCAGATTAAGAAACTGCGTTGAGGCTGTGTTTGTCCTTCATTGTCAAGAAGGACCATGACATCAGGGAGATGATGACATGACTTGAAGCTGACTTTGATTTCAGTGGGGGATGTGGGGGCTGTGCAAGGTCCCTATCCTAGCTTTCTCCTCCACAGCCATCTGGGTCCTTTGGCCAAATATTCATCAGGACAACTGAAGATGGCCCAGGATGCAATGGAAGACCCCAGCTTTTTTAGGCTAAGGTCTTTTCAGGTTCTCTCTCTGAGTAAGGTAATGCCCGTTCAGTGAATAGGACTCTTTAAGAATTGTGTCAAGGGATGGCCCCTTTAAGTAAACAAAATAAAGTGGGAGGGAAAAACCCTTTGAGGTTGCTGGCCAAAAGAGAAAACAGTTGCTATTTACATTCACTCAGAGCTAGGAGGGCCCAAAAAGGAGGAGAAAGTGAGACTAGTAACCTTGCACAGCCCTCCCTCACTCAAATCAGTCAAGAAATTGCCTCCACTGATAATGAAATAACCAAAGAGACAGAGAGAATTTAGCTCAGGGTAGCCATCAGGATATGTCTACCCTAAAATATATGGGATATTAATGATAATTCAACCAAAGAAACTAAGAAAGAGTGGTCAGGTATTTAGTAAGAGACACAAGAGAGAATAATTAGTTCTCAAGGTCAGGGACTGATTCAGAGTGTCACGTAGTAGACACTTAATACATTGTTTTTCTTGACTAATTATGATAGAAATCAAAGGAGGAAGGATTTGCTTTCACTGTCAAAAATTGTGGTCATATGGAAAAGCAAGAGGAATGAGATGGGACTTCAAAATTAAGTAATTGATCGTTGATAGACTGGGATAGTCTTTTTAGTGAGAAATGTTATTAGAATGTAAATTATGATGAGAGAAGTTAGTGGTACTGTCAAGAATATGAAAAAAAATAAGTGTAGATACCTCTTTCCATTTGTTTGGCTGTGAAAGAGAGGAGATTTCCGAGGTTAAAGATATAGTTCAGAAGGATAACAAAGTGAAGTGAGAGGGGTTTTTTTTATCATTAATTTTTTTTTAGTGGAGGAGATAAATAGTCATGTCTATAGGTATCAGAGAAGAAATCAATAGATGAGTTGGGATTAAAGATGGGATAAAGAAAAAGAAACATCAATGGAGCAAGTTCAGAGAAAGGATGGTTTTCAGGGTAGAAGTTGAGCCTAACATTGGCAAAGAGGACAGACTTCAAAAATTGAAGTCAAAGAGAAAAAATGAAAGAGGCTACAGGAAAAGTTTTGACATATGGAAAAGAGAAAAGAGACAGGTCGAAAAGGATAGCCTCTCTTTTCTGAGTAAATTTGGAGCTATTGTTGGAAGGCTAGAGGGTATTGTAAGGAGCTTGTTAAGAGAAGTCTTGGAACAGCTGTTGTGTGGAGAGTGACGGTCAGTCATGGCAGTATTAAACCAAGTATGGACTTGATCTCTCCCAGTTTTTTCTCTATATTGTTGACATCCATATGCAATTTGTAGAGCATCACCATGATAGCTATAGTGCCTCACGTTTAAAAATAATCTAGCAAAGATCATATCTAAGATTAATATTACTATATAGTCTATCTTGAGACCATTGGACACAACCAATTAATCATGGCCTGTAATTATTCACTTTTATTGTGTTTGTTTTTTTAATCTCATGGGTTCACCAATACCCTCAGCAAATTCTTCTCTTACTATATGACATGACCACTCTTATGATTACTTAGGATTTTACAGCTTTGTGTCACTCCTTCAAACTGTGATCCAAGATGTTCTCAGAATGTTACTTTATCTTGCTTATAATCAAAGCATTCAAGAAATGTTCCTGCAGAATTATTAGGACATTGAAAATATGATGATAAGACTGAGTGTCTTTGCAATTAACAATAAAGTATGTCATAGTGGAAAGCTGGTTTCAGAGTCTGAAAGATAAAAATACCTTTGTGTCCCAGATAAGGAAAAATCTCTTCTTATCTGACAGTTTAGGGAGTTTCCTAGTCCATATCTGAATTTAAGTGTGAACTATCAGCCAATCAATCAAAACATTTATTAAATACCTACCATGTGCCAGACACTGTGTTAAGAGCTGGGATATAAAAACAGTCAAAAGACAGTCCATGCCATCAAGGAGCTTACAATTTAATGGGGGAAACCACAAACAGACAAATATATTCAAAGCAAGCTATATACAGAATATATAGGAAATCATTTACAAAGGTAAGTCACTAGAATTAAAAGGGAATAGGGAAGACTTCCAGGAAAAGAAAGAATTTTGATTAGGTCTTGGTTGGTTGTTGTCCTTCATCTTCGAAGAGCACCAAAATGACATAACCATGATAAAGTGAAATTTCAGTGTGTTCGACTGTGGCTGATCAGACCTATATGAGCTCAAAATGTTCTACCACAGGTTGGACGGAGATAGTCTGTGTGAATGTTTGGGGTGGATAGCCCAAATATGGGGATCCTACATTTACTTTGTGTGTATCATGCTGAGTGGTCCTGTGCCAATGTCTCCCATAAAAGAATCCAGAGACATCTGTAGGTGTAGTTGAGGAGGGAGAGCATTCCAGGCATGAGGGGCAGCCAGAGAAAATGCTCAGATCTGAGAGATGGAGTGTCTAATTCATGAAGAAGACAGGATGCCAGCTTCACTGGATAAAAGAATATGTATAGGGAAGTGAGGTGTAAGAAGATTAGAAAATTAAGAGGGAAATAGGTTATGAAGGGCTTTGAGTGCCAGAGTGATTTGTATTTTATCCTTAGAGGCAAATGCGAGCCACTGGAGTTTATTGAGTAGAAGGATTAAATGATTGTACCTGCTATTGAGGAAAATCACTTTAGTGGCCAAACAGAGGATGGATTGGAATGTGAAGAACATTGGAGCAGGCAGACATATCAGCAGTCTATTACAATAATACAGCATGATGTGATAATGTCCTGTACTACAGTGGTGGTATTATCAGATGAGAGAAAGGGGCATATTCAAGAAAAGGGAACTGATTGAATGTGGGGGTTGAGAAAGAATGAGGAGCTAATGTTGACTCCTAGGTTATGAGTCTGAGAATTTGGAAGAATGATACCATAATAGGGAAGTAAGAAGGGGAGAAGGGTTTAGGTGAGAATATAATGAGTGTGGTTCTAGACATTCCGTTCAAGATGTTTGAAAGACAGAGATAGGCGATTATGGTTCATCTGAGAGTTTGGGACAGAACAGATGGATTTGAGAATCATGAGCATCGTTAAATCCAGGTGAGCTATTGAGGTTATCAAGTGAAATAGTTTAAGAGGAGAAAAAGGCATAGAATAGAACAGAGGCTAGAATCCTGAGACTACCAAAAAGAAGACAGAGAAAGAGCAATCACGAAGGGAACCAGGAAGACTGGTATCCCAGAAGCCCAGAGAGAAAGAAGTAGTGTCCAGGAAGCAAGAATTATCCACAGTGCAAGAGAAGTTGCAACAGAGGTCAAAAATGAGAATTGGGAAAAGGCCATTGGATTTGGCAACTAAAAGACAATTACTAACTTTGGAAAGAGAAGCTTTAGGGGAATGATAAGATTGGAAGCTAGACTGTAAGAGGTTAAGGAGAGAATTAGAGGAGACAATGTAGAGGAATCTGCTATAGAAACCCTTTTGAAGGAGCTTAGCTACAAAAGGCAGAAGAGATATAGGATGATACTGGAAGAATAGAAGGCTCAAATGAGGGTGCTTTTTTATTTTAAAATAGGGGAGACCAAAGTATGTTTCTCAGCAGTAGAGAATGAGCTAGTAGATAGAAACTGAAAATAATTTCAAGAGTAGATATGACTGAGGGGGCTATCTGTTGGAGGAAATTGGATGGAAAGGTACCACTTAAACATGTAGAGGGTTTGGCCTTGGTAAGCAATAAGAACACTTCATCATCTGAGTCAGGGATGAAGGAAGAGACAGTGGCAGAAGGCATCAGGAGACAATGAGGGGAGAAGACAGAACGGACTCAGTTTTTTGTTTTTTTTTTTTTCTGTAAAATGTAAGGCAGAATTTAGCTGAGAGAGTTGGGAGAGGGGAGCCATGGGAGTTTGAAGGAGCAATGAAAGAGCCACCGTGGAGGGTGGAATAGTGGGTTGATAAGGAAGTGTAGTAGGATTGCCTTGCAGCACTGAATGAGAAAGGTGAGATGGGGATAAGGATATGGAAGGGGTGGGGAGGATTGCTGATGAAAAGAATTCCACAATTAAATTTCAAAACACTGAGAAGTTTAGTGAGATAGAAACAAGAATTAGGTTAACATCAAGCGTAAGACCAGGCAGAAGAAAACTAGATAGGAAGTAGTCTCAGCAGCACAGATCAAAAGTTCTGTAGTTGGTGCTAACTTCTAGAATTTGGTTTTAAGTATCAGCAGCTTTTAAAATGATTATACTTTTCATTGTAATAATGACAATAGTAACACACATATGTATAAATATTTATATATATACATATACATACTTGTACATATACAAAGAAACAGAGAAACATAAAAATGGTTTTCAAAACATTTTACATACATTATTTCATTTGATCCTCATAAGAACTTTGTGAGGTATGTGCTATTATGACCCCTATTTCATAGGGATTCAGAGAGTGACTTCCCCAAGGTCACTCAAATATAACAAGCATCTGAAGCAGGATTTGGGTCCAGGCTTTCCATCCTCCAGGTCCAACACTGCCACACGGCCTCTTAAATCGTGAAAAATTAGAAAAAAAAGAGAGGATAGTTGTGAAATGAAAACTAGATTTGTCAGAGGAATAAAAGAGACAGGGGTGGGGTGGGAGTGAGGTAGAAGAGGCTTGCTGTACCATGTAACTATACCTCAAAGGTTAGAAGACTTTTTTGCTTAAGTAGCTTGTTATGACTGTCCCTTAAAATGTATCCAAACTAGAGAAGTCATAATAAAATAAACAGATTTTTTCAGTGTTATGGAATGATGGTCCTCATTACTGCTTTTGGAAAAGTATGATTTCTTAATGACTGACAACTGTGATTTAGAAATTAGACATATTATTGATTTTAATAACCTAGCAATCAAATGAGTTAGAACTCCCACTTTAATTAGATATAATAATTTTACAAATTTATGAAATGTTACACGTGATAAAAATTGATCCTGGATAGGTTGATAAGGGATATTTAAGTTGGCATGACTTAAGCAATGAAAACATCGTGGCACGTGATTTATGAAAAAAAATAGAAGTATTACAGGTATGTTTGAGAATGTCTATGCTTTCGACAAGCATCCTATCATTACAGAAATCTCTTATCAATCAATCAATCAAAATTTATAGAGTGACTATTTAACATGCATTGTGCTAGGCACAGGATATAAAGAAAAAACAGAACAAAATAAAACAGTACGCCTACTCTCAAGAAACTCTCTGGACCTGGAATTCAAATCCAGTCTCTTACACTTACTGTGTGACCTTTGGGCAAATTATTTCACCTGTCTGCCTCAGCTTCTCTGTCTGCAAAGAGGATATTGACAGGACCTACCTCGCAGGCTTGTGTGAAGATAAAATGGGTTATTATTTGTAAAGCACTTTGCAAACCTTAAAATCCTATATAAATGCTGCCTCTTTTTATTCTATCAGAATACAAAGTATATGTAAGTGAGTATGTACTGAAAAAAATATAAACTAAATTAAGAGAACATAAACAGTGATTAGTGAGGAAGAAGAGTAGAAATTGGAGAGAACAGGAAAAGCTTCGAGTGGAAACACCAGGAAAGAAGAGGATGATTTTATGAGAAAAAGATAAAGAGGAATGAAATTTCAGGCAGAGGCCATGGAGGGGTATGTAAGGCACAGAGATCCAGAGATGGGAGATAGAGTACAATATGTGAGGAGCAGAGAGAAGGAAATTTGGCTGGATTATAGAATGTGGGAAAGGAAACTCTATCCATCTTTTTAGAGAAAGAGACTGGAAAGATAGATTGGGGTTATCAGATTGTGTAGGGTTTAAATAGTCTAACACCGAAGAGCTAGTTACGTTGCTCTTTTAAAGTAACCAGAAGGGGAAAATAAGCAAGTTTATCAAAATATGTCTTCTATGAATTGATTTTTAAAATAATAAAAGTAAAATTGACCTTGCAGATGATGTTTCCAATGCTTCGTTTTACAGATGAGACAATTTTGATCTAGACACATGAAAGGATTTGCTTAAGGTCACATTTCTAGGTGGTCATTTAATGGACAGAAGAATTCAAATTTGACTCCTCTTCTCCTATGCCAAGGTTTCTCCCACAATGACTATATATTTGATTTACTATTTGTGTATTTAGTCAGACAAATATCATTCCCTAGTGGGGCTAGAATCACAAATTGATAATGTTGGGCCTGAATATTATTTCTAATTCTGGATCTCCATGAACAAATTAACTTTAATGTTTAGGCTTCTAATAGCTTTCATCCCCCTTTGTGTGGCTTATCTTCATGGAACATCAACCTGATTAGGTGAAAATAAGTCAGATGGCTTCTTTTTTTGTTTTTGAATCTGATAAACATTTACTTGGCATTCATCCAGGAATATTTTTATTAAAATAAAAGATACACCTGTATACATCTTAAAGTATCACCAGAAAGCAATAACAGATTTGCAGAAATAGAGTTGCAGTTGAACATTTTTGAAACGGTCAAAATGACTCTGATGTTAAAATGCATTCGCATTACGTGCTGGTTTCTCCTCTACCCTTTTTGGTTTATAGGCAGTTTAAAACTTCAACGGAAATTTCACTTTAAGTGGCCAAAACAAGACCCAGAATTTTTCTTAACTCAGATTTCAAATAAGTGTTTTACTTCATTGTCACAGAGAACTATAGTATTCTCACTGGATTCAAGAAAATACAAAATAAACCAACAAAAAAAATTTGGTTCAAACTCCTTACCCCCCAGGGCTATCAAGCTGCATATTATCTGAAGACTAAGAGAAATCAGATCCAAACATCTGTGCATATTTCCTGCAGTCTGTCAGTCAACAAGCATCATGAAGCATTTACTGTGTGTCAGGCACTATGCTAAGCACCAGAGATACAATACCAATGAAAACAGACAGTTGCTTACCTCAGGGAGATTGAATTATAACAGGAAAAGACAAATGCATTTTTAAAAAGAGTTGAAAAGGAGAGTAGCCATACAAATATGAGGGCTTGGATGGTGTGTTGAGCTCTTTCAAAAAATGGAGGTTTTGGGAGGAGCTCACCTGGAGGAGAAGGGAGCTGCTGAGGCAGAGCCATATTGCAGGGTGAAGAGGCCACAGGCACTGAGTGAATTTTGAGGGACGAAGACAGCTGACAATGGTGGCAAAGACGATTTGTTCTGTGAAGTTTGGATTCAGTCAAAGGGTTACACTTGAGAACCTATAGGGCCACATAGTGGCCTTGAGGTCAGAGGTTCCCCATCCCTGGTCTAGAGAATCTGAAGTAGAGACAGGAGAGGAATAAGTCTGAGGCTCAGAGTCACTCTACGCATTGCTAGTGTCAAAGGTTGTTAAACTCCATTCTTTGGCCTTTTTTCATCTTTAAATCTCTCATATGATAATCACATATGAGATGATAGAAAATGGCGATGATTTTCTGACCCAATCTTTCAAATAACATATTTGATTGTTGACTGAATTTCACTCTGGGGCAATAAATGACCTTGATTTTCCAACTGATTTTCAGTTCGTAAAGAACTGCCTGAATTTATGGTTCCATGAATGTAGCAGTTTTGGACAAGATGGTAGGTCTGTGACATTCTTCAAGGAGAGTTAAAGTGATGTCATCATTGTATTACAGGGGGTAAGATTCCCCAATGCCTGGGCACAAAAGATTACAAGAATCTTCCAAATTATTGTTATGTGATAAGCTTAGTCCTCTTACCCTTCATCTATGACTATAATTAAAGACATATATCTCTCAGTCCCCTTCACTTGCTTATCTACCTTCCTGTTTTCTTACATGCTTTCATACTGAACATGTGGTAAAGAAAAAGAGGTAGATGAGCCTCTTGTCTGACTTCTCAAGTAGGAGCCTATTGGTTGGCTGCTTCTTGGAAGGTGAGCGTCATCTCAGATCCAAGTCTGATCCTCAATATTGCAAACTTGGGAACTCAATTTTACCTCTCTTGAAAATATCAGTTAATTCACACATCACTGTTGTGGTTACTTTGTTATTTACTCTTTCTGGTTTTCAATTATTTTTAATTTAGCCAATATCATTTCTGTCAATATCTTAGGGATTACTAAGATAAAAGAATCTGCAGTCATCGAACCATAAATCTATATTTTTAAAATTAAGAATCATTCCTGATTTTCCTTCATTTTTTGCCTTTCAGTCATGTTAAAATTTGACCAGAGTAGAACAAAAACCTATGAATTTAAAAACAACAAGATTTCAGTCATTTTTTTCTTCTCTTTCTGACATCCACCTTATTCTACAAGACTGATTTGTCACTCCTCATATTAAACCTCAGTTCACTAACCTAGAGCTGAACAGTCACTTTCCTTTGAATTTTTCAGTTTTAACTAACATCCTGGTGGATTTAAGTCAATACATACCTTGCTTTAACTAGACATGCTCATCTTTTGCTTGATGAAAAAGATGGGTCTTTCAACTAAAGACAATTTTTCTTCTCTCTACCTTTTCCAGGATGATAGTTTTTCAATATTCAGAAGTCAGTCATTTTAATATGCTAAGTTAATTCAGTGAGTAGCAATAATTTTTATTTACTTTTGGAAAATATATTTCTGAATTCTCTTTTCCCCCATTATTTGTCTAGATTTGAATGTGCTTGCATAATTAAGTTTGTAGCTTCATTTTATGTGACACAGAGAAGGCACTTAACTTCTCTGGCACTCAAGGTCTTTGCCTGAAAAATGTAGAGGGTTTGAGGATCATTTGTCAGAAATAATATTGATGATTCAATATTTGGATAAAGTGGAATTAGATGATGTCTAAAGTCACCTTGTAAATCATCTCCATGTTCTCTTTAACCCTAACATTTTATCATTCTTTTTCTCCTTTTTGAGAGCTTAGGGCATATTTTCTCTTTAATTGAGTTGATATTCTTAGGGAATGACTGGTCCTTGCTCTACCCAAAACCTTAAGGCTTAGGATTAAGATTTCTGAATCTATAGTCCTGAGAAGATATTTTTTTCCAGTACATGTAGAAACCATGTGTGTGTGGGGGAGTGTGTGTGTGTGTGTGTGTGTGTGTGTGTATGTGTGTGTATGTCTAGTGAGTGGTTAATAGGTATAGAGGGGGCAGCTTTAAAATAGGCTATTATAAAATGATGAGTAATTTCATTTAAAGTCATTGGCTATCTCAATCTATAGAGCATGAGATATTCAGTCTTAAGGTCGTTAGGTCAAGTCTCACATTGTGCATCTCCCTATTTGAACAGGAGGTGATGGATGTTCCCAAAAAACTTTCCTGTGGTCATGTCTGTCATATTATGTTTAGTCCTGGGAGCTATATTTTAGTAAAGGCACTGAGAAGCTTTAAAGAGTCCAGAAAAAGTCAACAAGGAAGGGTGAGGTCTCAATACTATAACATACAAGAGTCACTCATAAAAACTGGGGATGTTTAACTTAGAAAAGGGAAGGCTTGAGGATTGCAGGAGTAGCCACGGTTCTTGTCTTTAAATGTTTTAAGGTTTGTCCTGTGGAAGAAGGATTATACACGTTCTTTTTTCCCCAAATATGTAGAACCATTAACAGCGGATAAAAATTATAAAGAAGCAGATTTAGGATTGATATAAAGGGAAAAGCGGAGTGGTAGGGGGGAGTTATCCATGTCTTGGAAAGAAATGGTTGTCCTTAAGGCTTTAATCAAAAGCTAAGTGACTTCTTGTTCGGTGTGGGTTCTAGCAGATGATCTCTGAAGTTCCATCTATCCCTGAGATCCTGTGATTCTATGGTTCTGTAAGGGAATTCTTGTTCAAGTTCAAATTCAACATTGGAGGTCTCTTCTGCCTCTAAACTTTCACAATTTCTAGCACAAAGCATCTATAAAGTACATTTGTGCATGGATAAAATGAACTTGGGGTCAGGAAGGCCCGAGTTCATCTTGCCTCCTGCAGCCTCTGCAGAGGACAAGTCACTTAACCTCTGTTTACTTTCTTTTCCTCATTTATAAATTGGGAATTATAATTGCCCTTACCTTCAAGGATTGCTGTGAGGATCAAATGAGATGATTATTGTAAAGCCCTTAACATGGTAGTTGGCACATAGTAACCACTACTTAAATGTTATTATTAATGTTATTAGTAACTCATTTATCTCTTTCCACCTTGGTTTCCTCTTTACTATCTCTAGTAAAAGTATATACTTCATGGAGTTGTTGTACGCAATAAGATAACATATGCAAAGTTCTTTGCAAACCTTAAAGCACTGTTACAAATAAATAAATGCTATTATCATCATCAATAATGGGAGGTGGGATAACTTAGTTCTTAAATGTATATTCACCAGTGTGACATTAGTGCCTACAAAAGTCATTCCCAAATCCTGAAATCTCACCTTCTGGGAGAATTTGAAGTCATGGCTTGCATGTAGGAGGAAATCCAAGTATCACATATTTAGAGCTACAAGGAATCTTACAGATTTTTTGAGACATATGTTCTACTTTAAAAATTAAGAAACCAAGGTCAAAAATGTATGATTTACTCAAGTTATGGTGATATGTGACTGAGCCAGGAGATAAATCTGACTACAAAATATATTATTTTATTGGCAACAAACTAACTCCAAGGAGTTCTTAGTATAGATTAACTATGGACCTGGGCCCAAATTTCAGGCCATTAATAGGAAACCAAAGTTCCTATTGTAGGGAGAACAATGATTTTGATATTTGTAGGAAAGAATTGCAAAGACTGATTGACCCCAATCATCCAGTTTTCCCAAACAAAACTCCTGGTGGCATTTGCATGGACCCAAGCAATTAACCAGAGGCACTACGGAAATTGAAAGTCCAGTTGCATGACAGATCTCAAAGGGCATTTGCTCAGACACAAAGAAGTTAAAAAAATAAACAACTTAAACCTGAAAGCACTTTGGCTTGATGACTGAGTGTGCCTGTGGCTCTGATTCACAAAAGAGCTATGAGTTAAAAGAGCTATCTTTTCTAGATAACAGCTGTAGCTGAACAGTTTACCAGCAGATAGAACCAGAAAAGGCTCAGTAGAAAGGAAAACTTTAAGATGTGAAAGTGACAGAAAAGTAAAGAAGCTAGCCCACCCAAAAGCTTTCATTCAGTACAGCAGTGAAAGTAATTGGCAGTTTAAAAGCAAGAGAGGAGTTTTTGATAGGACAGAATTCTAGGAGTTGTCTTGATTTTACATAGTCCCCTAGGCACGTTTCCTCTTTCACATCCTCATTCAGAGGATGTCCATGTGTACCCAGGTCAAAGTTATGCTTCACTGCTGTGTTTGAAGCACAAACTGGTCACTGAATTTATGTCGTTTATGATATTAAGAGTAGATTTTATATACCTATTTGTGTCTAGTGGTAGCCATCTCTGGGGGAAGAAAGAAAAAAATGGACATAATTTTGTTATACATTTGAAAGAAATAGAAGTAGTACATAGCAGATTTACAGTTTCATATGCAATTACTTTTTTATTGTATTAGATTATGGAAAAGTTTTTTTTTCCATAAATTAAAAATAAAATTCTACTACATGTAAAAAAAGGAATGGATTTTAGGTTAACAGTGGATATTAAAATTTATTTTCCCAAGAGGAAAATCTCTAGCTCTTCTTGACTTTAGCTCTCAGTGTGAGAAGCATGCTAACTCTCAAAAGAACAATACACATTGTGAAGCCAAGAAAGCTCTTATTTTATTTTCCATTGATTTTACATTCCTTGTGAATGGGTAACTTCCTAAAGGAGTCTGTTTGCTCAGAAAAATGCAAGGCTATTTATTTCCTGTTCCTGATTCAAATCCCTCCACCCCTTGATTCTCCTTTGACTAGATGCAATTTCCTAGACCATCTCTTTCATGTTCTTCCTGATATGTTCTCCCTTCCTTGTCATGGGTCATATGTGCATTTAAATTAGCTTGTTCCACCTCAGGGGTGTGTTGAATAATACTAAACAACTTGCTAAGCATGAGTACAAGCTTCTGAGCTTTTACTTGATTAGAAGCTTGGTTCTGCTAGGTCACAGCTCAGATTAGAACCAGTCCCCTCTGATTTACATCCTCTTATCCCTCCTCCTATTACTCCTGCAAAGCTGGGAGTAGCATTAATCCTGTGGAAACAGAATTCCTTCCTTTGTTTCTCACAATGGGTCAAGATGGATGTGCAAGTGTGAATTCTTAATCTGGAGGATGGAAACTTGATTTTAACATCATTCAGAATCAGAGCCTTAGAGTAGTCATAGTAAGAGTTGTGATCTTCCACCTACAGGGATTCCTGCCAGCATTTACAAACTATAGTCAATGGTGCCACTTTGCCACAGAGATTCACCTTCCAATGACTAAGGTTTTTAAGTAGATGTCATTTGAATCATTAGGCAAGTTCATAGTAAATGTGTTGCTGCCAATTGCTCACTACTGACACTTCAATATTTTTTTTCCTAAATGGAAATGTTGTATTTCAAAGTCACACATCTTTCCCTTCAGAATGTGAAATGAAGGGCACAGAGAATCGATTCCTTTTGTTTCTCCCAGTGCTGCAGCCAGAATGTTTCAATTTCTATGTGTGCTGTTGAAATATGACATTGTATAAGCAGCGCTTTAAGCCAAACTTTAGGGTATTCAAACATTTTCCCTGAAAGTGGGCCAGGAATATCTTTTAATTAATATTAATGATATTACCTAAAAAGTACTTGATGATAAATGTAGACCTCTTTAATTGAATTGACAGAAGAGAGGAGAGCTATATTTAACAATATGTGCCTCACTATTGTTATTTCTGAGAAGCATCTGAGGACAAGAATTTACACTCATTTATTTCCAAGATAAAGAGGCATGCAAACACCCTCTGTGTAATGGGAGAACTTGCACGTCAAATAAGAGAAGTAAAGTAATTCCATCAGAAACTGCCTGTCAAGTTATGAGAAATTTAAAATATCTTCTCTATGACATCAGGCCTAGTAAATGTTATATATCTGAAGCACATAATTTCGTTCATTTTCTTTCTCTCCTTTGTATCTGCTCCTAGTTTCCAGCATTCATATCACTCAGTCAATAAATACCAATGAACATGATGCTTCCTGTACTGAAAATGCTATTAAGAGAAAAGTTTGTAGGAGGCAGAATACACACACACACACACACACACACACACACACACACACACACACACACACACACACACTGCATTCAATATCCAACTAAAAAAGTTAACTCATTTGAAATGAAAATTCAGTTAAAAACATAGCTCTCAGTATTTCCAGAAAATGACAAAGGCCTTTGCTAGTATCAACGATAAAACAGATTTCAGGTAAATCTATAGAAACATCCTTATTTGAATTTATTCTGGGAAGTCAAAGGATCAGATTTTTAAATATGCATAGCTCTCTATGCCCAGTCCTCAGGAGAGGAGAACTAGACTGACACTAGTCACTGCTCTTTCCAAAATGAAGGGAGAGACTGAACATGTCTCCTGAGGATTATTCTAGGGGCAAAGGGACCAGTCTTAGCTCAAAAACGTATTACTTCTGTATCTACGCAGAGTTAGGTGTCTGTCAGTGACCCCTACTTTGGGGTCCACAGGGGCAGGCACACTCTCCCTGTCCTGATGGAGGATTACACATTCCCTAGCAAAGACAAGAGAATCTTCATTGCCAGTGAGTCATGGAATTTGGGAGAGGTATCCTAACTAGAAAACATGGTTGAACTCCACAGTCTTTTATTTGTTGTTGTGAGGGACCGGCTTTTTTTCTCCTTTTTTAATTCCCATCTGTAATATCCCATATGCTGCTGTTGTTTTGGGAACTCGAGAATGTTTTCCCTAGCTAATGCAATACTCATACGTTCCCACAGATTATACCTGAACCTGAGTAACACCCGGGTTATGTCTACCTTATGGTGTAAAGGTTGAACATTCCGTTCTTTCTAAGTATGCTTTCATTAAAATTTCTCTCCACAGCATAATGGCTCAGCCCTCAATAGGGAAAATTATTTATCTCAAATTCTCTGCATTACATATTTCTCTCCCATGGAATGCAGGGATTTCTGATTTTAGACATTTCGCTTGTAAAATTCTAAATTAGCAAAGTAACAGCTCAAGCCATAAAAAAAGTAATATGTGCAAAAATCACTGTGTTAAAAGAGAGCTCTTCTAATGATACCTTCATTAACTTGATCATTGAAATGGCAAACCCTTTTCCAACATCATGGTTTCTATAGAGACTGCATGCTTATGATCAGAATTATTTTTCTGAATGTCTTTCTTCCCCCACTCTGTTATGTTTTTTTAATCTGCTTTCTAGATGCAAGTTACAATTAAACATAACGAAATATAGTAAAAGGTATAATATACTGTGCATCTGTTTCATTGCTCCAATAAATACACAGCCTGAATAAAACAGATTCTCCTGGAGTGTAAATTATTCCCTGGGTACGAATTGAAAGACCATCCATTCTCCTAGACCACCAGGGTCTCACTGAGTTCATTGCAGCAGGAATTTGCCAAATGCTCCACTAACCTAGAAGGGCAAATGTGTTCTCAAAAGTACCTGAATTAAACCAAGGGGATAATTGCCCCTTATAGAATTCTGGTTAAATAAGTAAAAATTTCAGGTAGAGATAGATCTCATGTTTGTAGTACATAAAGAAGAGAGTTGCTTGAAAGCAGAAACTCAGGGTTGGGCAAAGGGTTTATAAAGTCCAGTACAAAAAATGGAATCACAGAGACCATAGTAACTTGTTTCTCCAATATGTCACATATATGTGACATGCATCCTATACATACTGTGTGACCTAGGGTAAGTTGCTTTACCTCCCTGAACCTGAGTTCCCTCATGTGCAAAATGAGAGGGTTGGACATCTGAAGGTATATGATGGTATATATGATACTTTTCCTGGAAGACTTTTGGATCTTGATTTGCTAATTCAGTAAATGGCTGCTGTTGATTTAAGTTTTAAGTCTAGTATTTCTAAAGGAAAGAGTAGTCTTTAAAATACTTACTCCAGCTAAGTTAACTTCCTTAAAAGTCTATTTTGGAAACCCTGAAGATAGCTATGTCTTCTGCATGATGAGTGCACATAAACAAAGTAGATGGATACACACACACACACACACACACACACACACAATCTTAGTGATTTTTAAATATAAAAATAGGATTACACTATGAAACAATTAACTGCTATAGGGGCCAAAAATATCAAAATAAACTAAGAGTTTCAGTCATATTAAGCAATTCAGCTTCTCGTATAATTACACTTTTTTTTTTCTGATTCACATGGAAAAAATGGTGAGGACAATTGTATTTCCACACTTTGCTCTGCCTAAGGTACATAGACATATGTTAAAAGTGATATTTTAGAAACTATAAGGAACTCCATGGAATGTTAAAGTTGATAACAATATTATAGATCAGTAGAAACAGCCTCTTTACCAACAAAAACAATAACAATTCACATTTATGTAGCACTTAAAAGTTTACAAAGGATTCTGCTCACAACAAATGCATAAAGTAGAAAACATGACCATTAACCCTTTTTTTACAAGTAAGGAAACAGATTACTAGAGAAGTTTGGTGACTTACTAAAGGTCACATAACATCTAATTAATTGTATAGTTCTGTTTCCAGTATGTCACATTTGCCTTTACTAGATCAAACTGTTTATGTGTGTCTATGGGGGTAAGGGAGGGAGACGACATGTCAGTTTCTTGTATAGAGTTATGATTTGGAGAATACAATTTTACCTATTATCAGTCAAATGAAAAGATGTTAGGTACTAATCCATTTCTATAGGATTTACTTTCTTTAATATCTCTCTAATTTAGCCATGCATGTGTGTACATATAAACAGGAATACACAATGTGTACAGTATGTAACTTCCTTTAAAGCCATCAACTAGTGTAATATGCTAAAATGCCTTTGTGGAAAATTTCCCATGAAACCTTATCATTTATAAATATTTTGTGTTATATAGAATGCTGTTTGTTTTATTTTATTTCTTTTGATAGAATGTAACGCACACACACATACACTATATCATTTTTTCTTCTTTGAGGCCTTATTAACCCAGCACTTCAATGGATCATTTACCAAGATAAGGTCAAAATGGATACATGACATAATATATACATATATATGTATATATTTATATACAGATATGTATATATATATACAGATATGTATATATACATATATATATACATGACAGATATAAAGAGAGATTTTACAAGAAAGTTAGAACATGAAAATATTACTTATCAGACTTAAGGATAGGCAAATAATTTGCCTATAAGAAGAGATAGAAAGCAAAGTTAGGTATAAAATGGATCACTTTGATTATATTAAATTAAAAAGGTTTTGTACAAATAAAACAAAAGTAGCCAAGATCAGAAGGACAGCAGAAATTTTGCAAAAAATATTTTATGGACCATTTGTCACATAAAGTTCTATCTAAAATATATAAAAAACTTTGTCAAGTCTATAAGTATATGAGTCATTCCCCAGTTGACAAATGGTCAAAGGATATGAACAGGCAATTTTCTGAAGAAGAAATCAAAACAATTTATAGACATATGAGAAAGTGCTCTAAATCATTATTAATTAGAGGAATGTAAATTAAAATAGACTTGAGATATCATTTTACACCTACCAGATTGGCTAAAGTGATAGAAAGCAAAAGTGACCAATGTGGGAGAGGATGTTAAAAAATTGAGACACATTCATTGTTGATGAACTTGTGAACTAATCCAACCATTTTGAAGAGCAATCTGGAATTATGCCCGAACAGTTATTAAGCTACCTATGCCTTTTGACCCAGTAATAGCACTACTTGGTCTATTTCTGAGGTTAATTAGAGAAAAAGAAAAAGAACTTTTATGTTCTAAAATATTTATGGTAGCTCTCTTTGGGGTGGCAAAGAACTAGACATTGCAGGGGTGCCCATCAATTGAGGAATGGCTAAACACATTGTGGTGTATGATTGTGATAAAAACATGGAAAGACTTGCATGAAATAAGGAAGAGAAAAATGAGAAGAACTAAGAGAATATTGTAATAATATTGTTTTAAGAGGAACTTTGAGCAAATACGTTATTTTGACTATTATAAATACCTAAATTAACCATAAAGGACATGAAGAAAGATGCTATTTCCCTCCAGAGAAAGATAAATAGAAGTATGTACAGAATAATTTTACATATATACATACATACACACACACCTACCTATTTGAGCCTCATGTTAGCCATCTCAAGGGGGGAGAGGTAAGAAAAGGAAATTTACATGACCATTTTGTTGTATATTTGAAATGAATAGCAAGTTGTACAGAGCAGATCTATAGTTTTATGTGCAATTATTTTTTTATTGTACCATACTATGACAATGCATTTTTATTCCTTAAATTAAAGATAAAATAAAATGGACAAGGGAGATAAATCATTTTAGCAGATATTAACAAAAAATAATTGATAATAAAAACAACATTGATAATATGAGAAAGTTGATTTAATGTCTTAATCTCAGTAGTAACCCTGTCCTTGAGTTTTGAAAAACAACAGTTGTTCAGAAATTAAATAGCTAACTATTGTGTGTTATTTGTATGTACATTCATGTACATATAATAAAATTCATGCCTACCCAAAAAATATTGTTAATCACGTTAACTTTGATAATTAGGTTATCACTGCATGAATATATGAGCACACATATGGATATGTACTGATGCACATAAATTTATATGGATGCATGTATATACATGTGCATATAATATGTGTACTTTTTTCCTCAAGTTAGATAGAGATGGATGAAATTTCACTACATGACAAGACAACAGGAGCTACTGAACATAGCCTGAGACATTTAGCTCCTTAAATAAAGTTAATTCAATAACCGCTTGTGTTGAAAAGAACACCTTCAATTCTGGTTTGTAATACGCTTGTTTTATTGACAGCTTAACTTGTTTATAATCACCCACATGCCCTTCAGTTTGTTTTGCTTTATACATTGTGTTTTATGTTGCTCCTGTCCCTCTGTTTGGTATCTATGATAAATCATCCATGCTTGACTGACCAGCTTTGGGGTCTGATTTGTCTTTTGTCATTTTTTAGAAGTGCCTGAATTTTTGTCTAGTTACTTTATGTATGTTCCTTTTCCTTCCAAACTTGATCTTGAGCTCCATGAAAGTAGAGACTCTACATTAAATTTCTTTTAAATTCTTTCAGAGATTCTAGAAAAAATTCTAGAATCTAAAAAATTTCTAGGAAGCTCTGGAATCTAGAAAGTTTCTGGGAAGAATTCTAAGATTCTAGAATATAGAAAATTCTAGAAAAGACAATTCTAGAATCTAGAAGATTTCTAGAAAAATTATGCAATCTAGAAAATTTCCAGAAATTCATAGAATCTGGGTTTCTAGAAAAATTCTTGAATCTAGTAAATTTCTTTTTTTTAATTAAATTATTTTACTTGTTTTCAGTGTTCTACAATCACTTCATATATCTTAGAATTTTTCCCCTTCCCTTTCCACTCCCTCCCTGAGATGGTGTACAATCCTATATGGGTTCTACACATACATTCCTATTAAATACATTTTCACCTTAGTCATGTTGCACAGAAGAATTAAAATGAATGGGAGAAATCATAAAACAAAACACAACATCATACAAAAGAAAATATCCGCTTCATTCTGTGATCAAATTCCATAATTCTTTCTCTGTATGTGGAAGGCGTTTGCCTCAAGAGTCCATTGGGAATTTTTTAAGTCCTTGCATTGCACTGAAGTACTAAGTCTATCATCAAACTTCATCACACACTGTGGTTGTTGCTGTGTATAGGTAAGGAAACTTTATCCCACAGACGTTAAATGACTTGTCTAAGGTCATACAGATAGAAAGTGATAGAGCCAGACTTTAAGCTATGTCCTTGGACTCCAAATACAGCATTCTTTCCACTGTACCATGGTTGGCAAAAAGGCAGGAAGAAAGCAAAACAGTAAGAAAAGAATAAAAAGGGAAGGAAAGGCAAGGCAGGGCAGGACAAAGTAGGACAAGTTAGATAAATTAAAGGAAAGAAAATAAGAAAGGAAGGAGAGGAATTACAGGGCTTATGTTACTTAGGTTGTGTTATTTTCTATATGTGTATTGACCAATGGATACTTTGAAGATGGGTTTAGTTTATTTCCCTTTTTTTATTGTTTATTCACTTCTGACTCTTCAGGACCCCATGGAATATCATAGCAAGCCAAGCTCTTCTATCCTTTATAATCTCAATGTCTGTCTAAGCTCATCTTTATTGCTTCAATAGCTTTATTTATCATCTCATCCTCTGCAATCACCTTTTCATTTTGACTTCAGTTTTCCAAGGAGTCCTGTCTTATTTTTATGAAGTCAAAGTTATAACTTCAGCATTTGACCTAATGAATCATCTGAATTAATCTTTAATATATTAATTAATGTACAGAAATATTTATAGCAGCTCTTTTTGCAATGGCTAAGAACTAGAAATCAAGGGAATGTCCATCAATTGGGGAATGGTTGAACAAGTTGTGGTACATGAATGTAATGGATTAATATTATGCTGTAAGAAACGATGAACTGTCAGTCAGACTTCAGAAAAACCTGGAAAGAATTATATGAACTGATGCTGAATAAAATGAACAGAAACAGGAGAACGTTATACACAATTACAACCACAGTGTGTGAGGACTGTTTCTGATAGACTTAGGCCTTCACAGTAACACAAGGACCTAAAACATTACCAAAGAACTCAAGGCAA
This sequence comes from Notamacropus eugenii, assembly GCF_028372415.1. NCBI lineage: Eukaryota > Metazoa > Chordata > Mammalia > Diprotodontia > Macropodidae > Notamacropus > Notamacropus eugenii. Next base: position 289,856,712 of record NC_092876.1, read on the forward strand.
AATGCCATCCACATTCAGAGAAAGAACTATGGAATTGGAATGCAGAATGAAGCAGACTCTTTTCTCTTGTGTTAAGTTTGTTTTAGTATTTCCCGTGGTTTCTCCCATTCATTTTAATTCTTCTATGCAACATGACTAATGTGAAAATGTGTTTAATAAGAGTGTATGTGTAGAACCCCTAGAAGATTTCATACTGTCTAGGAGAGGAATGGGAAAGGGAGGGGGAGAAAATCTAAAACTTATGGAAGTGATGTTGAAAACTGAAAACAAATTAAATTTAAAAAATAGAAATATTGACTAATTTGATCCCTTTGCTATCAAAGCAGCTCTTAAAAGTCCTCTTCAGCAACACAACTCAGAGGCATTGCTTCTATGGCACTCAGCTTCCCTTATAGTCTAACTCTCACAGCCATACATTGCTACTCAAAAAACCATAGCTTTAATCATACAGACCTTTGTTGACAAGGTAATATATGCTGTCCAGACTGTTTTCCTTAGATATGTCTAGTATCTGTCATTCCTTGTATATTTCTAATGTGGTGAAGACAATAGACCAGAAAAACTACGATCTGACCCTCTAACAATGGACTAGTTGAAATTCTGAATTAATGTTTATTTTTTTTTAAATTAATTTATTTTTAGTTTTCAGCATTCACTTCCATAAGATTTTGATTTCCAAATTTTCTCCCCATCTCACTCCTCCCTCCACCCTAAAACAGTATGTAATTTGATATATGCTCTCTCTCTCTCTCTCTCTCTCTCTCTCTCTCTCTCTCTCTCTCTCTCTCTCTCTCTATATATATATATATATACATATATATATATATACATATATATATTTATATATATTGAACCTATTTTGGCATTAATCATATTGTAAAGAAGAATTAGAACAGATGGGAGAAACCATGAGAAAGAACAAAGAAAGAAAAAAAACAAAAAAAAAGCAAATAATATGCTTCAATTTTCATTTAGACTCCATAGTTCTTTTTCTCATTGTGGACAGCATTTTCTATCATGAGTCCTTTGGAGTTGTCTTGCATCACTGCATTGCTTAGAAGAGCTAAGTCTACTAAAGTCAATCATCCCATAATGTAACTGTTACTGTGTACAATGTCTTAGTCCTGCTTACTTCACTCAGTATCAGTTCAGTCTTTCCATGTTTTTCTGAAGTCTGACTGCTCATCATTTCTTATAGCACAATAGTATTCCATTACATTCGTATATCACAACTTGTATAGCCATTCCCCAACTGTTGGGCATCTGTTCAATTTCCAATTCTTTGCTACTACAAAAAGAATTGCTATAAATATTTTCGTACATGTGGCTTCTTTTCCCATTTGTATGATCTCTTTGGAATACAGAGCTAGAAGTAGTATTGCTGGGTGAAAGAGTATGCACATTTTTATAGCCCTTTGGTCATAGCTCCAAATTATTCTCCAGAATGATTGGATCAGTTCACAACTCCACCAACAATGTTGGTGTTCCAACATCAGTGTTCCAATCTCCACATCTCCCACATCTCCAGGATTTAGCATCTTCCTCTTTTGTCATGTTGGCCAATCTGATAGGTATGATGTGGTATCTCAGAGTTGTTTTGATTTGCATTTCTATAATCAATAATGATTTAGAACATTTTTATATGACTATTGATAACTTTAATTTCTTCATCTAAAAACTACCTGTTCATATCCTTAGACTATTTATCAATTGGGGAATGACTTACATTCTTATAAATTTGACTCAGTTCTCTATATATATTAGAAATGAGCCTTTATTAGAGCCATTGATTATAAAAATTCTTTTCCAGTTTTCTGCTTCCCTTCTAATCTTGGTTACAATAGCTTTGTGCAAAATGTAATCAAATTTATCCATTTTGCATTCATAATATTCTCCATTTCTTATTTGGTCATAAATTCTTCCCTTCTCCATAAATCTGACAGGTAAGCTATTCCTTGCTCTCCCCGTTTGCTTATAGTAGCAGCCTTTATATCTAAATCAGAACTTCAGAATTAAGAGAAAGAATCTATAGTCTGTCTAAGTCCTACCTTGGTACAGGAGTCTTCATGGAAAGTATCAGCCCAATACATCAGTCTGGGGTGGGAAATAGAGGGACTGATAGAAGTGGGCATGGGTTGTAAAAGTACAAACAATATTTGAGGAAACTAAGTCCTTACCTTCTCATTGGAGTGGTAATATCACAATTATGGTCCCATTGTAACTCAATTCACCAAGTATTTTATTAAGCATCTGATATATGCAAGGCACTTCAGTGGGGATACAAAGACAAAACAAAAACTGATTCTTTTCTTCAAAAAGATTAGATTCCACTGGCAGGATATAGCGCTAATGTCCCTGAAGTGCAGTCTCCAAAATGGCAGAAATTCCTAATTAAAAATCGTTAGACTTCTCATGACACTTTTGTGCTATTGGTGCAAAAGAGCACATGCAGTTGCTGATATAACTTTTCTCCATTTCTCTTCTGGTAGAGATAGTAGTCCTGAGATTTCACTTATTTGCTTCTATACCTTTCCTTTCTATTTTTTGTTAAAATGAAATTTGGAGGGTTGGAAGATGATATCTTCCATTTACTGAGAAGTTAGGGGAAGAAAGGTCAGAAATGCAAAGCTAAAAGAAACCATAAAAAGCAATAAGTAAATTTCTGTGTCCTCCAAACATGTAATATATGGTCTGAGTTTATGAGGGCAATGCAGGGACCCTCTTTGTGACAACGACCACCATGCCTGAAGTAGTGTGACTCTTTATTAAGTATGAACTTACATTCATGCTCTCATAAAAATAACAGCCTTGTTAGAGTTCTTTAGGGATTACAAAGCACTGAAAGAACATTAGCTAATTTGTCCTCTCCCTTCAAGATCTCAAAGTCTAGGACTCATCTTAAAATATAGAAATTGAGCCAGTATTTTTACTATTTGTAAATGCTGTAAATAACAGTATTCGTGTAACAATAATAACAATAACTGATAGGTGTGTGGCGTTTTGTTTTCATCATCTCGTTGGAGCTTTAGAATACTGCTGTCAGGTAGATACTACAGTTTTTGTTCACTCCCATTTCAAAGATGAGGAAACTGAGCCTCTCAGTTTGTTCTCTTATCCGTAGCACCTAGCTTAGTGCCTGACACATAATATGCATTTAATAAATGTTAATTAAGTGATTTATTGAGAGTTAAAATGATTTGCATTTGCTCAAACCTCTAATGAGGTCTGATTTGCAAGCTGAGCCAAGTCTTCCTGAGTCCATATCCCATATTCATTTCTCTATCATACACTTGCCTCTAAAAAAATAGATGAGATTGGTAATTTCCCCCACTTACTACTGCCTTCCTACTTTAAATATATATAGACTTGATTTTTCTTTTAAGATTAATCAATTATACTTCTCTAATTGTCTAGGTAGATTCAGTCTTTGTACCTTGGAGTGTCCACCATTTAATTGATTCATCTTCACGAAGCAATAAGTTATTAATAAATACTCCTTATCTTTTTCCTCATTCTTAGCTTCATATATTGGGTATTTAGACTTTAATGTCAAATTAATTTAATGTTTCCAAAGATTTCATTATATACCAATAACTTCATAATGATATCACTTTTAATAAATAAGCTTGGATTGTACTTTCTCCCCATAACAATGTGTTTCACAAAAACCAAAATCACTCAGCCCCCTTTAGCTCTAAATAGCACAGCAGTATAACAAAGGGTGGTTTGCATTAGAGTGAATTATTAAAAACTAAAAGACTGCATGCCATTGAAACTCAAGAAAAGGAATTCAAGTATGCAGCACACAGTTGTAATATGTGTAGGACACCACAGTTAACACATTTACTCTTAAAACCCTGTGAACATTAAATAATCACATGATCAACAATTCAATTGGCCCTTGTCCAGAAACAACAATCAAAACACTATGGAGCTAGGGGATTTACATAGTGCCAACAGAGTGGTTAGAGCCATTAATTGAGTTTCTTAAAGTACATCATGCCACCCTTGAATTTCTCAGTTTAGGTCTCCCAGCAACATCCTCAAAAAGACTTGGCTCCCTTTCATTTCAGAGTTTTTGCAACTATAGACCTATAGGTAGACTTGCCTGAGATGAAGGAGATGTAAAAAACAGGAAGACTAATTTCATTTCAGAAATTTATCAGAAGCTTCCCTGACCACATTCTCTTGTTCTCATTACCTTATCCTTGTGCCAGAATGGATCCTGCTCAAATAATTTATAATAATGTCAGAATCTGGCAGGCTTCCATGGTAGAGCAAGTGAAGGGTCCTAGACTTGGGGTCAGTGACAATTTGAAGCATAGCTTTGTCACTTCTTAAGTCCATATGTAGACTTAGGCATATCATTTTCCATTTTGTAAAATCATAGGATCAAAGAGCTTGTGTTGGAAGGGACCTTGGAATGCATCAAATTCCTCTTCCCCCATTTTAAAGATAGTAATATTGAGGCTCAGAAAAGTTTAATGATTTGCTCAGAGCCATGTTACTATTAAGTGCCTAAGGCAGGATTTAAACAGAGGTCTTCCTGACTCCAAATCTTAGTTTCCTCATATATATGAAATTACAGAAATTGGTTTATATGATCTAGACATTTCTAGCTCTGACATTCTGTGCTTCTGTAAATCTAAACAGAGCATGAGCTTTTCAAAAGAAATTTTCATCAGTCAATAAACTGGGTAGAATACTTTCCATGGTGCTGCCAAAGCTGGGTCCTTGATTCTTTAAGGAAGCTTAATTGGTTACCATTTTTTTAAAAAAGACTTGTCTCTGGCATTATGGTTTTCTTTAGAGAGCTAGCTCTGGGAGAAATGATTTTGAAAAGTAATATAGTCGAGAAGAGTCAGGGATCTGAAAATCAAAAGAAATGTGGGTTTGAACTGAGACTGAGTCAGTAAAACTTGGGTTCAAATCCTGCCTCAGACTCGTGAATAAGAGTAAATCCCTTAGCCACTCCAGGCTTCAGTTTCATAATTTTAAAATAAAGGAGTGGGACTCAACTTACTTTTAAGGGCCTTTGTAGCTCTAGATATAATGTCATGAGTCAACAAAATGGGAAGCAATTTGTCTTTTATTAGTTGTGTGAAGTTTGACAAATTATTTAACCTTTTTGCCCCTTGGTTTCCTCATCTGTGAAATGGAAACATCTATAATATCTGTCTCAGAGAGCTTGCTATGAGCATCCAATTAAATAGTGTGACAAAAAAAAATCTTTGAAAATTGTAAGTGTTGGTTGCACTCTTGACTCTTCTCCAACTGTTTCTACAGTGATCTAGAAATCTCGCCACCCTAGAAGTTCACCCCAGTCCTGGACTTCAGACATTGGAAATAACCTCTGGGGCTCCTCCTACAGATTAGCTGGTATCTCCTAGAACCTCCTGTTTAAGGATCATACTCTGGCCACCTATATCTTCATCCCTCTCCAGACTCTCCTCCCAGAATTTTTCTAAAATATTTCCATGTTGTACTTTCATCCCTCCTCTTCTTCCCTACCTTTTTACATCCCTTTTTACATGCTGCCTCCCCTCCCCCCCATTAGGATGTAGAATCCTTGAGGACAGGAATTGTCTTTCTTTCTGCTTGGATTTCTCTACCCAACCCTTAGCGCAGTGCTTATCACATGGTTAGCACTGAATAAATGCTTATTGACTCGAACTGACTCCTAAAGAATCCCATCCCTGCTACGTCTGGTAGTCAACCTTCTGTTCCTAATGCTGTATACAGAATATTTACTGTTCCTACTCAAAACTGTCTATCTACCACCTCCAAAGAATTTTTTCCCAATTAAACACATTTTCACATTAATCATGTTATATAGAAGAAATAAAATTAATGAGAGAAACCAGGACAAAAACCAAGCATAATAAAAGAGAAAATAGTCTGCTTCATTCTGCATTCAAACTCCATAGTTCTTTCTCTGAATGTGTACGGATGGCATTTTGTATCACGAGTGCTTTGGAAATGTTTTAGGTCATTGCATTGCTGGAAAGGGTTAAGTCTATCTAAATCAGTCATCACAGATTGTGGCTGTTACTTTGTACAACGTTCTCCTTATTCCGTTCACTTCACTCAGCATCAGTTCATATAAGTGTTTCCAGGTTTTTTCTGGAGCCCGCCTAGTCCTCATTTCTTATAGCACAATAGTATTCCATTACAATCACAAACCACAACTTGTTCAACCATTCCCCAGTTGAGGGCATTCCCTTGATTTCCAGTTCTTGGCCACCACAGAAAGAACTGCTATAAAACTTTTGTACATGTGGTTCCTTTCACCACTTTTGTGATCTCTTTGGGATATAACCCTAAAAGTAGCATTACTGGGTCAAACAGTATGCACATTTTTATAGCCCTTTGAAATTGATTCCAAATTACTCTCCAGAATGGTTGGATCAGTTCACAGTTCCACCAACAATGAATTAGTCTTCCAATTTGTAATGGCAAGTAAAATAGGATATTTTGCTGTTTTTGTTTTAGTATAATCAAGAAGTATAATACTTCTATTTGAATGTGACTGAGGAGGATCTTTTCCACCAATGATGAGGTTGCCCATTGTGGGAAGTTTGATTAGGGGAGTTGTTTTGTAGGAGTGTCCCAAGTACCTTTTGTTCTTTGTATTGAGGCACTGGGTCAGAGGGTTATGACCTCTGGCTCTAAAAAGTGTATAAATACTCTGAGGGTGAGGTTTTACTTTGGGTCTTAGTTTTTGTAATAAGGTGTGAGTGACTGACAAGGACTCTGGGAAGACACTAAGGAGTCCCCCACCCCAGCTTTGAGAACCCAGATATCGTGCTTCCCTCTCTGGTAACTATAGTCAAGGAATTGGGATCAAAGTATCTGTTGAATTCAGGCAGAGGAAGCCATGTCTGTTGACTTTTAATTTCTCTGTATTTTCTTTGAAGTTCAGGGTGATGATTCCTCTGAACTAGGTGAATGATATATGTGCTTCATGAAAGGAATGCTACATGTGCTTGATTAAAGTGATTGTTAACCCCGCAAAAGTTGCCCTTCCTTTTATGAATGCAGATCTAAGAACCTGTGATAGCAGCCCCCCTACGTATATTGGGGTGATTACTGATATACAACTATCCCACATCTTCTCCAACATTTATCGTTTTCCTGTTTTGTCATGTTAGCCAATCTGATGAGTGATTTGGTATCTCAGAGTTGTTTTGATTTTCCATCTCTCTAATCAATAGTGATTTAGAGTAATTTTCATATGACTATAGGTAGCTTTAATTTCTTCCTCTGAAAACTCTGTTCATATCCAAAGAATGGTTACTTTATAGGCTCACACTGGTTTATCTATGAGATGGGTTGGAGGAGGAACAGCTGATCAGGGCCTAGTCCTAAACTAGCTAATCCTCTAGCAGTTCTGTTGCATAGAACATAGATGCTGGATTGGTTTTTAAAATGGTCTTTTCTTACAATGTTTACATGTGTTACTTGGAGTGAATGTCAGTGGAGACCATTTCTCTTTTGACCAACAACCCTGAAGGTCTACCCCTCCCAGCTAGATTTTTTTCTTTTCCTTTTTTTAATTAAAGGGATCATTCTTTGACTCACTTCTTAAAGAGGCCTATTCACTAAATTCACTCTAAGTGAGTACCTAAAAAGGCCTTAGCCTAAAAGGGCCAGGGTCTCCCATTGTATGCTGGGCCATCTCCAGGCATCCTGATAAGTATCTGGCCCCTGGACCCAGGTGGCTCTGAAGGAGAAAGTGAGACTGATGACCTTCCACAGTCCTACCTCACTCAATTCAAAGTCAACTGCAAGTCATGTCATCATTTCCTTGATGTCATAATCCTCTTGAAAAACAAAGGACACATACAACAACAAATGAGTTACAACATTTTGATGATTCACTCATATCAAGTGGTAGAGGGAGTAAAATGGAGGAGAAAGGGCATGTCTTCTCTTTCTTTTTATCTCCTAACAGCCAATGACCTCCTTCATGGAATAAGAAAATAGTTGTCACAACTTTTAATACCTCCAGAACTGAGCAATATTTCAGGTGAGAAAGAAGCAGGTGAGGTGAAGGGAACACTCTAGATCAGAATTTACATCCCACCTACCCGGACCCTGCCACTGTAGCTTGGGAATTCAGTGTTTTGATTATGTCATCAATGCCTTCTTCCATCACACCTAGAACATAGGACTAACCCCTGACCCACATACTCAATCTTCCCCTTGGATGATAAGAATATAATCAATTTTATTTCACTTCAAAGGTTTTTAAATATCTGTGTGTCAGAGTTTGCTTGAAATATTAATGCAAAAATATTTATGTGGCATGAGAGCCTGTTTCAAAATCTAAATGAGATGTTTTATCTGAGGAAAAACTATTTTTCCAAGTAGGCAGCTAGGATAGAGCCCTCATTCTGGAGGCAGCAGGACTTGATTTCAAATCCAGCCTTAGACACTGGCTACATGTCCCTGGGTAATTCACTTAGCCATGTTTGCTTCAGTTTCTCATCTGTAAAAGAGACTGGAGGAGGAAATAGCAAACCACATTAGTATCTTAGCTAAGGAAACCCCATATGGGGTCAGAGTTGGACACAACTGAAATGACACAACAACAAATTTTTGGAATTGCTTTTCTGTATGCTAAGTAATGCATATTCTCAAGTATTTTCTCTGTGAACTCTCCCAGACTCTGTCTCAAACAACTCTGTGCTCTCTACCTAGGTTGATTCAAAGTCTGGTACATGGTCAGCTATCATACAAGGCATGGCTATTAACTTCAACTCTTTTTTCCCCTAATTTATTTTTTTAATGTTACATTAATGACTTTTTATATTAGTCACTTTCCAATGTCAACCACATACTTTCTTTCATAATAAAGAGAAAAAAATGTTAAGCAAAATTGACAGAAGGAAGTGTATTCTCTGGGATCAAGTTGAGTCATTGCATGTTGCCTGCTTTTTGACATTTATGATATTGTCCTCATTTTGTATATTATTTCTCTTGTTACTTTATCCTTCATAAGTTAAAACAAATCTTCATGTGTTCTTTTGACTTCCCCATTTCTGTATTTCTCAGTTCATTAATACTTTTTTCCCCATCATTGAAAGATATGCACTAATGTGATGTCACAGAACCTTAGAGATCATTGCTCCAAATCCAAGATAATTTCAATATATCTCTGTAACTCCCTATATAGCCTGTAGAAAATGGAACAAGGTCATGAAAACTGCTGTTTTCATGGCATAAAATACAAGCATAAAATTCCATAAGCAGTTAGGGAATTTTAAACCTGGACTCAGGAAGATAACATGAGTTCAAATCCTACCCTAGTTTCTAATTAACTGTGTGATCTTGGGCATATCACTCAATGTCTTTTACCCTTAGTTTCCTCATATATAAATGGAGATAATAAAAGATATGTAAAGTGCTTTCCAAACCTTAAAGTTCTATCTAAATGATGATGGTGCTGATAATTATAACTAGAATGTATTAGAGGACATTTAGTCAAACTACCACCAGTCCAATCCAATAAGCATTAATTATTCAACTAACATGTGGAAGATATATAGGAAGACATCCTATATACTGGAGAGACAAAGTCTTCCTCAGAGAGGTGTAGTAACATGTAAAGAACAGTGGCATTGGAGTTGAAGACCTGGATTCAATTTCTACCTGATTCTTACTATCTGGTTGACCTTAGGTAAATAATTTAACCTCTTTGGGTTTTTGTATTTTCATTTGTAGAGTGAAGGAGTTGGACCAGGTGACCTCTGAGTTCATTCCCATCTCTGGAGCTATGATCCTATAACTAGTTTTCTAACTGTTCTTTTAGTGCCTATGTTAACAATTAGAGAATTTTCCTCCACAGATGTACAATGATGGACTTTATCCTTGTCAAGGCTAACCCCTCTCTATATGCACAATTGAGAATATAGTAGGCATTGAATAAATGCTTGGTGACTGGGTGAATTGTTTTGTGACTTTTTTTTTTATCTGTGGCTGTCCCTGAGTCAGGGTAACATTCTCCTGGGTAGGACTACTGTCCCTAGCATTTCTTTAGTTTTTTCTGTGACCCAGCAAGAAAAACTATTAAAAGAAATGCTAATAAATCTAACTAATATTAGATTTGTGAAATGAGATTTATATAACAAAATCCTTGAAGTACTTTTTCATATTCTCTATATTTAAGATTCCTTGTGTTTCATTATTGAATTCATCACTGAATCTTTGAGCTATTTCATTTCCTGTTAAGGTTTTAATTTTTTTTAATTTGTATCACCCACTAAAATTTTTTTAATTGCTTGCCATCATGATACACTAATAATGTTTCAGTTCTCCTGATTACACATACACTCCCAGACACACACACACACACACACACACACACATACATACACACACACATCCCTCTTGCAAAAGTATTGTAAAATATAGTTTTATCTTCTAGTTTGTCCATTCATCAAAGAAAATTAGCAAAACTTTTAAGCTTTTCCTTAAGTGTAGAAAACCTTAAGTCCATGTCAGCTGTAAAATCTTAGGTTTCCTCTGTTCCAATGCAAAGGCTAAGTTCTATTTTAACAGTTCTTTGTACTTTTGCTTCTTCAGTGATCTCACTTTCTAAAGGTTGAAATAAACAAAAAAAAATATTCTTAGCACTTTATCATTATAACCTTAAGTTGTTCACTCACACTGTTCAGCAAAACAATTTTCAGTTTCTGACCCACTGGTCAATCTTCTCATATCCAACACATTCAAGCATGTTGCAAGAAGCTATAGCAACCTGTTTACTGGATATATGATGCATGATACCTGTCTTCTTTCTTCCTTATGTCAACCCCAATTCCAGGACAACATTTTTCTTAGAAAAGATAAAGAAATGGTAGAAACTGACAGAGTGCATTTCTCACAGGGAAAATCAGTTTCAAAAGCAAATTGTGCATTAATTTTTGTGTGCTGTTATCAGGGTTCTTTGACTCACAGCTGTAGGCTGTGAGGTGTACATTGTGACCCTTCAAGACAGAAGGACTCAAACATTATTCCACTTCCCTTTCCATTGTGTCTCAGAGAAATGGTTTCCAAAGTTAGGGCTGGGTGTCTCTAGGGTTCTATGGACATGGCTTGACCCAAAATGTTGGATAATCAATCATTCTGGGGGTGGAAATGTAAGTCACATCCTGCTTTCCTTACTATAGCCAATTGTACGCTTGTCTTCAGCATGACTACGCTATTCCCTTCTGTACTCTCCTACTTCACTCCCTCCTACATCTAGCCTTCCCTGGATTTGAAGGATAATACACACCATCCCACCCCCACTTTAGGACAGGAAGGTTATAATTTAATGAAACTCAGGTGCCCATGGCAGCTGTAAAGGCAAATTTCCACTACACCCTCTTCCACTCCAGTTTCTTACTAACTTGTCCTCTGATCATCACTCTGTGATTCAGTGCTATGGAGAGTGAGAGTGAGAGTGAATGATCCTCTCCCCCCAACCCTGAACTTCCCTATTTCCATAGTGTACCATGAACCTTCTAGTCTAGTTTTTCAGCCTCCTCCTCTTCTTTGAGTCACATTCATTCAAAATCACCAATGACTCTTACTTGATGCATCAGTTTTAACCCTTCTTCACCTCTGCAGCATTTGATCCTGCTGAGCACTCTTTACTCATAAACACATTTTATCTCCTTTCTGGATTGTCCTGATATTTGTTTTCTTTTCATTATTCTATTTGTCTGAAACTTCTAAGTCACCTTTTCTGGCTCATCATCCATATCATACTCACTAACTAAGAGTATCACAAGCCTCTGTCTTGAGTCCTCTTTTCTTATTTCTCATGGTCTCATTTCATTACTTCATCATCTTCCTCAGCTTTAATTATAAATTCTATACACATGGCTGTCAGATTGATCCATGCAGCCTAATCTTTCTCTTGAACTCTAGTCTTACATTACTAACTGCCTATTGGATATTTCAACTGAATATCCCATAAACATCTTACCTCAACATGTCTGAAAGAGAGCTCATTAGCTTTTTCCTAAAACACACTCCTCTTGTAAACTTCTGTTTTTCTGTTGAACATACTAACATCCTTCTAGTCAACCTATGTTCTCAACCTTGCCAATATCCTTGACCCTCCACTTTTCTTCACCTCTTATATCTAATCATTTGCCAAATCATGCTCTTGCTATCTCCATAACATTTCTTGCATCTATCTCCTGTCTTTTCTCAGACATTTATCATCTCAGTTCATGGCCCAATCATCTCTCACTTAAATTACTATAATAACCTCCTGCTTGGCCTCTCTGCCTCAAGCTTCTCATCATAGCAACTTGCCAAAGTGATCTTACTAAGTTCAGATATGAACATGTCACTTCCAGCCTCAATTAACTCAAGTTGCTCCCTATTGACTCTAAGGTCAAATTGTATTTAGGAGTTTGTATTTTATCCTCGAGGCAAGAGCTCCCTCTGAGTCCTGAGCTTTAGAAATATTAATGTGGTAACTGTTTATAAGATAGATTGGACAGGAAAAAGGGAGAGGATGTTGGCTGACCAATTTAGTGGCTATTGTAATAGTACAAGTGAGAGGTGATAAGGGAACACTGAGACAAGATGAATGGCAAATGGAAATTCCTCTCATGGGGATACTGGAAAGAAACAGTTTGGGTTGGCAAGATGGAAGCCAAACAAAAATTCTTCTCACTAAGGAAGTTGAGAGTTATAGTATTAGCCAGAATGAAACAAGATGAGAGTCATCTCTTAAAGAGATTCCTGGGTGGTACATTTTAGAGATGGGTGACAGAGTGACACAATGGAACCAAAGTTGTGCAATCTGCACAAATCAAAGAGAAAAAATACCGATAAGCTAGACTAAGTTACTGAAGAGATGAAATCAAGAGTGGGGAGACCAGACACAATAGAGTGTATATAATGCCAAAAAACAAAAGAACAAGGTAAAACAATATAGGCTAAGGTAGTTGCCAGTATGTATGTAATATCTTTTGTTTCCAATTCCTTTGATCAGTTGTGTGATTTTGGAGGTCTATAGATCTAGCTATGTGTCCCTGGGTAATTCATTTAACCCTGCTTGATTCAGTTTACTCACCTATAGAATGAGCTGGAGAAGGAAATGACAAACCACTCCAATATCTTTGCCAAGAAAACTCCAAATGGGGTCAAAAGGAGTTGGACATTAGTGAAAACAATTGAATGACAAAAATCATACTGGTGATCGATGTTGAGTTTCTAATGTGGACTGAAACCCAATAAATTTAAAAAAAAAACTTTTAAATGTATTTATTTATTTTGTAGTTTCCACAAGATTTTGAGTTCAAATTTTCTCCCCATCTCTCCCCTACCCCAAGATACCATGCATTCTGATTACCCCTTTCCCCAATCTACCCTCCCTTCTATCATACTGCTCACTTTCTTTATCCCATTCTACTTTATTTTCTTGTAGGGCAAGACAGATTTCTATACCCCATCACCTATATTTCTTATTTTCCGGTTGTATGCAAAAACAACTTTCAACATTCGTTCCTAAAACTTTAAGTTTCAACTTCTCTCCCTTCCTCCCTCCCCACACATCCCCACTGAGATGGCAAACAATTCAACATAAGTTATGCATGTGTCATTATGCAAAAGACTTCCATAATTTATATTGTGAAAGACTAACTATATTTCCCTCCATCCTATCCTGCCCCCCATTTATTCTATTCTCTCTTTTGACCTTGTCCCTCCCCAAAAGTGTTTAGTTCTAATTACCCCCTCCTTTTGTTTGCCCTCCCTTCTATCATCCTCATTACACACTGCACTTATCCCCTTCTCCCCTACTTTCCTGTAGTGTAAGATAGATTTTTAAACCACATTGAGTGTGCATGTTATTCCCTCCTTAAGCTAAATGTGATGAGAGTAGGGTTCACTTTTCCCCTCTCACCACCCCCCTTTTCCCCTCCAGTGAAAAAGCTTTTTCTTGTCTCTTTTATGAGTTAATTTGCCCCATTCCATTTTTCCCTTTCTCCTCCTAAAATATTCCTCTCTCACCCCTTAATTTTATTTTTTTAGATACATCCCTTCCTATTCAACTTAGCCTGTGCACTCTGTCTATATATATAATCCCTCCAACTACCCAAATACTGAGAAAAATCTCAAGAGTTACAAATATTATCTTTCCATGTAGGAATGTGAACAGCTCAACTTTAGTAAGTCCCTTATGATTTCTATTTCCTGTTTACCTTTTCATGCCTCTCTTGCTTCTTGTGTTTGAAAGTCAAATTTTCTTTTCAACTCTGATATTTTCATCAAGAATGCTTGAAAGTCCTGTATTCCATTGAATGATCATTTTTTCCCCCGAAGTATTATACTCAGTTTTGCTGGGTAGGTCATTCTTGGTTTCAATCCTAACTCCTTTGGTTTCTGGAATATTGCATTCCAAGCCCTTTTATCCCTTAATGTAGAAGCTGCTGGGTCTTGTGTTATACTGATTGTATTTCCACAATACTTGAATTGTTTGTTTCCTGGTGGCTAGCAATATTTTTTCCTTGACTTGGGAACTCTGGACTTTGGCTATAGTATAACTAGGAGTTTTTCTTTTCAGATTTCTTTCAGGAAGTAATCAGTGGATTCTTTCAATATTTATTTTACCTTCTGGTTCTAGAATATCAGTGCAATTTTCTTTGATAATTTCATGAAGTATTTCTAGGCTCTTTTTATAATCATGGCTTTCGTGTAGTCCCATAATTTTTAAATTGTCTCTCCTGGATCTATTTTCCAGGTCAGTTGTTTTTCCCATGAGATATTTCATATTATCTTCCATTTTTTCATACCTTTGGTTTTGTTTTATAATTTCTTGATTTTTCATAAAATCATTAGTTTCCATCTGCTCCACTCTAATCTTTAAAGAACTATTTTCTTCAGTGAGCTTTTGGATCTCCTTTTCATCTGATCAATTCTGTAGCAGATGGCCTGTGTCCCTACATAGCTCAGTGATGTGGTGAAGAAGAAAGACACGGGAGGCAGGAGAAGAAAGACCAACTCCATTTATTGATCTGAGGGTCTGGGTATTTATAGACAGAAACTGCAAGCCTACTGTGAGCCTAGAAGGCATCTAGTTTACATATTCTTTGTTTTCCGTAATTCTCTTGTTTGTCTCATGGGGACAGCAACATCTGGGGGGCATGGAGAGCCATTCTGGATGATAATGAGCACAGTCTCAAAGAACAATTTTCCCAAAGGTCTAGCCTGATCTTGTCAACCACACTCCACCCTGGACCTCTACACAATTCTGCTTTTTAGAGCATTCCTTTCCTCATTGGCTTTTTGGATCTCTTTTGCCATTTGGGTTAGACTATTTTTTTAAAGTATTATTTTCTTCAGCACTTTTTTTGGGTCTCCTTTAGCAAGCAGAAGACTCATTTTTCATGATTTTTTTCCATCACTCTCATTTCTCTTCCCAATTTTTGCTCTGCTTCTCTTATTTGATTTTCAGAATCCTTTTTTGAGCTCTTCCATGGCCTGAAACCAATTCATATTTTTCTTAGAAGCTTTGATGGAGGAACTTTGACTTTGTTTTCTTCTGTTTACATGTTTGGTCCTCCTTGTCACCAAAGCAAGGTTCTATAGTCTGATTCTTTTTCCAGTTTTTGCTCATTTCCCTACCCATTTATTTGACTTTTGAACTCTTTGTCAAAGTGGTTCTCTGGTTTCAGTAGGGTGGGGGGTGTACTGTCACCCACTGTATTCCCACACATTCTGTGGTCCTAGAGCTCCAGAAATAGTGCCTGCAACTGCCACTATTGCTGCTGTGGCTGCTGAGTGTTCCTCTGTTCCCTTACCCCTCTGCTGCCCTGGGGTTGGGGCCAAACCACTCCACTCTCCCACACTGGTCCCACAGGCTTTTTCCACTGACCTTCCAATTTGTCCTCAGTGTTTTAGGGTCCTGAAGTCTGGAAACTGCCACAGGTGTGAGAGATTCAGTCCCCTCAAGGCCTGCTCAGGTCCTGTCTATGCCAGTGAAACCCATGCTGGACTCTGCCCTGCCCCTTGCATGGCATGATAGATACTTCCTGGGCACCTTCCAGGCTGTCTTGGGTTGGAGATTTGCTTCACTCTGTCATTTTGTGGACTCTGCAGCTCCAGAATTTGTTTAGAGCCATTTTTTACAGGTATTTGTCTGGGTTTGGGCACAATGCACTAGAAAGTATGTGCTGCTTCTCTGCCATCTTGGCTCCACCACCCCACCCCACCCCGGGAACCTCCACATCTTAAAGAAAAAAATATACTTATAGCCATTTCTCCTAAAACTGGGACTTGTGAAGTTGATTTTTTTGAACCCAATTATAAAACTACCTTTATTCATATTATATTTTTTTCTTACTGTATTCATTCATTGGCTTTTCAAGATGAATTTAGATCCTGTCTCTGTCATGTACAGTCATTCTTTCCTCATAGCTTTGTGATATCTGCAAATTTGCTAAGCATGTCATATATGTAGTATATACACACATACACATTTGTGTATATATATACATATGTGTCAGTATATATTTATATGTGTGTATATGTGTGTGTGTATGTATATATATATAAGTGTTAATGATAAAAAAGCTGTTAAATAGGGTCAAGCATGGACCCCTGCGTTACTCCTCTACAGATTTATTTCCAAGTTGATGTGGAGCCACTTCTAACTAGGATTGAATCTAGGCATTTACCCAGGTCTGAAATCACCTAATTGTACTAAAATATAAATGTCTCTCCAAGTTTACCATAAAAATAAAATGAGATATTGTATCAAGCAGATTTTTATCTGAAAAAGTTGCTGCAAAGATTTTCCCTCCATTTACCTGCATCATTTCTAATTTTAGCTTCATTAGTTTCACATTCACATTTATGATGATTAATTGTAGAGTTCTCTCTATCCTGTTCTTTTATACTTTTCCTTCTTTTTGTTTGTTTCTTTATTTATACAGTAGAAGAGGGTGGTGAGACAGCAGGGCATGTACTCAGCAGCAGTGATCTAGGTTGGGTACAATCTGCTTTTGTTCCTTTATCCCTTTATCTTTCTTTCTTAAGAATTTGTTTCATTTGTAATGAATCCCTCTCTTAACCTAAACTTCCTTTTATTGCTCCCTCATCCTCCTCTCCTTTCCCTCTTGTTTTCCTCTTGAATGAAATATATTTCTTTACCCAGCTATGTGTGTATGTATTCTTCCCTCCTTTGACTAGTTCAAATGAGAGTGAGGTCTAAGTGTTGTCTGCTCCACCACCCCTTCCTAATTGTTTGTACAATCATTTGTGCTATAAAGCAATATATGCATTCCTAAAAATCAATGCACTATGCAAAATATCACAATAAAAACTATAGAGCTCATAGGAAAAAATGGAGTTAGGGCACACTACTTCCAGTTGTAGGCATTTCTTTTTCATTCTTGACATTTTCTCTGATGGTCTGAAGTGTGAATTCTTTTATTCCAAGATACATCACATATTTTCTCAATTCTCTCTCTCTATATATATATACATACATGCACACAGACACATAGACCCATTTTATATGTTACTTCATAATTTCTATAGCTTTATGCAGTGAGTAAAAGTGCCACTTTTATCCTTATTTTAGAAATGAGGCAACAAAGGCAATGTTTATCAGAATTACCAAGAAGAAAGCAGAACTTGTGGTCAGGTATATGTAAATATCTAGCATGCTGATATTTTACCTCCACCTCTGTGGAGCATCAGTCTCAAATGCTTTGGGACACATGTTGGGCATCCTGAACCTAAGGTTCACACTGTTTAAGGTTTTATACTACTTGTTAGATTCCAATTCTTGAACCCATTTGTCTTGATTACAAGTTCAGGGAAATTTTTACAGTCTCATATTGACTCTAAGAGATTCAGTGTTCAAAGCTTTCAAATCCTCAATACTCAGGTTTTTAAGGCATTTCAGTTCTGGAGTTGAAGGGCAAGGATGGTCATTTTTGTAGGTCATTTGATTAAACAATATCCCCTATCAGCATCAAATACTAAACCTTTGGTTTCATTATAAAATTGCACAAGGGAATAAGGAGATCGTATTCAACATCCTCTTTGGTACAGGACATACTTGCTAATATGACAGAATCTGGACAATACAATGTTTTGGGGTTCTTTATCATGCTTGTGTTTCACAGGGTTGTCAGTGGATGTTCCTAGGCATGACTGTCCATTTGAAATAGACATTTTATACTAGTCTTAGCAGGAGGAAGTTCTATAATTTATAGATAAGCTTGACCTGTATTTCTGCATTGGGAATTCCTTCCACCAATGAAATCATGGGACTGTATCAAAGGGGAAAAAAGTGTTTCTGCCTTGTTACAACAGGTGCCCCCAATGGGGAAAATAAACAAACAAGCAAACAAAGCTCAGAAAGCATCTGTCCCACTCAGCATTATGAAAAGAAGGATATTTAAAGGGATCTCAGTAGCTTATTTCCTTAACTACAATAATTTACCCATACCTATTTCCAGGTGACCTTGAAATGTGTGGTTTAGATATATAAAGGTAATACCAGAGACTCAAAGAATCTCAGAGCTTAAAGAGATATTAGAGCACATCTGATCCATTCCCCTTAGTATTATAGCAGAACAAACTGAAGCTTAGAGAGGTGAATGTTGTGCCCAAAATGACAGTTAAAAATAACATATATAGTAGTATATTACACATAAATTATTAAAACAAAACAAACTGTACGTATAAACTATGCAGATATACTATATTTAAAGTTTATATATGTGTATGTATATGTGTATTTATTTATCTCTGTCTATGTTAATATCTATAAATAGCTCCTGGTTTCCACATCACTGTTCTTTCCATTATACTATGTTCCATATTATTTGTTTATTTTTTAACTTAATATTTTATTTTTCCCCAGTTACTTGTCAAAACAATATTTGATATTTGGTTTTTTTAAAAAAATTACTCCCAAATTCTTTTCCTTCTTCCCTCCTCCCTATCCATTAAAAAGGCAAGCAACTCAATATAGGTTAAACATGTGCAGTCATATGAAACATATTTCTATGTGAGTCATGTTGTGAAAGAAAATACAGATCAAAAAAGCAACTAAGAAAAATAAATAAAAAGTATACCTTGATTTATATTCAGACTCCAGTAGTTCTTTCTCTGAAGATAGATAGCATTTTTTCATCATAATTCCTTTAGAATTACCTTTGATCATTTTATTGCCAGGAATAATTGTCATTCACAAATTTATCATTAAATTATATTGCTGTTACTGTATGCAATGTTCTCCTGGTTCTCCTGACTTCACTTTGCATCAGTTGATGTAAGTCTTTTCAGGTTCTTCTGAGGACAATCTGCTTATAATTTCTTATAGCACAATAGTATTCCACCACAATCATATGCAACAACTTGTTCAGGCATTCCCAAATTTCCAATTCCTTGCCACCATTAAAAAGAGTTGCTCCAAATATTTTTTGCACATATGGATTCTTTTCCCTTTTTTTTTCATCACTTCAGGATACAGACCTGGTAGAGATATTACTTGGTCAAAGGCTATGTATGTTCTATTGCACTTTGGGCATAGTTCCAAATTGCTCCACAGAATGATTGAATTGGTAGGCAACTTCACCAACAGTACATTAGTGTGTCAGCTTTCCTACATGCCTGCCAACACTTGTCATTTTCCCTTTTTATCTTTAGCCAGTCTTATAGGTGTAGGTTGGCATCTCAGAGTTGTTTAATTTGCATTACTCTAATCAAAAGGGATTTAAGGCATTTTTTCTTATCACTATATAAAGATAACTTGGATCACTCCATCTGAAAATTGACTGTTCAAATCCTGTGGTCATTTATGAGTTGAGAAATGGTCCTTATTTCTATAAATTTGACTCTGTTCTCTATATATTTGAAAAATGAATTCTTTACCAGAGAAACTTGCTACAAGTATTTTTTCACAGTTAGGATTACTCTGTATTTCCCTCCATCCTATTTCCCCTATGTCTCTCTCTCTCTCTCTCTCTCTCTCTCTCTCTCTCTCTCTCTCTCTCTCTCTCTCTCTCTCTCTCTCTCTCTCTCTCTCCCTTGTCTCTCTCTCTCCCTCTGTCTCTCCATTCACTTTGTCAATTTTCAAAAGTTTTTTGCTTTTCTGACTGTTACCTCACCCAATCTAATAGCCCCCTGCCCTTGTCCTTTTCTTCCAACTTTCCTATATAATAAGAAAGATTTCTATTCCCAATTGCGTACATAATTTCCTCTTTGAGCCAATTCTGATTAAAGTTCATGTGCTCCCCACCTCTGCATCCTTTCTTTTCCTTCCTACCAAAAAGCTTTTTAATGCCTCTTTTTATCAGATAATTTACCTCATCCTACCTCTTTTCCCCTTTATCCCAATGCTTTTCCCTTTATCCCAGTTCTTTCTCACACCTTAATTTTAATTTTTAAATAATCATCTTATCATATTTAACTCATATCCACATCCTCTCTCTATGTGCACTCCTTCTAACTGCCCTAATAATGAGAAAATATTTAGGTATTACAAGTATCATTTCCCCATGTAGACATGTAAATAGTATTACCTTATTGAATCCCTTATGATTTCTTTTTCCTGTTTACTTTTCTATGATTCTCTTGAGTCTTGCATTTGAAGGTCAAATTTTCTATTCAACTCTGGCATTTTCATCAGAAATGCTTGAACATCCTCTATTTCACTGAATTTTCATTCTCCCCTCTTAGGGATTATATTCAGTTTTGCTTGGTAGTTGATTCTTGGTTGTAATCCAAGCTCCTTTGCCTTCCTGAATATCATATTCCAAGTCCTCTGAACTTTTAATATAGAAGCTGTTAAGTTCTGTGTAATCCTGACTATGACTCCTTGATATTTTAATTGTTTCTTTCTGGCTGCTTACAGTACTTTCTCCTGTACCAGATAGTTCTGGAATTTGGCTAGAATATCCCTCGCAGTTTTCATTTGGAGATTACTCTTAGGCTGTGATGGTTGGATCCTTTCAATTTATTTTTTAACTTCTGGTTCTAGAATATTAAGGCAGTTTTCCATGATAATTTCTTGAAAGATGCTGTCCAGGCTTTTTTTCTTGATCATGGCTTTCAGACAGTCCCATAATTCTCAAATTATCTGTTTTCCAGGTTAGTTGTTTTTTCCAATGAGATATTTCATACTTTTCTCTATTATTCCATGCTTTTGATTTTGTTTTATTGTTTCTTGATGTCTCACAAAGTCATTAGCTTCCTCTTCCCATATTCTAATTCTTAAGGAATCATTTCTCTCAATGAGATTTTCTACCTCTGTTTCTGTTTGACCAATTCTACTTTTTAAGGAGTTCTTTTCTCCTGTGAATTTTTGTACCTCCTTTTCCATTTGGCCAATTTTAATTTTTAAAGCATTTTTCTCTTCATTGGATTTTTTGTGCTTCTTTTATCATTTGTCTCTTTCTGTTTTTAAGGTGTTAGTTTCTCTGATATTTTTAATCCCTTCTTTACTAAAATGTTGACTCTTTTTTCATGATTTCCTTGCATCACGCTCATTTCTCTTCCCAATTTTTCCTCTATCTCTCATAGTTGATTTAAAAAAATGAGGTCTTCCATGGCCTCAGACCAATTCATATTTTTTTTGAAACTGTTGATATGATGATTTTGACTTTGTTGTCTTCTGACTTTTTGTTTTGATCTTCCCTGTCACCATAGTAACTTTCTACAGTCAGGATCTTTTTTTCCCTTTCTGTTTGTTCACTTTTCCAGCCTGTTTATTGGCATTTACCTCTTTGCTGAAATGGGCCTCTGCTTCTGATGTGGAGGGTGTACTATATCAAACTTCAGGTTTTTTTGTGCCAAGGTTTTCAGAGATAATTCTGGGGTCATATAAGTTTTTGGTTCTCCTAAGGTGGTATGATTTAAGAAGAAGTGTATTCACTACTATCCTGGCCTGTGCTGTTATCTGTGGGTGACCACAAGCACTCTTTTTCCTCCCTAAAGCTGTGACAAAGCCCCCCTTCCCTGTGGCCACAAGCTCTGTTGTGTTAGTGCCCTTCCTCCCTGGGACTAAAACCCAGAACTGAGGCCTAGATCCAGTCATGAGCAACACAGCTAAGACTTGCCACAGGTGCCAGTAAAAGGATACCTGTAATCTTCTTCTGACCAATTGTCTAACCCACTAACCACCTGTGAGCTGAGAGCTCTCAAAGGAGCCACTGGTGCAGCTGATTCAGTTGCCCCTAAGGCCTGCTCCTTGTTTGCTGGGGTGAGGTCTGTCCTTATGCGGCCTGTACTTAAGTCTCACACTGGTACAGCAGACATTTCCTGTCAACCTTCTAAATTGTTTTATATTGGATAATTATTTCACTCCATTCTTTTGCAGATTCTGCTGCTCCATAATTTGGGGGGGGGGGCATTATTGAAAGTTTTAGGGAGGGGTTTGGGTAAGATCTCAGGCAGATTTCTGCCCTTTTGCCACCATCTTGGCTATGCCCTTTGTATCAGTAAAAAAATTGCTGCTTAGCATTCATGGACAGTTACACTGTCGGACAATAATATTTATATTATGCCCATATATGACTAATATTAAATGCAACACTAAACTCTGTTAATATATGTTCAGTCTTCAGAGTTTCTTGGTCTCATAACATGTGTTTCCAAGAACAACTTTAATTAGAAGGAATTTTTCTCTAGATGTAAATCTGTGAGTTGGAAAGTTTACTGTATTCGGAGACTACACAGAAACACACACAGTGAAGTAGACTATTATGGCAGTTATCTGGATCAATCAAATAAATACTTTGGTTTTAATTATCTGATCTCTCTATCTCTCATATATATTTTTGGCTCTACATATCAGAATAGAGAGGTCAAAACTGCACTTCACTTATCACCTGTAGATATACCCCTCCAAATGCCAATGAATCAATGAGATTCGTTTAGATCTCATACTATTGCCTGAAACACAATTGAGTTTCTTAAAATGTGGGAAATTACTTTTAAGAGTTTAAATTTCATTGTTGGGAAAAAGAGGTCCATACTAAAAAAACAAAACAAAACAAAAAACCTCCAACCACCAATGAAACTAATTAATTTCATTCCTGACAGTCACAAGAAAAATGTGTATTGCTGAATATTGAATTAAGAGAAAGCAAATTATTTTCTTCCCTAAAGGTGAATGAGTACCCTACTCTAGGTTGAGATATTTCCTTGAAAAAGTCAAAGGAATTGTTCTCTTATTCCCTAAATTCCCCCTCTCATATTTTCACTAATGAAATATTTTACCCTATAGTCATTATGATACCTTATAAAAGAACTTAAGTTCACATACAGAAAGAGAATAATACTTATGAAATCAGTATTTTTTTAAAAAATATATGAATTACACAGCTGTATCATATCTTGAAAAAAATCTGTCATATGAAAATGTATTAATTTCTTTTTCAACCTAAAAAAGGGAACACTAAGCATCTTTTCCTTCTATTGTAAACTGGGGAGAAAGAGGTGTCAACAAAGGATATTAACAAGGTTTTATCATATTACAATAGATAGGGGGAGAATTCATTAAGTCTACAAGTCATTTAAAAATGTGAGTTAATTAAGCAATAGGTGATTTTCTTCTTTTTGTTATTTAGCTTAGTTAGCATTTCTTCCTAATTACTTTGCATTTGCAAAATGCTTCCCAGCCATGTTAGTTAACCCTTGTAATGTGCCTATGAAGTAGATGGATGACAAGCATTAGTGTGACATACATTAGCATACTCCTTTGAAAGCTGTCAAAATGGAGGCATAGGGAGGTTTAATGACTTTTGCAAGATCACCCATCAAGTGGAAAATTTGGTATTGGATTCCATAAACTTTTAGCTACCAAAGGTTCCAAACTGAATTTAAGGTCTGTAATGTGTCATGAATATAATAATATAACTATTAAGACTTTTAAAAAAATTCTTCCATTTCCTTAGTGTATTGAACATCTTTCTATTCAGCAACTATATTAGATATGTTTCTCTGACACTTCCCCACATAAGACGGGTTCATCTTAAAAGCCAATGTCATAAACCATTGTGAAAAAGATCAATGAGTTTAAAAGCTTCCTCCCCCCTTTTAACAGATCAGATAATCATTATATTCACTCCTTTGTGGTGACAGGGTGAGGGATGACAGGATTTTCATTGAGCTATTTTAACCACTTATTCATTTGAAAAAATTTCACCAAAACCAAGAGCATCTATTAAACTGTTTATCATTTCTGACATTCTTGCTGCTTATCATTGGATCTGAACTTCCTGGAAGTGGTCAGAATTCTTTTTAGGATGAGTTGCTTGGCTCTTGTATAGGTAGAAACTTCTTGAGAATCATGTAAATCAGCAACTTTCAAACACTGATGTTGAATAGTTAGCGTTTCTATAGTACTTTAATGTTTGCAAAAAGTTTTACATGTTATTTAATTCAATCTGTGAGTAAATATTATTATCATTACTTTACAGATAAGCAGACTGAGATAGAGAGGGGTTAGCTGACTTCCCCATGGTAATACAACTAGGAAGTATCTGAAGAAGAATTTGAACTCAGATCTCCCTCATTCCAAATCCAGTGCTCTGACACACTGTGCCACCTAGCCAACTCCAGTTCGATCATAAAATACCAACATTGGAAAGGTCTTCCCAGTTTAACACAACCAAATCTTTGCTCATAGCTTGAATGTCCTCTGTCATATCCTCAACCTGTAGTTTTCAGTCTTTATTTGATAATCTCCTGTGATCAAACATTGATACCTTACACTGTGATTAATAACATTTTTCAGTAACTTTAGTTGTTGAAAAGTTTTGACAAATGTTCAAACAATATCTGCCTCCCAGTAACTTTCAGTCACTGGTTCTAGTTCTCCTTTCTGTAAGTACAAAGAATGCAATATTTTTAAGTGGAAATATTTGTCAGAGTTTGTAGAGGCATAAACTAAAATTCAAGTTATGTATTGGAATACATTTAATGCAATTCAAGATATATCTATTGAGCACTGAAGAAGAAATATATTAGAATCCACTCTATCATTCAGAGACTGAGTGTTCAAACTTTTATATTATCAAAACCTTTTGCTTCCCCCACCTTTTGCATTCTTGTTTCTTATTGTTTCATAACTGGATTCTTAAGTGTCCTAGAAGTGGACATAGTATAAAAGAAAATAAATTAAAATGAACATTTTCCCATTGTTTCAGTATCACCAGAAAATGAATTTGTGGAAAATGTGAAGTCATTGACCAAATTAGTTTCTTTTTTGTGGATTTCAATTTTGTAGTGGTGATAGTGGCAAAGATTAGATAACCTTTAAACTGATAAACTGATGAACTGATAACCACTCCAGTGTTTAGAGGGACATCAACAAGTTTGGAGATATTAGAAATCCAGCAAAAGATATGTTCTTCTTGTCTAAGTTACATATATTTCTTGTAACCATAATTATTTCTAGAACTCCTATAGTACAAAGGCTTTCACATAACCATTTCTAGATTATATGACTTGGGGTAAGAAAAGGATTAAACCAAGGCAGGAATGAGCCCCAAAATCTATCTCGTCCAAATAAGACCCTGAATAAACATTCCCTTCACAATAGTCCCAGATCCAGCTTTGGCTTCATGTTTTTCATTGAGAAGGATCCCAGTGACTCCACTGACACTCTTGGATGGCTTACAAGTTTAGCAAATTTTTTCTGCTCTGTGGGATCAAGCAGAACAAGTCTAATCCTTCTTTCAAATGACAGCTCTTCAAATTTGAAGACTGCTAGTTTAATGCTGACTTCCAAATTACCTTGCAACGGTTTGGGCCAGGTATCAGCCCTAACAATCCACAACAATGGTGACAAATTAAAATTATATAGGCATACTACATAACTGTATCTATATCATGTACATCTATGTGGAATTATTTATGAAGGATAAATGGGAAGCAGGTTAAGAATGCTGATAAAAGAATAAAAATATAATTAACAAACTTCATTATAACATTAAATTTTATAAATACGTTTCCAATTATTTGTTCAGGTTTATTCTTATCACATTTGATCATAAAGTGGAATTTGACTCAAATACATATTATGGAAATGCTACTCAGGTGCTAATAATTGCTTCTCAAAGCACTGCAAAATAACATAATTTCTACAGTATTTTTACTTTGGCCAATTTCTCTGTACCCACTAAGGTCCCCTACAGTATGTTTATCTCTACCTACTCATAATCCCCAGCCCTCTACTCCTATGAAACTGACATTCATGCTAGCCACTGAAGAAATTCTGTTGTACTACCTCCCCCTAGGAAGCCAGACAGCATGGTGAAAGTATTCCAGTGCTTGAAGTCAGAAAGACCCCTATTCAAATCCTAATTCAGATACATGGAAGATGTATTGCCCTAGGCAAGTCATTTAACTAGTCTCTATCACTTTTATCAACTGCAAAATTGAGATATTAATAATAGCAGGATTTATGTTAGGATAAAATTATATATATATATATATCCATAGAAGTGTGTATATATGATATATATGTGTGTATATACACACATAAATCTTTAAGTGCTAATAAATGTTAGTTATACAATTGTTATTTTCATCATCATTATTACTGAGTATGTTAGGCATCCCATTTAGAGCTCTGCCTGCCTGTATCTACCTCCAGAAATCCTTGAAACAGGGTAAATTCCCAACTTTTACCACCTTATATTTGTTATATTTCAAATTCTATTGGATTACCAACACTGCTGGTATCATTTATGATACTGTTCCTTCTAAGTTAAACCCTGTAATATAGAGAAAAAGAAAAATTTAGTGGTGAACCATTAGTTCAGTCATGAATACAATAATCTAGCACAGATTTTACCACCAAGCACATACAGTATTAGATGAATTATGAATCCAATAAATAATAGACACAGTTATTAAAATGACATACAAAAGATATTATCTCTAAAATAATTTTAATCATATAAGATCCACGGTACCTTTTCTTGGTCCTACCTGAGAGAATATGAAATCACAGGGACTTTTCTAATAGGAAGGCATAGAAAAGAGAAAGAAGAAGAAGGGGTGTTTGTGTGTGTGTGTGTGTGTGTGTGTGTGTGTGTGTGTGTGTGTGTGTGTGTATGAGAGAGAGGCAGAGAGACAGAGAGAGAGAGGGAGAGGAGAGACAAGGAGAGACAGAGAGGAAAGAGAGAGAGAGAGAGAGAGAGACAGAGAGAGAGAGAGAGAGAGGGAGAGAGGGAGAGAAGGAGAGAGAGGGAGAGAGGGAGAGAGGGAGAGAGAGAGAGAGAGAGAGAATGAGAACATCATCCATTTAACCCCAAGTAAGAAAAGTGAAAGAACTAAGGAAACTCCTAGATTCCATTCCTCTGCTCAAGGCTGAAGTAGTAAAGGAGAGTGGGAACAAAATGAGAGGCTGCTTCTTTGAAGAAAGGGAGAGGGAAGAGAAAGGAGCAGTGACTGACGGCAGCCACTCTTGCTGGAAACAGAAACCAAACCTAAAGAGTTGTCTAGTCTGTACTTCTTGTCTCAGCTCCGGGGAAAATACAAAAATTTCATACAGTCTCCCAGAATACCAGAAGGGAAAGAGAGCATTAGATTGTAATATTTCCCATTTCCAGCCAGGATAAAGAGAGGACAAGTAAGAGCCAGACTCTAGGATTGTACTTCCTTGGCAGTTATCAGGTAACAAAGAGATCAAGACAAGGAACTTAATTAAGAGAGTATTCTCTTACCCTCTTTGGGATGGAAAGAGAGATTGAAAGAGAGATATCAAATTAAACTCTAGAAATGATGTCTACTCCCTACCAAACTAGCTCATATATCACTGTGGACACAGAATAGGACTGAATTGTTCACAATGGGATAAAAGTTCAGAATTTGCCCTCCATTACTGGGGATTAGACAACCATAGGTCCCTGCCTTGGCTGCTTGGTTTTGCTATTACTGCTACCACCCATGGGAGCAACTTCTCCCTCTCCCTCCCCAGCCCAGCCCCACTAGTTGACATAAAGATGAGTGGCTCAGAGGAAGTATCATGGATCTTATAGTTTTGTGGGCTTTGAGGCAATGAATTCTTCCGTGAGGTGGATGAAGACTATATCCAAGACAATTTCAACCTCACAGGGCTCAACAAACAGGTGCCCCACTATCAGCAGGCACTAGTCATGATCCTTGACTTAGAAACTGATGAGGAATTGGAGGACAACCCTAACCATAGTGACCTGATCGAGCAGACAGCTGAAATACTGCTAAAAGCCTGCTACATTCTCACAAACTGTGACATCGCCCAGATGTTGGAAAAATACCAGCAGGGAAACTCTGGCCATTGTCCCCGTGTATATTGAGAAAACCAGCCCATGTTGTCCAATGGACTGTCAGACATACCAGGTGAGGCCATGGTGAAGCTGTACTGCCCTGAGTGCATGGATGTTTACACCCCAAGTCATTTAGGCACCACCACACAGATGGTGCTTACTTTGACACTGGTTTTCCCCACATGCTCTTCATGGTGCATCCTGAGTAAGGAGCCAAACAGCATGCCAACCAATTTATGACCAGACTATATGGCTTCAAGATCTACCTCATGGCCTATCAACTGCAGCTTCAGGCAGCCAGCAACTTCAGCAGCCCTGTCAAGATCATCCGCTGACTTGTCTCCTCCTCTCTTCTCAACACCTCAGGCTATGACACCATTCCCCCTTCCTCCCAGTAGACACATACTTTACCAGAACCCCTAATGGCTTTTAGTTTAAACTAAGAAGTAGTTATTGTGGTGGTACGATGGGGGTATGAAATAAAGTGAAAAGGCAAAAAAAATATTGAGGACCCCAAAGAGGTTTTGTTTATGTGGGTTATACCTATCAATATTTACTATATAGGAAATGAAAATTGATTCACATAAAATATTTATTGATTGATTACTTTAAAATAACGATAATAAACACAGTGCATGTGTTTTGTATCAAGAATATCATATTTTGTGAAAAATAATTGTCTTTTCTGAAAGAAAAAGATTTGGTTAGTCTAGTGACATTGTTTTACATCATTTTGCAGATGTATTTAATGTTTGGCTTAATAGAAGACAGCTGTATTCTCATATCTGCTCCTGCATTGAATCTATTATAATATGCTATTTTGGTTGAAGTATATAAAGAAAATCTGGTGTCACTCACAGATGTATTGAGAAAAAAATAAAAGAGTAGGTAAATAACATTTTAGTGTTATAAAAATAGTTTTGACTTAACAGATCCATTAAAAACTCTCTGGGATGCCTAGGAGTCCTTACATACACATATATATGTACATACATACACACACATATATATATAATATGTAAATATGTGATGTAATAATTGCAACAAATACATTTTAAGATTTAATATTTATTGTCATAATTAATATTGTGATCTCTATAAAGACACATTATTGATGCATAAAATTATTTGTTTTATATTCAAGGAACAGTGAATAGGCCAGTATTAGTAATCCAGAGAATGTATGAAAGTGGGTCAAATAAATAGGGCTAGAAATGTTTGTGGGAGATAGATTTGGAGGTTAAGGAGAAGAGACAATAGGGAGTTATGGAAGATCTATTCCACCATCAACTTTAAACTATTTGAATATTGGTTTGAGTCAGGTCCATCCTTAAATGAGGTAGTGGGAAAAAATCTAAGAAAGGTAGAGATTTGTAATAGTAGCTGTGGAAAATGTGATAGAATGTTAGTCCAAGAAGAGTGAAAGGATTGCCCTGCAGCAGTGAGAGCCCCGTAGGGAAAAGATAACTGAAGTGCAAAGTCTCTAGTCTCTGAGTTCCCAGAAGCAAAGAGCTCCATAATGGAACCTTAAGTGTCTTGAGGATTGGAATCTGAAAGGGCATAGATTCCTTTGTCAATCAGGTCGTTGCTTCCTCAGACTTGCTCATAGATGGTAAATACTTAAACCAGGAGACAGACTCAGGTCCTTTGACTTAAAACTTTTGTTATTAAAGTGCTGTTAATTTAACTGTTTACAGCAGTGATCACCATACTCTTTTGATAATGCACCATTATCAGTAAAACATTTTGAACATGCAACTCCCCCAAGAGATGTAATTTGTTTGTTTATTAATTTTATATGTGTACTACTATACTAATATATTCATTACAAAAATATTAAAGGATGGGATAATGATGAAATAATATTTGACTGTACAGTTCATAGGGAGCCACTGGAGTTTATTGAGACAGGGAGTGACAAAGTCAGACTTGCACTTTAGGAAATTCACTTGACAGCTTGTATGAAGGATAGATTGAAGAGGAATGAAGCTTGAATCAGGTATACAAATTAGGGACCACTAAAGTGGTGACTATATGAATTGGAGAAAGATGCAAGAGATGTTGGAAGACAGAGAAATAATGAGATTTGGCTGGACAGAGAAATAATGAGATTTGGCTGCTCCTTGAATATACGGAAGAAAAGAGATAAGAAGTTAGAGATGACCCAGAGACCAAGAGAGGTGGTTTTGAAGGAAAATAAAATGTAATAAAATCTGGGATGCAGATTCCAATTCATCCACAAAGAAAATGCAATAAAGACCATGAGGATAATGATAATGAAAATGATTATAGCTAGAATTTATACAGCACTTTTAGGTTTGCAAAGCACTTTATAAATATCTCATTTATCCTTATAATAACTCTGGGAAATAGGGGCTATTCATTTTCCTCATTTTACAGGTGAGGTAACTGAGGCAGCCAAAGGTTAAGTAAACTGCCCTGGGTCATACATCTATTAAGTTGCTGAAGCCTGATTTAAAAATTGATCTTCCTAACACCCAGTGCTTCTATCCATTGAACTACCTAGATGCTGTTGCTGCTGCTGCTGCTGCTACAACTTCCCCATGTTTGCTTATCCTATATAATTCACTCTTTCCCACCCAAAATTAAAAGAATAGTGGGGGTTACTTATTCACAGGTCACTGACTTGTAGTACAGAATCCATCCTCTATAGACTAATTCCACAACTATGATATCATGGAGGATCGTCAGAGAGCAGGGCTGATGGGTAGGGATTTTCCCAATTTTAATTGTATGGACATTAAACTGGTTTGAAGATATAACAGCCACATCAGAAGGGAGAAATCAAGAGCGCATATAGCAGAGGAAGAGGATCGCATGGGGGAGTGTTGTGGAATAAATATAGGCATGATTGCATTGGAGACAAGAGCTAAGATTTCTTATAATGGAAAGGGTTTGATATAACTCACATTTCTATCCTCTAATTGATTACACATTACTTGGGGTCATGTTATGACCCCTTTTCTTGGAGTCCCTCTTTGGAGATGATTTATTTAGAAAGTAATGATAAGGCCACTAAAATGAAATTTTGATTTTCTTACAAGATAGTTAGCTTCTCACAGAAAAACAAAACAAAAGCCACTATACAACCGTAGATGTATAGATGTTTTGTCAACATACAATAATGAGTATTAGACAAGAAAGTAAGTATGGATCCTTGTAAACATATCACAAGTAGCGGCAAAACTATTTAGCTAAGTTAGAAATGACTTTATAAACCTTAACAAGAACCAAGTATATTTAAAACAACTATACTGAAGCAGAAAATAAAAGAATGCCTTCCAGTAAATTTGGACTAGAATTTTTTGTGTGTGTTTGTACATTTCAAAGTGCTTCTCAGACCAATGAATCAGTAAAATATTCCAGGGGAATATGACAGCATCCAGTTCCCATACACTTTCATACTTAGGGACAGAGTGACAAGGTGCTTTATGTTACCAAATCAGGTAGCTTTGGCCCTTTGTGCCTTGGTAAATAGGAATAAATGTGAAAATCTATATAATTGTGCTTCTGTTGCCATCTATCTTGTCAAAATGAAAATCCACATGAGAGTTAACTCAGATGTGATTTAACAGATTAGAGAGAAGCAATGTCCATTTCTCCTCTTGAGCCGTAGAGAGAGAGAAAGAGAAGCTGTCCCTTCCTGCTGTGTCAATTTGTCTTTGCCTGACTGTTCTGAAGGTGAAACTTTGAAGGTCCTATGTGTGAGAAACTAACTGCCTTACAGGATGATAGTAAAGAAACATAAACAAAACAGAATAAAACAAACAGAACAAAATGATGTACAACTTAATAAACTGTATATTTCTTATTTTATGAAGAATTTTTTGAGAAAATAGTGTGGAAACAGTCTCAAGAAAAATGCAAGAAATAAAAAATAAAATAAATTTCATATGATATAGACACATATACATACAAACACTACATACTATATTAAAATATGTAAATGTATGTACATCTAAACATGCATATATGCCTATTTTACATATACACATATGTACAACATATACATAGATGTGTGTGTGTGTGTGTGTGTGTGTGTGTGTATATATATATATATATATATATATATATATATATATATATATATATAAAACCTCCCAGGTTTTTTTCTTAAGTATAAGCTAAAATCTACCTCCTACAAAAAGCTTTCCCTAACCCCTCTTAATTCTAGTGATTTTCCTCCTTCAGTTAATGCTATACACAGCTTGCTTTTAATATATTGTTTGTATGTTGTCTCGCCCATTCGATTATAAGCTCCATGATGGCAGGGGCTGCCTTTTGCTTCTTTTTGTATCCTCTTTTAGCATAGTGTCTAGCACATACTAGGAGCTTAATAAATGTTTATTGATTAATTGATAGAGGTAGTGGTTAGAGAGTCAATCTGGAAGAAGTCAATAAGACCTGAGCTCAAGTCTATCTATAATAAATTCTGGCTGTGTGACACTGGGTAGTGTAATATAGCTGGTATATATCAGAAAATTACAGAGAAAGTGCCTTTCTACATTGGTAGAGGGAGTTTTCTTACCTGGACATTCACCATAACAGCCCTCTTCCCTAGTCCCAATTAGGTAATATATAATTTTCCTATATGATACACATTAACCTACATATATACTGACACATAAAAAATGGTAGAAAGCACACTTACCTCCACCCAAGTTTATCATATATGTAATATAATTTCTCAGTGAGATTACTGCTTGGCAGATGGTCTCATTTTCTACCTCACCCTTTTGACCTCTTAATAAGGCACTTCAAAATAGGTGTTTTACCTGGAAATATCCTCACCTCTGAGTTCCTCGATCTACTCAACTCTCATAAACTACTCTTCATTTCACCTCAATCACATACGGGGAGGGTCACACCCTTGATCTTGCCATCGCTAACAAATGTTCCATTTTTCCAATT
The DNA here is from genome assembly GCF_028372415.1 of Notamacropus eugenii. NCBI lineage: Eukaryota > Metazoa > Chordata > Mammalia > Diprotodontia > Macropodidae > Notamacropus > Notamacropus eugenii. The sequence continues at coordinate 289,889,930 of NC_092876.1, forward strand.
AAGAACTTTGAAGCTGTAATAACTGATCATGATCTACTATCATTCCATTATTCCCTATTGCCTTATTCCTTCTAAAGCTGTTCCTTTTCCACACTATAATCCTCTACTCCTCCACCAGTCAATATTTCCCTTTGATATCACTCTGTCCTGGTTACACTCCCCTTCCTCCCAGTCTCAACTCCTTATTGAACCAATTGAATTGCACACTAAGTCCTGCCCTTGAATCCCTTGTTCCCTTATCCATTCTTTACTCATTCCTTGCCAAATCCCAGGCCTGAATTGCTCCTACTATTTGTTACCTCTGCTTCTACTCATGTGCTGCTGAAAGGATTTAGAAGAAATCATCCAGTGATGCTGACTGGATACATTGTAAATTAGTACATATCTATGTCTTTCCACTTACATAGCTACCACCTCATTTTTTCCTCTATCATCTCTCCCTTATCCAAACCATGATCCATGCATCTGCCAAGGAAATTTTATTAAAGGATAGGTCTGAACACTTTCTCTCTCTCTCTCTCTCTCTCTCTCTCTCTCTCTCTCTCTCTCTCTCTCTCTCTCTCTCTCTCTCTCTGTCTCTCTCACACACACACATACACACACACACACACACACACACACACACACACACACTCACGATTAGCAGTTTAGAGGCATTGACTAAAGGCTACAAAAGATTGAGTAAAAGACAAGCAACTTTCCAATCTTTTGCCATTAGCCCTGAAGAAACAACTTTCATATTTAGGACAGCTACCTGAAATTACAGATTGTTACACGTAGTCATATTAGAATCTCCACCCATCAAGTACCTGTGGCAAAAACAAGTCAAGGCATAGGAAACAAATGACAAACAAAACAAAAGACATTGCCTCCATGCTGAGTTATCCAAATACGTCCATTGTAGAAAAATATATTTATGTCCATTGGGAGCTAGAAGTAAAAGTATTGGTCAGTGGGGCTTTCCATTCAGGTGAGATAGAACAGTTCCCACAAGATAGCAGAGGGCAGCCGTATCTCATGACCTTGACTGTAGATTTCAGATTGTCTCACAACGTTATATCTTGCCCAGTTCTGACCTTCCAGGAGATCTCAAAGAGGGAGAAACAAGGAAGGAACTAGGTAAAAGAGCCATGTATCTGTTTTATCTCTATGCATTTTGTGGGGAAGCAGAGGAGAAAAGAAGGAGCTAGGTGAGAGTAATTCCTAGGAAATGGAAACCCAAACAGAAAATAAAACTTAAGATATATTGTACTTTTTTAGAATAAAGACAAAGGACAACTAAGTGGCACAATGTATAGAACTCTGGACCTACAGTCAGGAAGACTCGTCTTTCTGAGTTCAAATCTTCAGGAACTTACTAGCTATATGACCCTGAGGAAGTCACTTAAACCTTTTTGTATCTGTAAAATGAGCTAGAGGAAGAAATATCAAACCCCTCCATTATCTTTACCAAGAAAACCTCACATGGAATCACAAAGAGTAGGACACAAACAGAACAACAACAAAAGATTAAAGGTGGCAAATAATACAATGAAAAATTTGGATCTTTCAGGCAGATTTTCCAGGTCAGTAACATAATTTGTGAAAATCAGTAAAGTGCAGTGGATAAAGGGATGGCTTTGGAGTCAGGAAGATCTCTGGTAAAATCCTGTCTGTGACATATATGCTTTGTGATCACAGTCAGTCATTAACCATTTAGAGCCTTAGGCAAGTCTTTAATACTACGTCTGCAATTTGGTATGATGATAACATCACAGGTCTGCTGTCATTCACACATATGCATATGCACATACACACATGCATACAAACATATCCAGATATAAAGTCAAGAAGTTTCAAGTGAAATTTCCTATTACTTTTTATTAAACCTTTCACTACCAGTAGATTTCCCTTTATTTGAACAGAATATATTTCATTATCTCTACGTGAACAAATTATGAAAAAGCAAGTGTGAAGAAATTATTAGACTATTTTTACTGGCTGAAAAGATTCATTTTGGTCAATGTCAAAGGACAAATGCAATCCACTGGAGAAACAATTAATTTACCCCACTACTTACTGGGTTATACTTTCCCTCATACTGTCATTATATGTCTTTTGTTACACTTCTATCATTATGACAATCTACTTGCTTCTATATACATTCTTCTTTATTTTCAAGGAAATGGTAAGATCTCATAATTCCAGGGCTCAGCTGGGATTCTTAAAGAGCTGGATATATATTGTATATAGAGGCAGTGATGGACATTTCTTAATTGTTTCTTATTTTAAGGAGATCAGTTTTTCCTATACCATAAATGCTACTAGTCCCAGAATTTCAACATGCCCTCCCACTGGAGATGGCCCATAAGTCCCTTAGAAATTCTCTCATTTCACAGTAGCCATGATATTAATAAAGCAGCCAGTTTTCTGCAATGAGAAAATAGATATAAAAGGACCCCAGATGACTTTTTAAATTTAGTTTTATTTATTTTTAGATTTCAACATTTATAAGATTTTTGAGTTCCAATCCCTTACCCCCTTTCCTCCTGCTTCCCCATGATGGCATGCAATCTGATAAAAGCTACACAGAGACAATCATATTAAATATATTTCCATATTAACATGTTGTAAAAAGATGACTCAGAATAAAAGGAAAAAAAAAACTATGAGAAAAAGAAAATAAAAAAGCAGAAAAGGGAAAAATAGTATGCTTCCATCTGCATTCAGACTCCATAGTTCTTTCTTTGGATGTGGATAGCACATTCCATCATGAATCCTTTGGAATTGTCTTATATCCTTGCATTGCTGAGAAGAGCTAAGTCAATCAGAGTTGATCTTCATACAATATTGCTGTCACTGTGCACAATATTATCCTGGTTCTGTTCACTTCACTCAGCATCAGTTCATGTAAGTCTTTCTAGGTCCTTCTGAAATCTGCCTGTTCATCATTTCTTTTGTTTTGTTGTTGTTGTTTTTGTTGTTAATAATTAATTTATCTGTTTTCAGTTTTCAACAATCACTTCCATAAGTTGTAAATTTTCTCCTCCTCTATCCCCCATCGCTCCCTGAGATGGCCTGCAATCTTACGTCGGTTCTACAATACATTCTTATTAAACACAATTTCACATTAGTCATGTTGCATAGAAGAATTAAATGGGAGAAATCATAAGAAAAAACAAAACATAAAATAGAAAATAGTCTGTTTCATTCTGAGTTCCAATTCTATAGTTCTTTCTCTGGATGTGGATGGCATTTTGCATCATGAGTTCTTTGGAAATGTTTTAGGTCTTTGCATTGCTATGAGAGACTAAGTCTATCAAAATCAGTCCTCACACACTGGGGCTGTTACTATGTATAATGCTCTGCTGGTTCTTCTCATTTCACTCAGCATCAATTCACATAAATCTTTCAAGGTTTTTCAGAAGTCTGCCTGTTTGTCATTTCTTATTATATTCTTATACCACGACTTGTTCATCCATTCCCCAATTGAAGGGTATCCCTTCAATTTCCAGTTCTTGGACACCACAAAATGAGCTGCTATAAAAATTTTTGTACATATGGGTCCTTTTCCTATTTTTATGATCTCTTGATACAGTGCTAGAAGAGATATTGCTGGTTCAAAGGGTATGCACATTTTTATAGCCCTTTGGGTTCCAAATTGCTCTTCTGGATTGTTGGATCAGCTCAAAGCTCTACCAGCAATGAATTAATTTTCTAACTCTCTCATCTTCTCCAACACATATCATGTTAGTCAACTTGATAGGTCTGATGTGGCACCTCAGAGTTGTTTTCATTTGAATCTCTCTAATCAATAGTGATATAGAGCATTTTTTCATATGACCATATATAGCTTTAATTTCTTTCTCTGAAAATGGCCTGTTCATATCCTTTGACCATTTATCAGTTGGACTACTCATCATTTCTTAGGGCATAATAGTATTCTATTACATTCATATCCCACAAGCTGTTCAGCCATTCCACAAATGATGGGCATCACCTCAATTGCCAATTTTTTGCCACTACGCAAAGAACTACTGTAAATATTTTTGTACGTGTGGGTCCTTTTCCCTTTATTATGATCTCTTTGTGATACAGACCTAGTAGTGCTATTGCTGGATCAAAGGATATGCACAGTTTTATACCCAAATTGCTTCCCAGAATGGTTAGATAAGTTCACAACTCCACAAGAATGCATTATTGTTCCAATTTTCCCTTATCATCTCCAACATTCAGCATTTTCTTTTTTTCAGAACTCCACCAACAATGCATTATTGTTCCAATTTTCCTACATCTATAACACTTACCATATTCCTTTTTGGTCATATTAGCTAGTCTGATAAGCATGAGGTAGTGCCTAATAGATTTTAATTTGCATTTCTCTAATCAATTTTGATTTAGAACATTTTTAAATGACTATAGATAGCATTAATTTCTTCATCTGAAAACTGCCTGTTCATTTCTTTTGACTATATCCCCAGAATTGGGGAATTATTGTATTATTATAAATTTTACTCCATTCTCTATATATTTTAGAAATGAAGCCTTCATCAGACACAATGGATAAAAAAATTGTTTCTCAGCTTTCTGCTTCTAGGTGATTTTCAGTAAACTAAAACAGATGAACTGATGTTTTATTGAGAACCTGAGCAGAATAAAATGAAAGGTGAGGAAAAATTTGATATATCTATCAAAGAAAAGTTGAGTAACTTCTGGAGGGGAAGCCAAGATGGAAGAGTAATAGCAAGTACTTGCCGGAGCTTTTCCCCAAACCCTTCCAAATACCTTTAAAAATTACTCTAAACAAATTCTAGAGCTACAGAACCTACAAAATGACAACAGAGTGCAGTCCAGCATGGGCTGTGCTCTCACAGATGGGACTGCAGCAGGACTCAGGGGACTGAATCACTGGCAGCTGTGGCAGATTCTAGCATTCTCAATGCACAAATATCAAAGACAACATAGAAGGTCAGTGGGAATGTCGACCTCTGTGAGGGAGGAGTTCAGTACTGCCCCAGTCCTATGGAGGTGGAGGAGGTAGCACTGAGATAGTATTCTCTTGCTTTGCCCTGTTTAGATATGGTCACAGTCCTTGGGGGCAGTCATGGGGTGAGGCAGGAGCACCAGTGTGGCAGAGCTTGTGGCTGTGGTGGAAATGGAATCCTCCTCATAGTTCTAAGTCAGAAAAGAGTGTTTGTGGTCACTCACAGATCAGAACACAGGCAGGAAAGGAGTAAACATCTCTTTTTTGATCATACCACCTTTGAAGAGCTAAAAATTTACAGGTCCCTAGAAGTATCTTTGAAAACAGCTGTATAAAACCCCTGAAGCTTGGGATAGAATACCCACCCACCCCCCACTCCCATCTCTACACCCACTGGAAGCAGAGTCCTACCTTAGGACTCTGTTAGAAATTGTTAGTTAGAAAAGTTAGAAATTGAAGTATTTGACTAGGAAAATGAGCAAACACTGTGAAAAAAAACCCAGACTACAAAATCTTACTATGCTGACAAAGAAGATCAAAACATACAACTAGAAGAAGATGGCAAAGTCAAAGCTCCTTCATCAAAAACCTCCAAAAAAATATGAATTTGTTGCAGACCATGGAAGAACTCAAAAAGGATTTTGAAAATCAAGTAAGAGAATCAGAAGAAAAATTTGAAAGAGAAAAGAGAGTGATGCAAGAAAAGCATGAAAAATGAGTCAACAATTTGCTAAAGGATGCCTAAAAATACTGAAGAAAATAACACCTTAAAAAATAGACTAAGCCAAATGGCAAAAGTGATCCAAAAAGCCAATGAGAAGAAGAATACCTTAAAAACCAGAACTGGCCCAATGGAAAAGAAGGCCCAAATGCACACTGAAGAAAATAATTCCTTCAAAAGTAGAATGGAGCAAATGGAAGCTAATGACTTTATGAGAAATCAAGAAATTATGAAACAGAAGCAAAATAATGAAAAAAATAGAAGACAACGTGGAATATCTCATTGGAAAAACCACTGCCCTAGAAAATCAATCCAGGAGAGAGAATTTAAAAATTACTGGACTACCTGAAAGCCATGATCAAAAAAAGAGCATAGATATCATCTTTCAAGAATTTATCAAGGAAAACTTCTGTAATGTTCTAGAACCAGAGGGTAAAATTGAAAGAATTCACCAGTTGTACCTTAAAAGAGATTCCTAAAAGGAAAATTCTTAGCAATATTGTAGCCAAATTCCAGAGTTCCCATGTCAAGGAGAAAATATTGCAAGCAGCCAGAAAGAAACAATTGGAGTATTGTAGAAACACAATCAGGATAACACAGGATTTAACAGCTTCTGCATTTAGGATTTGGAGGACTTGGAAAATAGTATTCTGGAGGTCAAAGAAGCTAGGATTAAAACCAAGAATCACCTAACCAGCAAAACTGAGTATAATATGTCAGGGGGAAAATAGACATTCAGTGAAACAGAGGACTTTCAAGCATTATTCCCAAAAAGACCACAGCTGAATAGAAAATTTGACCCTCAATTACAAGACTCAAGAGAAGCATGAAAAGTTAAATAGGAAAAAAATAATAAGGGACTTATTTAAGTTGAATGGTTTGCATTCCTACATGGAAAGATGATATTTGTAACTCATGAGACCTCTCTCAGTATTATGGTAGAGGAAAGAAAAAGCTTTTACAATGGAGGGGAAGAGGAGGGAGGTGAGAGGGAATTAGTGAACCTTACTATCATCAGATTTGACTTAAAGAGTGAACAACATACACACTCAGTTGGTTATCTTACCCCACAGGAAAGTGGAGGGAAGAGGATAAGGGGGATGATAGAAAGGAGGGCAAATTGGGTGAGGGGTAGTCAGAATTTTGGAGGGTTGTAGAATAGGATGGAGGAAAATATAGTTTTTGACAACATGATTATTATGGAAGGGTTTTGCATAACTACACAGGCATAACAGGCTTGCCTTCTCAATGAAGATGAGTAGGGAAGGAAGAAGGAAGAGAATTTGGAACTCAAAGTTTTAAAAACTAAAGTTAAATATTGTTTTTACAAGCAACTGGGAAATAAGATACACAGGCAATAGGGTATAGAAATCTATTTTGCCCCACAAGACAATACTGAGGAAGAGGAAAATGAGAGGGGGGGTGCCTGGGGTAATAGAAGGGACGGCGATCTGAGAGAAGGGGTAATCAGAATGTGTGCCATGTTGTGGTAGGGAGAGGAGAGAGATGGAAAGACAATTTGGAACTCAAAATCTTATGGAAATGAATGTTGAAAACTAAAAATAAATTAATAAGAAAAGGAAAGAAAAAGAGAAAAGAATTGAGTGATGTGTGTGTGTGTGTCTTTGTTTCAATGAATTATAATGAATGGCCAAAATTTACCTGACATGTTAAAGATTGAAAAGTCCTTTATGTCTGTTATGCCTTTTGATCCTCACAACAATCCTTAAGATTTAGCTACTAAGGCAATTTTAACCAGGGTTATAACTACAATAAGTGACTAAGGAATCCATCCTGGATCTTCTTGACCACAAGACTACCCACTGTATACTATATCACCTAGCTTCTGTAAATGGCTCCAACGTGTAGCCAAACTATGAGAAAAATAGCTTGTGCCATAATAATAACCAATCTATAGGTTATACTACAATCTATGTCATAGTTAAAAAGAAGCAATCTTAAAACATCTGAATCAAATTTTGGAGCAGCAGAGCCAACAGAATGTCAGAGGGAGACATCTATACAATTTAAGACAATTCAGAAGGTCAATAGGAGAGGTCTGTAACACTGGAGTGAGTGCAAACCTAGAGGCTGTTCAAGTGCTGCACTTAATATGCCAGAAAATTTGAAAAATTTATCAGTGGCCACTGGATTGGAAAATATCTAAAGAACTAAAAGTACTAAAGAAAAGTAATGCCAAGTCATGTTCAAAGTACCAAACAGTTGTGCTCATTTCACATGCCAGCAAGGTTGTGCTTAAGATTCTACAAGCTATTCAGATAGCTTGATATTCAGCAATATCTGAACCTAGAATTACCAGAAGAGTAGGCTGGTTTCAAAGAGGCAGAGGAACTAGAGACCAAATTGCCAACATTCGCTGCATTATGGAGAAAGCAAGAGAATTCCAGAAAAACATGTACTTCTACTTTGTTGACTACATTAAATCTCTTGACTATGTGTATAACAACAAAATGTGGCAAGTCTTCAAAGAGACAGAAGTACCAGAAATCCAAGAAGGAATAGTTAGAAACAAACATGAAAAAACTAATTGGTCTAAGATCAGAAATGGAGTATGACAAGGTTGTATATAAACATCTTATTTATTTGGACTATTTGGAAAATACAATATGTGAATTGCTAAGCTGAAGTAATCCAAAGCTAGAATTAAGGTTGCCAGGAGAAATATCAGCAATGCCAGATATGCAGAAGATATTATTCTGAGGGAAGAAAATGAAGAGGAATTAAAAACCTTCTTGATGAAGGTGGAAGAGGAGAGTGCAAATGCTGGCTTGAAGCTTAACATTAAAAAAGTAAGATCTTGGCAACTGGTCCCTCACTTCCTGGTAAGAAGAGGAAGAAGAAATGGAAGCAGTGTCAGATTTTGTATTTTTGGTCTCGAAGATCACTACAGATGGTGGCTGCAGCCACGAAATTAAGATGTTTGTTTCTTGAAAGGAAAGCTATGGCAAATCTGAACAGGATACTTAAAAGTGGATATATTACCTTTCTAACAAAAGTCTACATAGTCAAAGCTATGGTTTTCTGGTAGTAATGTATGACTGTGAGAATTGTATTATAAGAAAAGCTGAGCACCAAAGATTATACACTTTCAAATTGTGGTGCTGGAGGAGACTTTTGAATGTTTCTTGGACCTCAAGGAGACCAAATCAGTCAGTACTTAAAGAAATTAATTCAGACCATTCATTAGAGGGTCACATCCTGAAGCTGAAGCTTAAATAATTTGGTCACATAATAAGAAGACAAGATACATTGGATAAGATCCAGATATTGGGAAAGAATTTGAAATTGAGAGAATGCTTATCAATTAGGGAATGACTGAAAAAAGTTGTAAATGATTGTGATGGAGTACTATTGTGTTGTAAAAAATGGAAAGAAGGGTGGTTTCAGAAAAAAAAACTGTATGAACTGATGCAAAGTAAAGTGAGAAGAATGAGGAGATTGTTGTGCACAGTAACAGCAGTGTTGTAACAATGATCAGTTTTGAAAGACATGGACACTGATCAATAAAATGATCCAAGACAATTCCAAAAACTTCATAGTGAATTCTAAGTATAATGTTTTTATTTTAATTTTTATTTTTTCTTCCTTCTTTTCTTCCTTCCTTCTTTCTTTCCTTCCTCCCTTTAATATTTTCTTTTATACTTCTTTCTTTCACATTTTCTTTCACACTTTCTTTCCTTTGTTTTGCAATATGGCAAATATGGAAATACGTTTTTTATAATTTCTCATGTATACTTAATACCATATTAGTTGCCTTTTCAGATGGTTTGTGTGAGTATAGGAGGGAGGGACAAAATGTAGAAATCAAAATTTTACAACTAAAATGTTAAAAAGAAAAGATAAATATTTTTTTAAATATAAAGCATATATGTACATATATATATATACATACATACATATATATGTACATATACACAATAAAAAAGTCTGGTGTGAAAGAATGTGATAAGTATGTAACTGGATAGTTCAGAAGCCTCTGTAAGGTAGCTGTAGGCAGCCAATGGGCACATGCTCAAGAATCTGGGACAGTCTACTTAGTAAGCTAAATAGAAACTAAAATTCAAGAATTCTGTGATTTCACAGAAACAATTAAAAATTTTGGCATCATGAGAAGAATTTGGATACACTTCAAATGGCAAATGGGAATAATTATATTGAGTAAAAGAAAACTTAAGTGAAATGACAATTTCAACTTTTCTAATCCAATTCCATTAAGTTCCTCATACATTCCATGGAAACAAAACCACAAATAGGAAATCTTGAATATGAATTAGATGCTAATTTGCGTTCATACTCTTGCCAACAGTTTGTCAATATAACTAGAATATTATGTGAAGATCCAGTAAAAATTTTGCAACTAGAAGTTAATTTTTCTGGATGGTCAAGTCTTCTGAGTATCTAGGGAATAATTTCAATAACTCAATAACTTTTATATCAACTTATTATTGACTAGTTCTTTTTAATGTATACTACACTTTTTTTCCTTCTTAAACATAGTGTACCGATAATTATAGATGCTTTTTTCTTAATGATTCTGGGTCACATTTTGAAGATTAATGGGGCAGTAGGGAAGGATAACCTTGAATGAAGTCCATGATAAGGAATAAAAACTGGTTTAGAAGGGGTGAGGTAGTACAGTAAAGATTATTATGAGAGAAGGCACTTCAGAGCCAGGAGCCATATAAGTGGCAGTTATGTGTGATACAAGAAGTATACAAGCTAAGACAAAGAAACTGGAACTTGGCCTCAGGTTTCTCAAACTTAGCATTGACAACACTTTTTTTCTCTTTCCTTCTCTAATACACCTAAAACTATGAAGAAACCAATAGGTTCTAGGGGGCCTAACTGAGCAAACTGCAGGGAGCCTTTCTGGTCTTTGTCCTAACCCCACTGCCTACTTTCCACTATGCATGGGAATGTGTTCACAGCTGAAGTCCGAGGCAGCTGGTGGAGCAGTGGATAAAATGCTGAATGTAGAGTGAGGAAGTTCAAGTCTAGCTGCAGGTGCTTAACAACTATGCTATTCTGGCAAGTCAGTCTCTAATTGTCTTATTTTCTTCAGCTATAAAGGGAGGATAATAATAGCACCTACCTCATAATGTTGTTTTGTTAAAACACATTCCCTTCTGTACTCCACCCTATGGGATGTAAACCAGCACCCTACTCCACTTTGACCTTTAGAATGATAAACCCTGCCAACTGGGCTTTTCCATTTGCCCTGTAGCTAAAACTTCTCATATGATTTTTCCTAATTTCAATGTAAGTTTGTGGGGAAAAAAAGGTTTATTTTGTTTATCTCTTGGTATTGCTAGTGCTTAGCACTGAGGATGGCACATAGCAAAGACTCAATAATTTTTTTTTCCATTCTGTTGCATTCCATCAATTATCGTGACATGTTAGAGATCTGGCAGAAGCAAAGGTAGACAATGACCATGCTAGAAATGGCCCAAATGGGTAGTGATCCCAGCTGGGAACCTAGAACTTACTTTGTTGAAAAATATTCTTTCTTTTGGGTCATTTGCCTTTTTCTCATAATAGATGGAGTGAAGCATGTGCAGCTGAATGACCTTTGGGGGCTGTGAAACATGGCTGTCTTTCCGCACAATTAATTAACCAATCAAAACCTGAAGTTTTCTTCTCCCAAGTGGTTTTCTAATACCTCTTGAAATTCATCATCATCTTCCCCTTTGCTATCTGTGTCCTCTGACTTGACAGCAACATTCAAAACATTAGGTATGATTTTTGCATCAATAACATAATGAATCACAGATCCTTTGCCACGCTATTGCTACTTCTATCTTACTTGCATTGTCTGAGTGTGAAGTATGAAGGGAGAGGATCCCTGACCATTTCAAGCATATTTGCTGGGGCCTAGGGATAGAGTTTATGATAAAGCTTTACAAATACTTTATCATCATGATCAGGAAATGGCATTTTTATTAATATAACATCAGACTTAAATTTGCTCTAAATTCTCCTTAATGTTTAACCTTCAATTAAATCCCAGGCACAAAACATTGAAAGTTACAAGAAAATTGAAACTCCTTCATCCTACTTACATAATGGATCAGATTTCTCATGAAACCTCTTGTGTAAAAAATCTTATGATAGTCTAAAAAACAAGCTGGTCCATAGATTAAAACCACTGAATGACACTAGGATGAAGAGAGATGACAAAAACTGAGGTTCTTCACAAGTAGTATAGCATTTTTTATTATCAGGTAATTCTGTAGTCTCAAATGAGCTTTCAGAAATGGTATAAACAGATGATTGAATTAGTAAGGAAATACATAGAAGAAACTGTATATATTCATACATAAATGTGTGTGAAATGTCTCCATTTGTATATATTCATAATATACACATGTGTCCATATGCACAATATAGACATATTAGTATATATTTGTACATATGTGCAATGTGCACATATATGCATGCATGTGCATACACATATAAAATACATATATGGCATAAGCAGTATTGTGTGCCTGTATCTATAGTATATGTATATATTTTCATGTTTTAACTCATCTCCATAAGCAATAGATAAACGTGTGATATCTTTGAGATCTCTGTGATGGTGAAATATTTCAAATACCAATGATTTTATTTTATAGGATCCTGGATTTTAAGACATCTGAGAGCAATTAAATTGAAAATGATATGCTTTAAATTAGGTATGTTCAACATATAGTGCAGTGCTACAAATTTAGTTGATTTAGAATAGCAAAATAATTCTAAAAGATCTTTCTGATTTTTGATATTCTGTAGGCTAGATTAGCTCATATTCAAATTGAACTATCTTTGGTTATCCATTTAAAATCATGTGCATGTATCTATTTTTGTCTTTGATGCTATGATGATCTTTTTTCCTTCTTTCCTTTCCTTTTTAATAGAGAGAAATTGGAATCCATTGCTTCCAGTTAGGTAGCACAGTGCATAGAATGCTTGTCCTGGAGTCAGGAGAACCTGAATTCAAACCCAGTCTCAGATTCTTACAGGCTGTGTGACCCTGGGCAAATCACTTAACTTGATTTGCTCCAATTTTCTCATCTGTAAAATGAGTTAGAGAAGGAATGGCAAATTATTCCAGTATTTCTTCAGAGAAAATACCAAATAAAATCACAGAGTTGGACACAATTGAAAATTACTGAACAGTAACAACAAAGTTCTCTATTGCTAATAATATAGTGTTGTGTAGGAGCTAACCACGGCAGCTTTAGTCAATTGATTTCCTCCCAGATCAAGGCATGAGATTACAGAAAGTGAGGGGCATAGAACAGAAACAGTAAATATTAAGGTCTTAAACAGAGCACAAATAAGTGTCTACAATTTCTTACCCCTTTACTAGATGTAAAGAGGTTCATCAGATATGCTTGATGGAATAAAGTGCAGCTAGCCATTGGCTAGTCAACAAATTGGAAACACTTCTAGGTGCCTCTATAAAAAACAACACACATTCTTTAGGGAATTAATTGAGATCAGACATACTTTTAAGGAGTCTAAATTACATATATTCAAGAATAAATCTATCCTTGGAAGTAAATCTCATCTGTTGACAGGTGATCAAGTCAACAAGCATTTATTAAGAGCTTAAGAGCCTATGTATTAGGAACAGGGCTAAGCTGGTTGTTATCCTTCATTCTTAAAGAGAGTAAGATGACATTACTATGTTGGATGGAGGCAAGGTATAGAGGACCCAAGTGGGGCTGAATAGATCAGTACGAGTTTGGAAAGTTCTACCACATGCTGGGCACAAACAGTCTATGTGATCATTTGGATTGGAGACGTCTCTAAATTTGCACATCTCACATTTCTTTTAAGTTACTGCAATTTTGTTTCACTCATGTACCACACTGGCTTCTTTGCTGTGGTCATGACACGCTAAGCGTTTCTTTGCCAGCATCTCTCATGTCACACCATGGATTTCAAAGTTTTTCAGAGAGACTTTGAGAGTGTCTGTATATTGCTTCTTCTGACCTCCATGTGATCTCCTTCCTTGTGTGAATTCACCATTAGTCTTTTAGGAAAACATACATTTAGCATTATAACAATGTGGCCAGCCCATTGGAGTTGTGCTCTCTGCACTAGAGTTTGAATGCTTGGCAGTTTAGTTTGACAAAGACCTCAGTGTCCCTTACCTTATCTTTCCAACTGATCTTCAGAATCCAGTTAGGCAGGCACTGTGCTCATTACTAGAGATACAAATGGGAAGAAAAATAAAGATAATTACTTCCTCCCAGGTGGTTACGTTCTAATGGGGGAAGATAACACAATAAAGGGAGCTGAAAATGGCATAAGTTAGAGGAATAGAAAGTCCAGAGAATAAAAGATGACTGCTCGAAGCCCTTTCTCAATGTGAAAACATTCCTTTCTCTAAACCACATTGACCTTTTAAAGAAATATTAGGTCAGTAAGGGATACCAAACCCAGGAGGGAATATGTCCAGTGTCAAGGGAAAAGACAGAATGAGATTGATGAATACATAGATAGTTGTCCCAGGCCATCAGGAGTTCAACAGTAAAGAACAGGCTTAGAAATTCCATATGAATAACCAAGCCAGGAGAGATGCTGCACTCAGAAGGTTCTACAGGAAGACACTATGAGAAGAGAAAGGACTCCTAGGGTCAACATTGCTAGCAAAATAATTTACCAGGATCATATGTATTTGGTCTATATGTTTCTCTCTATTAATATACTCTCTCTCTATGTCCACTCTTCCCTCTGGCATGGCCTATGGCTATGGAAGAATGACCCTAGGTTTATAATGGAATTTTTTTTTGATAGCTACCATTGCTCTGGTACTATCTCAGCAAATGCTTTTACTTTGAGTGATTTGTGTCCACTGACTAAATATTAAAATTAAACTCACTAGTGGGGACTGATACACTATCCTTTGATGAGGGTGGATTCACAAAGTATTTTGAACCTTGTGTAGTCATCACTTTATTCATGAATGCAAGTTGGAAAAAGTATAGTACTGAGGTAGTGCTATAATAACTGATATGTAAGACTTCAACATTTACAAAACATCTTCTCTGAACCTTAATCCCAATCATTGATAGAGAATCAAGTCAATAAGAATCTGTTATGAAACAGATATTATCAGATATGGTTGTTATCAAATATTTTCAAGGCAAATATCATTTTGGCCATACAGCAGTTTTTTAAGAAAGGTACTAAAGGTAGCATTAGCATCATTTTAAAAAGAAAGAAAAAAATTCAGAGGATGTTTAATGACTTGCCCATGGTCATGCAATTGTCCATTGTCTGAGATAGGGTTCAAATTAGGGTCTTCCTATCTCTGATTTCAGCACTTGTTCTACTACATCAATTGATCATTCAAAAAATATTTATTAAGTGCCTTCTGTGATGAATGAAAGGTCCAAGAGTAATTGTCAATTTATTAATTATGGCTAACAAATAATTGATAAATTGAGGTCAGTGACTCTCTTAGAAATCAAATGTGAGCCCTGGAGGACATCCAGTGCTTAAATACCCTTGGGAGAGCAGGTGTTCTTAACAGGTAGAAATCAGCTCTGATTAGTTAACAATTAATGAGAAAAAGAATATAGTGAGAGTTAAGCTTATTCTGATGAGAAGCTGAGGAACATCTCCACCTAGATCACACCTACCTTGGGGAATCTAGACAATGGAATCTACCTTACCCAGACCAATTGAACCAGAATTCACCTAGATTAGATTCTCTTTAATCAGAAATAAGCCCTTCAGTTTAGGTGGGATCTATCCCAAGATTTAGGAGTTCTTCAGGTCTGTCCTTCAGAGGCTGCCTTGACCTAGACTTTAAAGTAGGAAGTAAAAAGTGAAAAACAAACAAACCTGGATTCCCCAAGCCCCATTCCCATTAGTAATTTGTTACTAATAATCATTTGTCTCACTCCTATGTGCCCGACACTGTGGTAAGTGCTGGAGACACCAGAAGAAGCAAAAATAAGTTCCTTCTTTCAAAGAGCTTACAGTCTATTGGGGAGACAACATGTACATGAATATATACAAAGAAAGCCAAATGTAGGATAAATAGGAAATAATTAAGAGAGGGAAGGATATTTGGGAAAGGAAGGAAACCAAAGGGGTCATCAGCTGGAGTGAAGGAGGGAGGAGGGGAGCAGGTACAGTCAGATAAAATGTTCCAAATTGAGAAATGGAGTGTCTTATTCATGGAACAGCCAGGAAACCAGAATCACCACTGATATGGCTGCCATTTATATGCATCTTACTACATATTATTGTACTCAACTCTACTGTGTTTTGCCTTAGCTTTGAAGGCTAACAGTAAATTTACCTCCAGACTGCTAAATTATACTAGATAGTGTGCCATTTTCCTTGGATAAAGATGACTGAAAAAATCTTGTACAGGTGGCTTTTTGTTTCTTACAGCCTCTCGTCTCCACCTACTCCATTCTCAATACATAGTAGAAATGTCTTGTTTTTAATGACTATTGTCTTGAAGTATAGGCAGTTGTCAATTCCTGTTAGATTATACAATTGTTTTAGCAACTTTTTTTGTCAGTCTCTTTCTGCTCTCCTGTTAGCATGGTTTTCTATTCATTCCCTGTATCCTCTTTGAGTTGCTGACTGCTACTGTTGCTATTATCACTACTGATCTATCTCATTGTCTTCCTTATACTTCTCTTTGCTTTAATTCTATTTTGTCTCTTCTGTCATCACTTTTTTTGAAAAGTGAAAAGTATCTTTGAAAAGATACTGCTTTTTTATAGTAATCACCAGCCTATCACAGTGTCTCTCTCCTTCTGTTCAGTGAATTAAACAAGCATACCTCTCAGGTTTAATCTTTGGATTTTGGCTAATCTCAGATCTTTGTTTGTTGCAATGTGTAAAGGGACTGTGTCTTAAGTCAAAGTAATATAGGATTTTTTTCCTCTTACTTTCTAGTTACTTTTGACTAATGCTTCCGCCTTAGTATTCTAGAATTTGGTCTCCATATAATCAAATTTTGTTGTTGTTGTTGTGTTTGCTCTTCATACTTGAAGAGGATGACCATGACATCAAGATGGTGACATGACTTGTAGTTTACTTTGATTGGAGTGAGGGAGGGCTGTACAAGGTCACCAACCTCACTTTCTTTTCCTGAGCCATCTGGGTCTAGTGGCCAGATATTCATCAGGATGACTGGATGCAAAGTGAGACCCTGGTCCTTTCAGGCTAAGGTCTTACAGCATTATCACTTTGAGAGAGATATACCCATTCAATGAATAACTTCTTTAAATAATTGCTCAAGGGATGGCCCCTTTAATGAAAAAAAAAATCAAACTGGGAAGAGAAGACCCTCAGGGTTCCTGGGTAAAAGAGAAACAATTACTATTTAAATTTAAATATTAAATAAATAGCAAAACTACTTTTAGCTAAAGCTTCAAAGAAGACATATAATCAGAAACTTCAGAAGAACATGTGTATTATGTGAATTTTCCTTAATCCTTCCAGGACAAGGATCAAAGGCTGATCATGTAGATCTATTGTTTTATTACCTCTGAATGGAATAAATTTCTGTTCATTCTAGAATTATGTAGTAAGTTACTTTCAGTTATCTCATTATAATCTACACAGTATTAAGGGGTATAGGACATACAGTTTTATATACTGTAAAATATTCCAACATGAGCAACTTGATAAACTCATGTGCTGTCTGAACAAAGTTCAGAACAGACAAAATATTTGGAGTAGAAAGCACTGGGGCTGAATCATGATTTTATTACTTATTAGATGTGTGACCTGAACCTCAAGTTTCCTATTCCATTAAACAAGAGTATTGTGAAGATCAGTTATCAAAAGAGATAAGAGGGTCAAGTATGATATATCTGAAAATAAATAAAATACAGATTAATATGCATGCAAGTTAGTACCATCATGAGGCAACTAATATAGTATAAAGAAATTTGAGGATGTCATGCATCAGAAGGGCCTTGCCTGAAATTTATGTAATATGTGAATTCAAGCTCTGCCACTTAATAGCTCCAACCTAAGACTCAGTTCCTTCATCTGTAAAAAGGGTATTAATATTCTAACTTTTTCATAGGGTCACTGTGAGCTTAAATGAAAAATTAAAGAAAAGTAATTAAAATCCTATATAAAAGCAGTTACATTAACAAAGTTTAATTACATGTGGGATATATAGACCTATGTAAAATGTATTTGTCCACAGAGAGTACCTATATGTGGTTCACAAGGGGCAAAGATGTTAAAACTGTAATCTAGCCCATTTTCTTTTAAAAGAGATTGCAGTTTCTACATTTCTTCACAGAGCAGGAGTCAGTGTGTGGTTTCTCTAACCTATCATTTCAAGGGGTATCGGGCTAGATTTATATCTAACTGCCCCATCTCCAAAATATTGCTTTCAGAGAGCACAAAGTGAGATAATATTTGCAAAGTACTTCACAGACCTTAATGTGCTATCTGCATAAATTGTTATTTTTTTAGAGCTCCTCCCCTTCCCTTAGACATGCTCTCCATAATATTAAAAAGAACCACAACAATCGACAAACAAACAATACCTGGCGTTTACATGGCATGTTTAAGTCCTTGAAACACTTTGCAAATAGTATCTCACTGTGCTTTCTGAAACCCCAAGAGCTGGGTGCTATTATCCTCATTTTATAAAGAGGAAACTGAGGGGGAGAGAACCACACCTGTATCTGCACATACAAAACACACTTAGTTTTTATTTCATTCATTTAAAGGATTGATCTCAGTGTTCTAATGGGATATTTTGATGGCTTCAATGTGTTACTCTTAAAATATCATTTGTACAAAGGGCTCCCATACTTTAACCCTATGAAATATTTATGTAAAATCTGTCTAAACTATAGGAAGGGGAACAATTTTTCAGTAGGGGAACATTATCTGTGCCTATAAAATTGCATCTCTTAAGTGGGCATTAATGTTGGCTGTGTGTAAAGCTTCTTTAGGTTGCTACCTAAAGGGCATTGACAAGTGCTCTCCTATATGATACATTAACAACAGCGACAACAACGACTGAACCTTGCTATGACATTTCCATTAAAGAACAGAATTTCAAATAAAATAGATTTGTCTTAGTCCCTATTGAAGTATTAGTTACTAAAGCAACGAAAGCATCCTATGTGATCATCCCTTTGCATGAATTTCCAGGGCCCAGTATATATTTTTTCTTACCAATATTGCAATGAGACAGAACTCAAAGATTACTGAATACGTTTCCCTGCCATATAGTATTATTTTTATACTTTTAATCAAGGCATTTAACTCTTGGAGAAAAAATTATGATTAACTGTAATTGGTTGTTTTGTATATATTCTTGCATCCAGATATATACTTTTAATAGTTTAGGAGCACAGCATCTCAAAAATCTTCATGGTTGTCTATGCTAGACACTTGAATTCAGCCTTCAATCATCAAGCATTACAATGAATCAACTGCCCATTGATAAGCTTGGAAATACTATGTAAGTTAAGAAAGAAATAATTAGTTTTGCTCTGTTACTTGGTAGGAATTGAATTTAGTAAGGCTAAGGGTGATGAGGGGTTGATTCTGATTCAAATAGCTTTCATTTTAAGTAATTATTGCTAGCTCAACTTTATTATTTATAATTAAAAATTTCAATCAACATTCAGACCACAGTAGATTTTGGAATGGCAAACACTGAATGTGTGGCATTTGTATATCTGCTACAGCCAAGCGTTGCTGTCTATGTTCCCAATATAGGTGGAGCTCCATTCTAGAAAAGGTGAGATAAAAAGACCGGAGCTGAAAAGAAAATTTGACTTTCAAACACAAGAATGAAGGGAAGCATGAAAAGGTAAACAGCAAAGAGAAGTCATAAGGGACTTACTAAAGTTGAACTGTTTACATTCCTATATGGAAAGACAATATTTGTAACTCTTGAAACTTTTCAGTATCTGGGTAGTGGGTGGGGATTACACACACACACATGCACACACACAGAGAGACAGAGAGCACAGAGTGAACTGAATAGGATGGGATCATATCTTAAAAAAATGAAATTAAGCGGTGAGAGAGAAATATATTGGGAGGAGAAAGGGAGAAATGGAATGGGGCAAATTATCTCTCATAAAAGAAGCAAGCAAAAGACTTTTTAGTGGAGAGAAAAAGAAGGGAGGTGAGAGAAAAACATGAAGTTTACTCTCATCACATTCCACTAAAAGAAGGAATAAAATGCACACTCATTTTGGTATAAAAACCTATCTTACAATACAGGAAAGTGGGGGAGAAGGAGATAAGCAGGGTGGGGGGATGATGGAAGGGAGGGCAATGGGAGGAGGGAGCAATTTGAAGTCAACACTCTTGGGGAGGGACAGCATCAAAAGAGAGAATAGAAGCAATGGGGGACAGGATAGGATGGAGGGAAATATAGTTAGTCTTACACAACACTACTATTATGGAAGTCATTTGCAAAACTACACAGATATGGCCTATATTGAATTGCTTGCCTTCCAAAGGGAATGGGTGGGGAGGGAGGGATGAAGAGAAGTTGGAACTCAAAGTTTTAGGAACAACTGTTGAGTACTGCTCTTGCTACTAGGAAATAAGAAATATAGGTAAAGAGGTATAGAAAGTTATCTGGCCCTACAAGACAAAAGAGAAGATGGGGACAAGGGAAGGGAGGGATGATAGAAGAGAGGCCAGATTGGCGATAGGGGCAATTAGAATGCTCGGTGTTCTGGGGTGGAGGGAGGGGACAAATGAGGAGAAAATTTGGAACCAAAATTTTGTGAAAATGAATGTTAAAAGTTAAATAAAATAATTTTTAAAAAAAGGTGAAAGGATACAATATACATCTGTACACACTCCAGGTTATAAGGGACAATAAAATGCTTTTTTAAAAAATGAACAAACAAAAAACCCTTGATGCAAACTTCAACTAGAAGGAAAAAATATGTTTATCCTAGAAGCAAGAAGACTTTAAGCTGAGGGGAAGAGAAGATGTCATAGTTGTCTTCATGTATTTGTGTGGCTGTTCCATAAGACAAGGATGTTTGACACCAGCAGGCAGAAGCAGAAGTAGTGGGTGGAATTTACAAGGAAGGGAATCTAGACTTGATGGCAAGAAAAGCTTTCTAATAATTAGATCTAGGCAAAGATGGAATATGTTTCCTTGGGTTCCTAATAGAGGGCTCCTAATTGAAGTTCTTCTGATCACGTGTTTGTTTGTTGGTTTTTTTATAGTTGTGATTCTTTTTCATGTATATGTTGCTGCACTAGGTGGACACGTCTATTCCTAAAATTCTGTAATTCTCTGATGCATTTAGAAGCTGGAGTGGGAGGGAAGAGAGGGGATTCTTTTTGTCCTATATATCCATTCTGAGGTGGGACAGTGAGAGAGACCAAGAGACAGACAGAAATAGAGAGACACATAGAGAGAGGGAAATACAGACCTAGAGAAAGGTATGGAGAGACAAGGACAGAGAAACAGAGGCTGGATTGGTGGTGGAAAGGAAAGAGAGGAAAGGAAGGAAGAGGGGAAATGCAAAGTAACTACAGAATGTGTGTAGATGTAATGAATAGTAGCAGGCTTATAGCTCAAACAGGCTGGTGATGGCCAAGAACTATTGCTGATCTGAAAGAAAAACAGAGAGGGAGGGAGGAGTAATATTTATTAGCTTTTCCCCTCCTGACATTTCCTGATAAGCAGGCAGCACTACTTACCTTTGAAGAAAGCCTGATGATTTTCTTTTCCCAGGATGAAAATTAGATTGTACCAGAAAAATTCTGGAAGTGAGTTTCCCACTACTGCTGTCCCCCATAACAACAGCTTTGTTTTGTGGGGTAGATCTATGTTGGAGGGCATTTTATAGGTGAACATGGGAATAAATTTCAGGGAACAAATTTGCTATGATATTCACACTCTGTAACTCTCCATGTTGGGCTCTGAGATGTGATCAACCACCAGGCTTCAAAATATGACTATAACAGTATTTGACTTCTCATTTGAAAGATTTCAAAAAAGATTGAATAATCTATCTCAAAATAAACCACATAACCTGTAAAAAAAAATGCCAAAGATTAGGTTAAGAGTAAGTATATATGGAATGTTTTTTACCTTTCCAATAGTGAATTTCCTAACTTCCAATTCTATGTTTAAAGAAACCTGGGCTCTTTTCATTACAAGAGGCTATTTTATACACCATTCTCACTTAGGGTCTGTACCAGAAATCCTTTGGTGAAAAATCCTTAAGACCTTCTACAAGACAATTTGAAGATTGATGACTCTCCTCCAGCTGACATTCCTGTTCAATTAGGTAGAGGTCAGACAGACATCTGCTGCTGATTTTAGCAATGGGTATTAAGGGCTTCCAGGGAAATGCAGTCCCATAATCTCAGGTCTTGGCACATACAAAGCAGCTTCACCTTTAAGTTAAGGGAAGTGAGGCAATTAGTGGACTTTCACCATCAATTACCTCATTTTAGATTTGCAGTCCTTCACTTATAATTCTTGTCTTGGCTGTGCTGTTTTTCTCTTTTTGATTTTTATTCCCCCCCCCCCCAATTTCTCCTATTTACCCACCCACCTTCGTAGACAGCTTGACTCCCTAGATCAAATGCAGAGGAGGCTTCCATTAACTGCTGAGCAACCAGTTCTGACAAACTCCACTTTCACACAAGTTACACAAGAGAGATACATAATATAATTTTTATGGTTGGCTGCCCTGAGAAAATTTAGCACACATGAAGTATAATTCATTCAAGAAGAATAAAAGCTCTTAGCTGAGTTATTACCTAGGTGCAGCTGAACAGCTGGAAATGAGGCTTGAAAGCCTTTGTGTACAAGAGGAGTACAAATGACTTTGGGTCATCAATAAGAAGAGAATATAATTCCATTTTGGACATAAGAACATTTTTCCCTCATTAAGTACTTATTATTGTAATTTCATTTAGTGATAGGTGGGGAAAAAAAACACAAGACTAGAAGACCTGGGTTCAACGCTTGACAGTCTACTGGCTTTGTGACGTTGGGGAAATTATTCAGTATTTATTTCTGAGCTTCAGTTTCCACATATTTAAAAATGAGGATCATAGTTGTATCACTAACTAGTTCTGTAACCTGGGACAAATCACTTACCCTCATAGCTTCAGTTTCCTCATATCTAAAATTGTGACACTACTAGTAACAACCTCACAATGTGATTATGTGGGTTAAATGAGATAAAAGCTCTACAATGCTTTGTAAAATGTAAATTGTTATATAAATGCTATCTTTAGTCATTATTACTAACGCAATCACTGTAATTTATGATTATCATTATTTATCAGAGGGTTGTGGTAAAGCCTCAATAAACAATACCTCTAAGGTGCTATACACATAGGAAATATTATGTTTCCTCTACTAAGATTTTAAGTAGGTGACATTGACAAATAGTATCAAACAATAAGCATCAACAAATCATTATTTTTAAATTAGATTGCATTGTTTACCCTACATTGTATAAACTGTCCTCTTAAATTTAGATACTTTTATTAAAGAACAATTTATCTACTGATCCAAACAGGAAGCTTTTTCTTACAAAGTATAACGTTGTTGGTATGGAAACTCCCTGATCTGACACAGAAGCAACTTTTATAACAGTAAATAAACCTGAACCTCAGAGAAGAGAAGGCACTTGTCCATAGTTCTGTATCTAGTAAGTATTAAACAGATTTTGACTGGAAAGCCTCCAGACTTTGAGTCTAACTTTCTTATCTACTGCCCCATACTGCCTTTTTCCTTCAAAATGCAGATCAAAACATATTTTAAAACAAAAGTTGAAACATGACAAAGCTCATCAGTATACAAGATGACACACTAGATTATAAAAAACAACTCTGTTGTCTAAAGAGATTAAGTGTAAAATGTTCATCATTAAGCACTTATTAACTTATTATAAGTGTTAGGTTCAATACTTGATGATGGGGTGTAAGGCAACCACGCTGGCATACCCAGGATGGCTGCTAGCACAGATTGTTAGATGAGCTTACTAAGAAAGATAGCTGCTTAAGGTGTCAACAATCTTTTTAATTACATTCACTAGTACAGGGGAAAAGTCAGCACCCTGAACTTCAGAGAAAATACAGAGAAAATATAAGCAGAGAAAACAAGATTAACAGACAGGGCTCTACTGCCTGAAACAAAGCAATATTGCTATACACTTTACATACATCTGTGGATTGAGAGAGCCTTTACATCTAAGGAGTTGGGGGAGGGGGGATCTGAACATACAGCTACTCAGTCCTTCTCATAACCCAGCCCCTAAAGCAAAACCTCACCTTAGAATATATATACACTTCTCAGAGCCAGAAGGCATCACAACTCTCTTGACTCAGTGCCTAATTAGAAATTAGTAAAAGGTGTGAAAACCTTCCTACAAGCAAGCTTCCCCTAAGTAAGCCTCCCTTAATGGGCTCCATGTGTGACCTGTTAATGGGTGGTGAAGTCTTACATTCCATTAACATTACCTGGGGGTGCAAAGGTAAATGAAGCGGTGCCTGCTCTCATAAAACTTACATTCTATCTAGAAAAGAAGAGATATATAGATACAATTAATTAGTTGCTTAATCAATTGGCTTTTATTCAAAATTTACTATGTCCTAGCCACTACACTCAGCACCGTAACTATCTTCATAGAAGCCCTTCACTAATCTCTACTCATGCCATAAGGTTGGATTCTCAAGGAGTATCAGTCATTGAGTCAAGGGAAAAAAAAACCCTTTATTAAATGCCTATTATGTGCCAGGCACTGGGCTAAGTGCTACGAATACAAAAAGGAAGGAAAAAAAATTCTCTTTCCTGAAGAGGTTTGTAACCTAATAATGGGGGCAACAGGAAAATTAAATATATGCAATTAAGCTATATACAGGATAAATAGGAAATAATTAAGAGGGGGAAGACACTAGAATTAAAAGGGATTGAGAAAGGCTTCCTGTAGAATATGGTATTTTAGTTGGACAGAGATATAAATAGAGAGCATTTTAGCATGGGACATGACAACAGAATACTAACTGTAGCAGGGAAAAATCTTCAAGTGTGGTCTCAGTGATAAAATGCTTCTGCTATCTAAGGACCAGCCTAGCTAAATGTGACAAGATATCACCAGCTGATAACGATGAAATTCTTATCCATAGTGGCCCCTGTATAAGAGAAAATTGCAAAATAACCTTCAGTCACTTAACAGGTTTCATTTGGATTTATAGTGAATGAGGCAGAATATCAAAAAAGGATCAGATTATGAAACAAATCAAATATTTTTAATTGCCCATGAATATTAATTCTTGATACTCTTAGTAACTTTTCCTCAGTGACTTATTGATGGAAACATTGAAATGGATCCATATCAACATTCTCACTGTGAATATTGGGAGAAGATATATGCCAAGCTAAATGCCAATGTCAATTAAAGTATCCTGTGCTGAGTCTAAATAGGTACTGAGGTTTTCCAGATGACCTTTTATTGATAATGTGATGTGGATTGTCCCAAGCCTCAAAATTCTACAGGAACATCTAAATGAGATCCATGATGAGTTAAAAAGGTGGTCCATAACAACAACACAGAAAAAAATGGACAGTGATTTCATATTGCTTAGATTATTACAAACATTTTAATGGAAAATCTGTTGAATTGGTCCACTAATAGATTATAACAATATAATAATAATGTTGAAGAGGAGCTAAAAGATAATAACCTAGCACCAAATTCAATATGATGCAATCCATGTAAATCATACTTGAAAAATAGCATAGTGCCCTCAATGACTCCAAGCCACTCCCTGCTATCAAAGTCAACCTTTTGAATATGATTGTTCTTTTAGAGATGCTATATGGTTGCAAATAACAGAAGACCTATCTTAGAAGGATCACAATTATAGGTGACTCAATATTAATAAACATGATTCCTGGTAGGTTTCAGCATGCTGTGGCATTTTATTCATGTTGTCTTCTAGGTATTATATAACAGATATATGACCAGAAAATGAGATAGATTGGTAATAATTCAGATGGGTGGGTAGTGTAGCCCAGAGTAAAGCATATCAGATGAATAGTGACAATGTGGTACTTTTACATGTTATAATACTAAAAGAATCTGAAGAAGTACAGTACATTAAGTAGATTCTCCATGGAGGAATAATGGCAATGCATGGACAAAAATGATTAGGATAAAAATAAATGCTATTGAATGTGATTAAACTGAATGAGGTACAAATGGGTTGTGTTATACTATTACAGAATAATTGTCAACATTTATGATCTAATGTTACAATGAACAAAAACATATGAATATACACATACATACACACAAACTATATATATACACATATATATACGTATATATATTATACACACAAACAACTGTAATTTTATTCTATTGAGGGATTTTAACATTAAACAATTAAAAAGCAAAAGGAAATAAAAAAAATATAATACTCAGACACACGTGCGTGCACACACACACACACACACACACACACACACACACACACACTGATCAACATTCTCATTTCTAGCTTTAATCCTTTTATACTTAAATTCCCACAATACACAAGAAGTGCTTTCAGTTCACCTTTTCTACATACTCCCCAAAGGGAGCATCCTTTGTCAAAGACCTCCTCACATTCCTCTTTCCTGGCAAATTGTCTCTGTTTACAACTCTTCACTCATGAAAAAAAGGTCTATCAGATCGTTGGAGTGAGTTGTTTTCACAAACCATAATTCACAGAATGGCCAATAACATGATAATTGGTGTCAGTCAGATGTTACTAAATTAGTTGTAATGTAATCTGCTTTGGTGCTCATGTAAAGTAATGCTCTTGGTCTTCAAACCTATGTCTTATTTCTGACAATACTGACTGTACCCTAACTTTTCAGCATTTTCATACTATTTTTACTTATAATATATTTCTGAATTTGTATAATTAAAGAGTTAATCAACAAACATTTATGAAGTGCTTACTGTGTACCAGGCTCTGTGTTAACTGCTGAGGACAGACACAGAGACAAAAATCAAGCAAATTATATCCATGGGAGACCATACCTCCATAGATAAGTATGTACCAGTACTATATATAATATTTACTAAATGAAAAGGTACTTTAGGGAGGTAGTGTGATCATGTTTGCTGTAGATGTGCATATTAATGTCATTTGTTTTTCATTTGTAAGGCTCTGAAGAACAAGGGCCAGACTTAAATAATTTTCCATCTCTACCAGTTAAGTCCCACATGAAGAGATGAAGTGATTATTGTTTGATGATGATGATAATGATAATGATGATGATGTAGCTAGGGGGTAAAAGGAAAGAAAATATTAAATGTCCCTTAAAGCCATCAGTAACTAAAAATAGTAGTCAGCTCCAGCAGTTGAAAATAAATTTATATTTCTCAAAAGCATTCCTCATGATATAAAGGACTTCAAAATAATCACAAAGAGGTTTGAAATGTTTAGTGCATTACTGAATCAAAGAAAGAACTTCATACTATTGTAAAGCCTGTAAAAGAGGTTGGATCAAACAGAGCTTAGTTGTTTGCATACTAAGAGAAAAGGGCTTTCATAAGGGGCCTCAGGGTAGTAGAGTCCACAAAGCACAGTATAGAGGCAAGAATAATTTGAAGTTGGGGGAAATAGGGGATGAAAAGTGTTGGGACTTTGTATATGTGTGACAGGGAATCCAACTGATAAACCTATCACAGAGAAGAGCTTTTTAAAATTAAATAATCCCAGAACAAAATAGCATGAAGATGCATTTTAATAGTAAGGAGGGGAATTACACATCATAGAAGATAAGCCAGTAAAAGAAAAATTCCCCAAGGAAAGACGTGTGTCTGTGTGTGTATGTGTGTGTACCACTAGTAGGTCTATTTCCAAGGATGATTAGGGAAAAAATAAAAGAATTCATATGTTCTAAAATATTTATAGGAGCTCTCTTTGTGGTAGCAAAACAATGGAAAATTTGGGGACACCCATCAATTGGGAATAACTTGATTGTGATGGAATACTACTGTGCTATAAGAAATGGAGTGCTCAATGACTTTGGAAAAACAGGGAAAGACTCACATGAAATAATGAAGAGTAAAATGAGCAGAACCAAGGGAATATAGTAATAGCAACATTGTTCTAAGAACAGCTTTGAGCAACTGTCATAAATATCCAGTTATATATGTATATATATGTATAGATGTATGTGTATATACATGTATACATGTATATACACATACATCTATACATACATATACATGTTATATATGTGTTTATATACATACACATATATCTTACAAAGGATGTATGAAGGAAGATACTATTTGCATTCAGAGAAAGAACTGCTAAACAGAAGTAAATATGGACTTTTAAAATTTTACATATGATTTTACATAATTACAGTAATTTTTGCATACACATATGTCTGTATGTATATACATACACATATTCATGCACTTGTGTATATATGTACATATATGCGCATGTATGCATGCATAGCACATGTGTGTACACATATATGTGCTTATTTGTGTCTAATGAAAGCCATTTCTAGAGTAAGACAGAGTGAGGAAAAAGAAGAAAGATAACATAGTTACATGATAACTGTATTATATATTTAAAAGGAATAACAAGTTGTACATAATAGATTTATAATTTCATGAGCAATCACGTTTTTTTTTTTCTTTTTTGTTTGCTTTGTTTTTTAGTTCAGAATAAAAAAAATGAAGGGGAAAGAGGAAGGGAAAGGGGCAGGAAATACTGCAATCTAGGGATTTGCTAACTTGAGAGGAACTGGAATCAATATTTTCTGTCTTTGTGCTTTATGGTGTTCAACATGAAATTCCATTTGAGCAACTGGAAGCAGTTACATGGTCTAGTCAAAGTGACTTCTCTCTTTTCATGAAAGGCACTCTCTTTCCCGTTTGTGTGCCATTGCACTGGCTATCTCTTATTTTTTCAATATAATCTTTCCCCTACTTTTAAAATTAAATTTCCATTAAGACTCAATTCAAGCACCATCCTCTAGATGTAGTCTTTGTTAATCCCTCCATTTGCACTCTTACCTGGTCCATTACCTTATATGTATCACACACACACACACACACACACACACACACACACACACACACACACACACACACACACACGGTTTCTGTTCCTCCCTCACCCATACTGCAGCCTCCTTGAGAGCAGAACCTATTTCATTTTTGTCTTTGTGTGCCTATCAACTAGGTAGAGCAGTGGATAGAGTGCCAAGCCTGTAGTCAGGGAGACCTGAGTTTCCTGAGATCAAAGCACACCTCAGACACTTAGTAGCTATGCGTCCTTGGGCAAGTCCTCATCTATAAATTGAGCCAGAGAAGGAAAGTGCAAAGTACTTCAGTATCTTTGCCAAGAAAATCCTAAATGGGGTCACCCATAGTCAGACACAACTCAACAAAACTTTGTATGCCCAAGGACTACTACAGTTTCTT
The DNA here is from genome assembly GCF_028372415.1 of Notamacropus eugenii. NCBI lineage: Eukaryota > Metazoa > Chordata > Mammalia > Diprotodontia > Macropodidae > Notamacropus > Notamacropus eugenii. The sequence goes on from NC_092876.1 coordinate 289,919,085, forward strand.
GCATGTGGTGGGTTGATTGATTTATACTTATTTATTAACTCCTTTGAGCATCCTCCACAACAAGTTCTAAACTATGGAATTATTTCACTTCTTTTTAAAATATTATTTCAACTTTTTAACACTTTTATTTAAAGTTTTGAGTTCCAAATTCTGTCCCTTCTTCCCACCTTCCTCTGTCCCCTAAGATGATAAACATTCAGATATAGATTATACATGTGCAATCGTGTAAAATGTTTCTATATTAGTAATTTTGTATAAGAAGATTTGAATAATAGAAAAAGAAAGAAAAAATAATGTTTCAATCTCTATTCAAATAATATCACTTCTTTCTCTGGAGGTAGACAGTATGCTTCATCATTTGTCCTTTGGGATTGTCTTGAATCATTGTGTGGTTGAAAAGAGCTAAGTCGTTCATAATTCTTCATCAAACATTATTGCTCTCGCTAACATTGCCCTGGTTCTGTTCCCTTCACACATCAGTTCATGTAAGTGTTTCCAGGTCTTTCCAAGATCATCCTGCTTCTTATTTCTTAAAGCACAAGAATCCATAAAATCCTATACCACGGCTTCTTTAGCCATTCCCCAACTGATGGACAACCATTGGATTTCCAGTTCTTAGACATGGCAAAAAGTGCTGCTATAAATATTTTTGAGCAAATAGGTTCTTTTCCCTTATTTGTTATGTCTTTGGGATTTAGAATAAGCAATGACATTGTTGGATTAATGCTCTTTGGGCATAGTCCCAAATTGCTATCCAGAATGTTTGGATCAGTTCACAACTCCACCAACAATGCATTAGTGTTCCAGTTTTCCAACATCCCCTCCAATACCCAACATCTTCCTTTTTTTGGTCATATTAGTCAATCTGATAGGTGTGAAGTAGTACCTAGGAGTTATTACAATTTGCTTTTTTTCTACTCAGTGATTTAGAGCATTTTTTTCATATAGCTATAGATAACTTTGATGTCTTTTTCTGAAAACTATCTGTTGATATCCTTTGACCATTTATCAACTGGGAAATGACTCATATTTTTTTTTAACTTGACTCAGTTCTTTATAAATTTGAAAAATGAGACCATCATCAAGGATACTTGTTGCAAAATTTTTTTTACCAGTTTTTACCTTTCTTTAAAATTTTGTTTGCATTGGTTTTGTTTGTGTAAAACTTTTTAAATTCTATATAAATAAAATTATCTATTTTACATTTTGCAATGTTCTCTATATTTTCTTTGGTCCTAAATTCTTCCATTGTCCATAAATCTGACAGATATACTATTATTTACCCTCCTAATTTGCTTATGGTATCACCATGTATGTCTAAATCACATACTCCTTTTCAACTTTATCTTGGTATACAATGTGAGATGTTGGTCTGTGCCTAGTTTCTGTCATACCATTTTCTAGTTTTCCCTGCAGTTTTTGTCAAATAATGAGTTTTTGTTCCAAAATTTAGAATCTTTCGGCATAACATATACTAGATTATTACTATGATAATTTACCTATAATGAAATTTGTAACTAATCTGTTCCTCTGATCTTCCACTGTATTTTTTTAGCCAGTATCAGATTGTTTTCATCATTACCACTTTCATTTGGAGATTGGGTAGGGCTAGATCACCTTCTTCAGCATTTTTCTCAGTGAGTCCCTTGATATCATTGAACTTGTGTTCTTCCAGACAAATTTGGTTATTATATTTTCCTAGCTTTATAAAATAAATTTTTGATAATTTGGTATGTGTAGCACCAATGCAATATTCAGAGTACCCACAGAGGCCATGAATATACTGGCACAATTCTGAATTGCAAAATATAACAAACTTTCCCCATGGAAGACAGAACTAGAACACTTTTTCAGACACCAGAAAGCCAAATCCATCATCGTAACAGAAATCCGTATACAATAACAACATAGAGAACAACACCATCCCCAAGGCTTCTCCTTGCTAGGCTTCCCACAAACCAGCTCCATTAAACAAACCATAAGCAGACTCACTCACACTAGGCAGCTGCCTTCTTGCCTGCATCCTTTCTAGCTCTGATTAGACTCTGACCAATTTCCTCTCAGCTCTGCGGTAGCTCTGCCTCTTCCTGTTCCAGCCCTTTAGCAAACTAGTTCCACCACAGGCCACATGGGACTCAGACTTCCACGTGACCTACACAGGTCACATGGGCCTATTAATGAATATGAAAGAGTTTCCCATTAAGAAGCAAGGTTACATTAACAATAAACAAAAATACATTATCAATACAATATGACACTAAATAAATAGATGAATGTAGGAGGAATTGTCATTTATACTATATTGGCTTGCTTTTCTCATGGACAATTTATATTTTTCCAGTTGTTTAGATCTGATTTTATTTGTATGAAAAGTGATTTATAGCTGTGTTCATATAGTTTCTGGGTTTTTCTTGGCAGGTGAACTTAGAAGTATTTTATATTGTCTGCAATTGTTTTAGTGGAATTTCTCTATCTCTTGCTGTTGAGCTTTATTGGTCATATATAAATGCTAAAGATTTATGTGGGTTTATTTTACATCCAGCAACTGTTCAAGATGTTAATAATTTCAAGCAGTTTTTTTTTAGTTGATTCCCTAGGATTATCTAAAACTAACTTCATATCACCTGCAAAGAATGATTTTCCAGTTTCTGCAGGAATTTTTATCAAATAATGAGTTTTTGTTTCAAAAGTTTGGATTTTGGGGTGGATCATATACTAGATTCCTATGTTAATTTGCAACTATCTATGCAATTTGTAACTATCTAATGTAATATGTAACTATCTAATGCAATTTGTAACTATGTGTTCCTCTGATCTGCCACTTAATTTTTTTTAGCCAGTACCAGATTGTTTTGATAATTACTTACATTTATAGATCTGGTAGAGCCAGACTACCCTCTTTCACATTTTTTCATTGATTCCCTTGATATCTTTGAGGTTTTGTTCTTCCAGAAAAATTTTGAATTTTTGTTCATTCCTTTAATTTCGTTTTCTTCTCTTATTGCTATAGATACATTTTTTAGTATAATATTAAATTGTAGGTATGACAATGGATATCTTTGTTTCATCCCAATTGCGTTGGAAAGTCTTCCAGCTTACCCTCAGTAAAGATAATGTTTGCTGATGGTTTTAGAGAACTATTATTTATCATTTTCTGGTTAGATCCCTTTATTCCTATGCTCTCTAATATTTTTTAAGAGGAATAGGTGCTGTATTTGGTCAAAGGCTTTTTTTTTCATTTATTGAGATAGCCATATAGTTTCTGTTGGTTTCCTTATTGATTTGGTCAATTACGCTGATAGTTTTCCTAATGCTGAGCCAGCCCTGCATTCCTGGTATAAATCCCACCTGACCATAGTGTATGATACGTGTGAGATATTGCTGTAATCTATTTGCCAGTATTTTATTTAAAATTTTTGCATCAATATTTATTTGGGAAATTTGTCTAAAATTTTCTTTGTTTTGGCTCTTCATGGTTTGGGTATCAGCACCATATTTATGCTATAAAAGGAATTTGGTAAGACTCCTTCTTTGCCTATTTTTCTAAATAGTTTTTATAGTATTTGGATTAATTAGCCTTTAAATGTTTGGCAGGATTCTCTTGTGAATCCATCTGGTCATGGCAATTTTTTATAAGGGAGTTCACTGATAGTTCAATTTCTTTTTCTAATATTATGTTATTTATTCTATTTTCTCTTCTACTAATCTGGGTAATTTTATTTTATTTTTTATACATAGTTATCCATTTCATTTAGATTGTCAAATTATTGGCATATAATTGGTCAAACTAACTCCTAACAATTATCCTATTTTCCTCTTTATTGGTGATGAATTCACCCTTCTCATTTTTTATACTAGTAATTTGGTTTTCTTTTTTCCTTTGAAAAATCAAATTAATCAATGATTTATCTATTTTATTGTTTCTTCATAAAACCAGCTTCCGGTTTTATTTATTAGTTCAATAGTTTTCTTAGTTTCAATTTTGTAAATCTCAATTTTTGATTTTCAGCATTTTCAATTTGGTGTTTAATTGGGTTTTTTTAAATTGGGGTTTGATCTTTTTCTAGTATTTTTTCTTAGTTCATGCCTTGATCCTCCCCATCACAATCATAATTTTCTATAGTCAGTTTTCTATAGTTGGCTTTTTTCTTTGCAAATAGTATTTTATTTTTTCCAATTACATATAAAGATAGTCTTAAATATTCATTTTTACAAGATTTTGAATTCCAAATGTTTCTCCCTCTTTCTCTTCCCCTCTGTTTCCCCCAGACAGCATGAAATCTGATATAGGTTATACATGTGTAATCATAGAAACATTTCTACATAATCTTGTCACAACAGAAGAAAGAGAACAAAAGGGAAAAGCCACCTCCCCAAAATTCTGCTCTATCTGCTTTGAGACTCCATATTTCTTTCTCTGAATGTGAATAGCATTTTCTGTAATGAAACTTTTGGAATTATCCTAGATCACTGTATTGCAGAGAAAAGCTAAGTCAACCATAGTTGATCATCATACAGTGTTACTGTATACTAATGTTTTCCTGGTTCTATGCACTTCACTTAACATCAGTTCTTGTAAGTCTTCTCAGGTTTTTCTCAAATCCACCTGCTTTCTTATAACGCAATAGTAATCCATTATATTCATATACCACAACTTGTTCAATTGCCCCAGTTAATGGGCATTTCCTCAATTTCCAATTTTTTTGCCACCCCAAAAAGAGGTAGTATAAATATTTTTGCATATGTGGGTCCTTTTTTCCTTTTTTATGAATTCTTTGGGAAGCAGAAATGGTATGACTGGATCAAAAGGTATGCACAGTTTCATAGCCCTTTGAGCATACTTCCAAACTGCTCCCTAGAATGGTTGGACCAGGTTACAACTCTACCAGCAATGCATTATTGTTCAATTTTCCCACATCTCCAATATTTTTCATATTCCTTTTTGGTCATATTAGCCAATCTAATAGGTGTATTTGTACCTCAGAATTGCTGTAATTTGCATTTCTGAAATCAATACTAATTTGGAACATTTTTTCATGACTATAGATAGCTTTAATTTCTTCAACTGAAAAATACCTGTTCATATCCTTTGACCATTTATCAATTGGAAAAGGACTTGTATTCTTATAATACTCAGGTATCCCTATGCTTGAGAAATGAAACCTTTATTACAGATATGGACTGTAACATTCTGCCCCCCCCCCATCTTTCTGTTGTCCTAATCTTGATTTCGTAGGCTTTATTTATATAAAATCTTTTTAATTTATTGAAATAAAATTATCCATTTTGCATTTCATAATGTTCTCTTTGTTGATTATAAATTCTTCCCTTCTTCACAAATCTTCACAAAAATTGCTCTCCTAATTTGTTTATGATATCACCCCTTATGTATAAATCATGTACCCATTTTGATCTTCTCTTGCTTTACAGTATGAGATTTTAGTCTATGCCTAGTTTCTGCCTTGCTATTTTCCATTTTTGATGATTGCTGCTTTATATTTTGAGATCTGATGTGACTAAGCCACCTTCCTTTGCATTTTTTCTCCCATTATCTTGACATTTTTTACCTTTGATTCTTCCAGATGAATTTTGTCATTATTTTTTCTAGATCAAGAGCATACTTTTTGGTAGTTTGTTTGGTATGGCACTAAATAAGTAAATTAAGTTAGGTAGAATTGTCATTTTTATTATATTAGCTTGGTCTACCCATGATCAACGGATGTTTTTTTCCAGTTATTTACATATGACTTTATTTGTGTGAGAAGTGTTTTGTAATTATGTTCATATAGTTCCTGGGTTTGTCCTGGCAAGTACACTACCAAATTTTTATATTGTCTACAGTAATTTTAAATGAAACTTCTCTTTTTATGTCTTCCTGTGGAGTTTTGTTGGTAATATATAGAAATGCTGATAATTTATGTGGGTTTATTTTATATCCTACAGGATTCTTGAACTATGCCATCATATCATCTGCAAACATAGTTCTGCCTCCTCATTGCCTATTCTAATTCCTTCAATTTCTTTTTCTTCTCTTATTGCTAAAACTAACATTTCTAGTACACTTTTGAATAATAATGATGAGAGTGGACATCTTTTTTTCATTCCTGACCTTATTAAGAAGTCTTCTAGCTTATCTTCATTATAAATGAAGCTTGCTTCATTCCTGTTATAAATCAGGCCATAATATATTATTCTGGTGATACATTTCTGTAATCTTTTTGTTAATATTTTATTTAAAATTTTTGAAATCAGTATTTATTAGAGAAATTGGTCTATACTTTTCTTTTTTTTTTTTTTATTTTGTTTTGGCTCTTTCTGGTTTAGGCATCAACACCAGATTTTGTTGTGATAGGAATTTGGTACAACCGTTCCCAATTTTTTTCAAATACTTTCTATAGTATTGGAATTAGTTGTTCTTTAAATGTTTGGTAGAATTCACTTATAAGTCCATCTTGCCCTGGAGATGTTTCTTTCTTAGGGAGTTCATTTATTATTCAATTTTTTTGTCTAAAATTGGGTTAAGTATTTTATTTCACCTTCTGTTAATCTGGGCAATTTACATTTTTGTAAATATTCATCAATTTCACTTAGATTGTCAGATATATTTGCAAGAGGTTGGCCAAAATAGCCCTTAAGTACTGCTTTTATTTCCTCTTCATTGATGGTGAATACGCCCTTTTGATTTTCAATATTGATAATTTGTTCTCTTCTTTCTTTTTTAAATCAAAGACAAGGTTTACCTATTTTTATCCATAAAACCAACTCTTAATTTAATTTATTAATTCCATAGTTTTCTTAATTTCAATTTTATTAATCTCTCCTTTGAGTTTCAGAAATTTCTAATTAGGTATTTAATTGGAGATTTTTAATTTGTTCTTTTTCTAGTTTTTTAATGCATGCCCATTGATATGCTCTTTCTCTATTTTATTCACATACTATTCAGAGATATAAATTAATTTTTATTTAGGTGCCATGTATCATTGCGATTATATATATATATATATATATATATATATATATATATACATAATATATATATATATTCCTTTGTATCCCCATTCATTTTTCTCCAGAGGTCTATCATATTTACCTTCTCTAAAATTTGATTCACCTCATTAACTTTTTGTTTATTTTCTGGTTCGATTCATCTAATTCTGAGAGGGTGAGGAGGAGGTCCCCCACTAGTATAGTTTTGTTGTCTATTTCTTCCTGTAACTCATTTAACTCCTCCTCCAAAAGTTTGGAGGCTATACCACTCAGTGCATACATGGTTAGTATGGACATTACTTCAATGTCTATGGTACCTTTTAGTAAGATGTAGTTTACTTCCTTAATTCTTTTAATTAGATCTATTTTTGCTTTTGCTTTGACTGACATCAGAATTGCTACCCCTGCTTTTTTTAAACTATATTTTAAAAAATATATTTTCCTCCAGGCTTTTACCTTTCTCCTATGTCTATTTCTCAGCTTCAGATGTGTTTCTTATAAACAACATGTAGCATTCTGGTTTTTAGTCAAATCTGCTATCCACTTTCATGTTATGGGAATCATTCCTTTTACATTTACAGTTATGATTACTGTGTATTTCCCTCCATCCTATTTCCCCCCGTTTTATACTCTTCTTTCTCCTTTCACCCTTTCCCTCCTCACCAAGTATTTTGCTTCTGACCTTCACCTCCCTCAATCTGCCCTCCCTTCTATCAGCCCCCTCCTTTCCTTTTCCCTTTCCCCTACTTCTGCCCTCTCTTCTACATTCCCTTCTATCTCTCTCCTTAATCTCCCTGCTCCTAGGTCAATTCTGAGGTGGTGTTTTAGTTGTATGGATGGGGATTTGGGAGGGCTTCAGTGCACACACACACACACACACACACACACACACACACACACACTACATGTGTAATAAATAATTAATAGAAGGAAGGCACTAGCATTAAAATGAGAAAGCTTATATTAGAAGAAAATAGTTTAGCTTGAACTGGAAGGAAACCAGGGAAGCAAGGTAATGGAAATGAGGAGACAAGGAATTCCAGGAATGGAAAACCAAATAAGATAATATGTGTGAAGCTCTTTGTAAATGCTAAAATACTATACAAGTGCTATCATTATCATCATCATGATTATGTCCTAAAAGGTCACTTAATGTTATACAATTATATAATTTAATACTTCAGTATTAAATTACTAATGGGGACACTGACTCTAAGAATCCAGATTGAAACTCATTTATGCCTTTTCTTCCTGTGGATTTTTGTTCTGTCTGCCATAAAGAAATCATCCAAGAAACTAAAGATACTTTTCTCAGTCTTTTAATATGTCAATGCCACCAGAACAATACTCAGGCTGTTCATTTCACCCCCTTGCTTTCATTTAATAATTGGAGTGCCTTCTTTTTTGGTTATATATGTTTTTGATCATGTCTTATTCATCCCTTCTTGCATGTTAGAGATCAGTGATAATACAATATATTATGGACTGATGAAAGTGCCCTGATCTTTTCTATTATCTTTGTGATCATTTATAATTTTTCTTATTCAGATATTGTGATGTTCCACAATTAGAGGACAATGGGACATTACTAGTAATTAAAATGTTGACTGTCATGATATTCATAACTTGGGATCACAAGAGTGCACTGCCCAATTTCTTACAATCCATTTTTTCCTATTTATAATTTCTTTTTTGTGATTTTTAACTACTTTCTTTTAAACTTTCTCTTAAATTAGCCTCATTTTCCAAAATGCACAAGTTTATTCTAAACAACTATGCAAAAATATTATTAAGGCTTCTTATAAGAAAAAATCTTTGGCTGTTTTCAATGATTGGTTTAATATTTTGCTAACACTGCCTTGAAATTACCTATACCCCATAATGCTGAATTTGCTACTATCAAAAATCAAGCTAAAATCATTACTTTTCAATAAACTTATTTTTCAATAATCACATATTATATAAGGTAAGAAGAAAAGCACTGATTTCTGATAACGTTTTAGACAGCCAAAGTTAAAGTCAAGGTAAGGTTAACTTGGTAAATGTTAAAAATAAAGGCTGATTTCATTTCTCTCTCTTTTTTTAACCTTTTAGGTGTTTTCAATATTGAGTTTACTCATTGTGTGCTCAGAGATTTGAAGTAGAGTAGGCTAAGACAGCAAAAGGAAGAAGGGTGAGAGAAGGAAATCCAAAGTCCTGAGGTTATTTTGTCTAAAATGTATGTAGTTTCTTATACATGGCAGTGTTATGTGGTTACTATAGAGATGGCTCTGGAATTAGGAAGGTGTAAGTCCAAGGCTTCCATATGCAACACGTTATCTGCATGACCCTGGCCTAGTTACTTAACCTTTCCATCCTGTAAGCTCCTTTGTAAGACTCTAAGTTGAAGTGAGTTTTGGTATTGGGAGTTCCCTATACAAAGTGGCAAAATCACAGGTCTGAATCTCTTTCCTTTTACCATTTACAAAACATTTTCTCACACCTTCTGTCAATAAGCAACTTTAGAGATAATCTCATAAAGCACCTCACTGTATAGTTGATGATACTGAGTCCCTGAGAGGGTCAGTGACTTACTCATAGGCACACACAGTGTAGAGGCTCAAAGCTTTGGTTCTTAATTATAGGAGTGTTACTTATTCAGGTGTACCAGGTTCTTTCTAATGTTTTCATTTCCAGCTGTTATTTTGTTGCAGCTGGGGACTGAAAAAGGCAAACTGATACTATAGAAAGATGAGTAGACATGAAATTGGAGGATCTGGGTTCAAATTCTGACTACCGCTCATGATTATGAGCAACTCACTAAATTTTCTCGACCTAAGTTTCCTCCTATGGAATTTATAGGCCATATTGCCCCTTCCTGCTCTAAAACTAAAAATCTGTAGCAACATGAAGCTGTAATCATTCCCTGAATCTCAGTCTGTGGAATAGAAATAGCTCTTCAATACTTATTACTGTGGATAAAAGTTCTATAAGTAATTGTTACATTATTTCAAATATAAACACAGGTCTTTAAAATAGGGAAGGAGCTTAGGGACAATTTAGTCCAGTCCCCTAATTCAGGAACTAAACCCAGAGAAGTTAAATAGCTTATCCAAGGCCACAGAGCTAGTACATTGGCAAAGATGAATTAAAAAACAGGTTTTTAGACTCCCAGTTCAAAGATCTTTTCACTATACAATATAGCCCATGTAATTTTATGAGAATATTTTAGCTTTTTCTTTTCCATAATTTCGTGCCACTTAAGTTATAAAAAGAAAAGGAGATGAAGAGAGTAAATGTGAGAAATTTGATTGAGAATTTTATCTTCCAACTCAGGGTTCACAAAAAGGGCTTTGAATCAGAGAAGCATAGAATATTGAAGTTGAAAAAGATCACTATGGCACTAGTCCAGCCTCTTCATTTAATGGATGTACAAACTAATATGCAGATTAAGTGATGTGCCCAAGGTCACCTTTTGGGGTTTGTAGACTTATCATCCCCTTCCCCTTACCTCTTAGAGTACAATTAGATAAGATTAGGAGCATGTATAAGTAATACAAAAAACAAAGGCATTAAGCCTGCTGGAGAAACAATGTGATATGGTTCATAAATGACTAGAGTTGAGTCAAGAAGAGCAGAGTTCAAGTCCTACCCCCAGTACTTGTGGGTTCTGTGATCATAGGCTCGTCATTTAACCTTTTAGATTTTCTTTGTTTAAAACTAGTTTGCAGATGAGTTACTAATCTGCCTCCACTGGGTCACCCACACTGATGATATCACATCCCTCAATCCTCAGTCCTCGTAAGAAATTATCCGTTATCAGTCCTGGATGAAATGAAATGTATTCTATTATGGAACAGTCAAATCAATTATTCTTTACTAATAAGAAAAGGTTATCAATGTTAATTTGACTGTATAGTAATAGATGATATAATAGGAGGATTGGAGACGTAAAGCCAAGAAATCAGGTTGACAGACAAACAGTAGAAAATCGTGAGACACAAAAACTGAAACAACTAGTACTAACTCGTGAAGGCACTTGAGTAATTATGGAGGATACTTTATACTTGAGAGAATCGCAAGAAATATTAATACCTGATACTGATGGAACACAAGGGCACACACCAAGTCCAAAACTTAGAAACTTATAGAGGTTCTCTTGTAATCAAGACCAAGAAAGAGTTTTAGCTATTTTTTTTCACACCTTTAAGTACCAAAGGGCCTCCAAAATATAGACTGAGGGTAACAGAAAAGAACTTTAGCATGGCATGTCACTCTAGATTTTCTAATAAGAATGCCAAGTCACTGAGCAGCAACTCTAAAATACAAAAATCAAAGTTTGTCTCTTGCTATTCAGTAATAACTGTGGCATAGACCAAGGTCTCCAATATTTGTGACTACTCACTCCTATCTATATCTATCATCTATATTTGTATCTATCCATAATTGATATCTATATATGTATCTTTGTCTTAGGAAAATGTTATCTTTTAAAATTTCAAACTTGTCTATAACTTTAAAATGTCTTTGATTTCACTTATAATTAAATGAGAAGGTAACAAATGCTAAATCACATATACATACATACACATACACATATACATATGTACACACATATATAGAGGGCAGTTAGTTGCTAGGGTGGATAGAGTATTGGGCCTGGAATCAGGAAGACTAATTTTCCTGCGTTCAAATCTGGCCTCAGACATTTATTGTACAATGTGTGACTCTGTGTAAGTCATTTGAGCAGGAGAAGGAAATGGCAAATCACTCCATTATTTTTGCCAAGAAAATCCCAAATGGAACAACAAAGAGTTGGATATGACTGAAAAGAGAGACTGAATGACAAAAATATATATGCATAGACACATGTAGATATATAGATATAGATATATTTCACATTACTTCTTCTTCTGTAGTCACCCTATTACTTAAGCACATTTTTCCTTATTCTCATAGTAGCAACCCACAATTAGTCCGGAACAATACCTTAACCAAATGATTAAACCAGACTAATTTTTCTTTTACAAATTAAATCTTTTTTTAGAAAACATATTCCCCCCCCCCTTTTACCACCCCTTTGGGAGAAAAAAAGGAAATAAAAGCACTTGTAACAAATATTCATAGTTGACTAAAACAAATTTCTACATAGGATTTGACAAAAAATCTGTCTCATTCTGCATTCTGAGTCTCTTGTCAGGTTTTGAGTAGCATCAGTCTGTTGCACTTGGGGTTGGTCATTGCATTGATTCATTTTCCAGTGGATCATACATTTGGCCACGAATTGATTATGTTTTCTTAATTCAATTCTGCTAATTATGTGAAAGAGAAAATAGTTCAAGTTAAAGACCTCAGTTCCTATTTTAATGGCTCTAAATTTAAGTACAACTCTTTTATTCATCATTAATCACAGAATCAGGCTATAGCAACATATTCATTATCCTTCTGTCTCTGAAAGTAGAACCAGGATGAAAACTACATGATTGGTGAATGAAATCAAAATTCAGAATTATATATAATGTTAATACATCATTTTAATTTTATGTGCCAGTTTGCACTTCTCTAGAAACAGAATAAACCTTCTCAATAGCAGCTACCTGTGTGACGTAATTTAAAGAGTATTGACAGATCCCACCTGCTCAAGAATATTAGGTTTCTTTTGTTATGTGCTTTGTAAAAAGCAACTTCTGTATTCATGGTACTGTGTTTATTAGTAGATAAGATAAAAATAAAAATATAAGACTGTCCCTACCCTCATATGGCACTTAATCTAGTGGGCATGATTTTGGGGGGAAAGGAAGGAATTCAGATCTATGGTTTCATTGGTATAGGGGATGCCTGATTTGGAAATCATTCCAAAAATGTGAATTAAGAATAGTATAATTTACTGAATAATCTTAGGACCAGAGTTTAAAGTATGGAAGTTGGCAATAACAATGGATGATGCTGCCTTTGTCCATGGATTTACAACTACTACATATGAACTTTAATGGATTCCAAGGTTGCTTTCTAATCACTATAACATTGCATCTCTGTGGGTGTGAAGAGATTATACATACATACATACAAACACATATTTACATATATATGTGTGTATGTGCATATATACATATATAAGAACATATATGAAACAGTTTACAGCTTTTAAAAAATTGTGGTAGTAGTATAAATTGATTTATTTCTGTTTACTTTCTGTATCAGTTCATGAAAGTCTTACCAGTTCTCTAGAAAACATCTCCTTTGTCATTTCTTGTGGCACAAGGCTATTCTATTCCATCATTATACTTTATTATGTTCATCTGTTCCCCCATATGATGAGAATTTCCTTAGTTTCCAATTCAATTAAAAAGGAACAAGTTGAACAATGTTAAGAACTTTGATCAATGCCTTTACCAACTGCTATAACAGAAGACTGATGAAGAATAATACTAGTTATCCCCTGACTAAGGGGCAATACGCATTTTTGTACATTGCCAATATGGGGTTTTGTTTTGCTTACTTTGTATATTTGTTACAAATCTTTTATCTTCTTTTCAGTGGTTGTAAAATTGCTTATTAACTGAAATAAAAGTCCTGAACTTATGGAACTCTCTGGAAGGGTAGTTTCAGGTAGGGTATTTTGTTTAATGCCAGCAGCTATCATAGATCAGAGCACTGGTTGCTTCAAGTATTGAGTCAAAAGACAAAATGAGTAAATGAAGGACTGTTAAGTGGGAAAATGGAGTCATACTTTTGCCTAAAATTGGTTTATCACATTAAAAAAAGAGAGATGTGATCTCTTGATGGTGTTTATAAGTGTTTTCTGATTGACAACTTACTTAACTGACTTGATTTGCCCTAGAGAGCATCACTGAGATTTTCAAATGTGATGACTGCTCACTACTTTTGTGATTCCCATGAGGCTAAATGATAGAGCCAGGAGGGACCAGAATAACACTGTTAGAAGATATACATGTCTAATGTATAGAAGAAATTAGGGACCCAGGAGATATTTTCATCACTGTTTCTGATTGAAGGGTTTTCAGAAAAGAATGGCAGATTTTATAAGTGAACGTCTGTTCAAGATGGTGAATTAAAATAAAATTTGGAATTCTGGACCACAGCTTAAAGTATGACAAAGATGGCTCTGGGGCAGGGATAAAATATACCTTAAAAAGCCAGTAAAATCTATATTTGTTTGAATTGTCGTGAATCTAATTTAGAGAATTTTATTTATTTATTTTTAAATGTCATCAAAATAATCTGTTTTACATTTTGTAATTGCTTTCGTTTCTTGCTTGGTCAAAAATACACTCATACCCATGGCAATATACATATAATTATCTTCTATTTTTATTGTTTTATCTTTAGTATCCAGGTCTGAAAAATATTTTGAATTTAGAGTGGAATATGATATAAGATATTTTTCTAATGCTATTTTCTTCTAGAGTATCTTCTAATTTTCCTCATAATTGTTCATTTGATTTTTTATCAAACAGTAAATTCTTTCTGAAATAATTTATTTTGGAGTTTTTTCTAAACACTGTGTTATTAAGTTCCATTGATTCTCATTTTCTCTTTTCTAATCTGGTTTTGACAGTTTCTGTGTTATAATAAAAGTGGAGCTCTGGATGTGGTATTTCCCTTTCATTCCTATCTTTTTTCCTATTATTTCCCTTTGTAGTATAGATTTTTATTTCTCTAAATTAATTGTATTTTTATCTTGCCAAGTTCTGTAAAGTATTTAATTGAGAATTTGACTGACAAAGCTTTAAACCTGAAAATAACTTTGGTAGTATTATCATTTTTGTTAAGATGGTAAAGCCCCATCATGAGCACTGACTATTATTCCAGATATTTAAATTGTTCTATATTTCATTAAGTAACACTCTGGAATTGAATCTATGAAGGAATTTTGTTTGCTAGGTAGATTGATTGTCATGACTGAATTGAGATTCCTACTTTCATTTTTCCTATTTTAGTCCTCTCTTTTCATCCATTCTTCCATATCCCCTAAGCTTCCTGAGAGATAATAGTTATTGTACTTTATTAATTGCTCTTGATTTGATAAAGGTAAAACAGATTCTCCTCTATTTTCTTTTCCTCCGTTGTCCTTTTATGTTCCTTCCTACTTGTCAGCTTATCCCAGAGGGAAAGAAAAAACCCAACAAAACATAAGAACATAGATTTCTCTGTAGGTGGGGTATTGGCATGTTTATTATATGGAGTTTTAAGTCTGTTCTTCTACTAGCACTTCTCTTTAAAGTTCTACTCTCACTTTCATTTCTTGTGTACTCAGAGAAAAAAATTCCTAATTGTCAATCTGTTCTTGTTTTGTTGCTTTTAATTCCATGGGTGACTTTTTCCCCCCTTTACTCCTTCTTTTATGGGTTAATTCATTCCCTTATTTTTACCTTCATTTGGTAGCTGTATTTATTTATCTTTATTTCTGTTGTCTGAAGTGTTTGCAAGGTAAGAAAAGGACAATGTCTTTTTTAAAAAGGAATTATTTAATTGGATAGAAGAGAATAAGCATTTATACAGTACCTACTATATTCTAGTCACTCAGCCAATCCTTTACAAATGTTATCTCATATTTCTCTTTTGTTGAATGTCTGTTCTTTTTCAGTGATGATTTGACCCAAGTTCTTAGGGTATTTCACTGAGTTGCATTTAGAATTTCTTTATTTTTAGATCACATTGTTCCCTTTCCTCTAGTAGTTTTTGGTAAGTACAGAATAGTCTTGCGTTATTTCATTTATATTTCACTTACATGTGAATCTATTTCTCCTGATCTCTTACAAAATTTGTTGTTTGTCTTTAGAATTATTAAATTTAACCACTGTTTTTCTTGATGTTTGCAGTATGTTTTTTTTTTGTTCTTGAAGATAATCTGTAGATTCTTGAACTTGGTAGTTTGTTTTCTATGTTCAGGAGATCTGAGCAGCTTTCTTTTACTTTTTATTCCACTATGATGTTCAGATATTTTTGACTTGCAATGTTTTTCTGGGAGACATATGATCTTTATTTTGTCAGTACATATTCTGTTTTTGTGATGAAAGTGCTCTTTTTATAAAGATCACATTTTTAAAGCATCATTTATTTTTTGCTTCTTTTCTCCTAGATTATTCCCCACTACCATATATTGGTTTTATCAAGGAGTTGATCTCACTTGGCCTCAAGTTTTTCTTTTCCTCCAATTTTTTCAGCTATGTTGGCCATAAAGTTCACTTTCATTATTTTCATATCTTTTTTGAGTCTTTAGGAAGCATGGTTCCATGCTAACTTGGAAATCCACAGGTTCCTCTGCTATATCAGGTGATGACTCTTTTCCCCTTTCCTTTCAATATTTATTTATAAATGCTTAGAATCATTTAGAGGTATTAAAGCCCACCTTTCCTTCTGATATTTATGTTTTTCCCTGTTGATTTATCTGATTGTGCTGAAGGTTTTTAATGGAGTTTTCTTCCTCCTAAAATTTTTTATAATTGAAATTTTCCCTCTCCATCCTTTATATCCTTCTATTGCTTATTTTCTCAATCCTTCCTTCTGGAAAACAGATCAACCAGGATTAGACTTCAAATCTGTTACAGTTGTCTCCCAAACTGGGAATATAATTTATTTTACTGGTCTCAGTTTTCAATACAGAGGATTTCTGAAGGATCAGAACAGACTCTGGTTGAATGCCAATCTCCTTTCCTTTGGACCTTGTACAGCTCCACATACATAGTAGTGCTCAGTGTACCGTCAATGCAATTTTCACAGTGCCCATGGCAGCCATGAATATCAGAGCACAGTTCAGAATCCCAAGTTACCACAGACTCTCCACATGGAAGGCAGAATCAAAACATTTATTCAGACCCAAATCCATCACAGCAACAAAAATCTGCACACAATAACAATGCAGAGAACAACACCATCCCCAAGTCTTTCCCAGGTAGGCTTCCCACAAACCAGGTCCATTATATTCATCACAAACAGGCTGTCTTAAACAAAATCACAATCACAAAATCACTCATGCTACCCAGGAGCCTGCATCCTTCCTAGCTCTGACTGCTCTCTCACTAACTTCCTCTCAGCTCTGCTCTAGCTCTCCCTCTTTCTGCTCCATCCATTCAGCAAACTCCTCCTATCACAGGCTCCATGTGACTTAGTGGGCCTATTAATGAATAGGAAAGGTTTTCCACTTCAAATTACCATTACACTCTGCCCCAAGACTTTCATATTCATTACACCTGTCAGTGGGGCAAGTGATGTCAACAGAACTTTACAAGGCTATAACAAGTCACACAAAATGAGCACATAAAACAGTATCTTAGCGTGGGGTTTGAGCACAAGCACCTCATCATTTCCCCCTCGAATGAATGGGGCCCAGAATCTTGGGGTAAGGGGTGAAGCTCTCTTCTTCCATAGCTACTTCCTTCTGAGATTGGATTTAGAGTTGTTCTGCCCCGAGAGGTCCCATTTGAGACATCAATTCTTTAGCTGGAATCCAGAGTTTAGTTGACTTCAGGGCCAGAGATGACATGGCACCGTCATGGATAGGGGGTGACATCCAGCTTAAGTGATCAGACATCCACAGGTGGAGGGTATTAAGCCTGCAGAAAAAGAATCTGACAAACAAGGTGAACAGACAAAAAGCCAAAAAGAAACAAGGAGACCATAACCAGAAGCAGGGTAGCTATAAGGTCAGCCATACTTCTGGAGTCCATGAACACATTATCATAGCCTCATTCACTGTTGTTTACTGTTTTCCAATTTGCAGTCCCAGGGTCATTAGTCTGACTAGAGGTACACCCTCTTTAATCTGAACTGGGGCTTGGCCAACTCTCCATTCTCCCGGTAGGTGTAAGGAACCGGGATACAATGTTTCAGAAGAGTCTGCAGGGGTTGCTCCTACCTCCCTGCTTCTAATACATTTTATGTAGTTCTTTACTTGAAATGCCATCCATTCTTCCAAAGTCTACCCCTGCTTTCAACAGAGAAGCAAACAACTCTTTTCTTGTCAGTCCATTCTGACCCTGAATCCACTGGCTATTCATTCTTCTTTCTCAAGAAAACCCATCTATTTCACTAATTCTCACCATCTAAGGCATCAATGATTCTCCCAAGTTTTGGGTGAAATAACTCAAAACATCTGTGACCTCCTACTGAGTAAAATCCTCAATTACCTCCCCAAACACTGTGGGGGCCACCTGATTCCTCTGCTTCCTTCTTACTACTGGCCAAACCTTAGCCTCCTTGCTTGTTTCATTCTCCTCCCACACATGCTGTATTCCAGCCTGTATTTAGACCGGAATCAAGCCCAGCCTGTGCATGGACTGCACTGACTTTCCTATTGTTGACTTTCGCCTCCTATGAGACAAACCAACAAGAGCCCTCTTTTCTACCACCCGAAATTCTCCATCTTCCTCTCCCAAAGCACAGCCTGAACACTGCAGGACAAAAAGTCTCTCCTGCAAACCCCCCAACTCCCTTTGCATCTGAGCCTTCTCCTTTAGCACTTGTCTCTGCTTTTAAATATAATTCAAGAGCTTGTTAGCAAGGCCCAGCTTCTCTTACATACCCCTGACATTTCTTTCCCTGGTTCCATTGTTATTGCCTGCAAACATCTTTTTAAGTCTCTGGGTTCTCCCTTCTATAGCCTTGGTTCCCAGTTTTCACAAAGCCCTGGGCCTTTAGTCCACTCTCTTTCTAGGGAGGGACAAAAATTCTCCCACTCTGGGACCTTCATTTCTTCCTCAATCTCCTCTGCCTTTCTGTCTCGATATTTTGTGATCCCATTCTTGTCACTATTTGTAGCACCAATGTAATATTCACAGCACCCATGGCAGCCATGAATATCACAGCACAATTCAGAGTGAAGAAATACCACAGACTTTCCACATGGAGGGCAGAACCAAAACATTTATTCAGACCCAAATCCATCATAGCAACAAAAATTTATGCACAATAACAAGGCAGAGGAGAACACCATCCCCAAGCCTTCCCCCTGCTAGGCTTTCCACAAACCAGCTCCATTACACTCATCACAAGCAGCCTCACTTAAACAAAATAGCAATCACAAAATCCCTCACTGCTACCCAGCAGCCTGCACTCTTCCTAGTTCTGACTGCTCTCAGGACTAACTTCATCTCAGCTCTGCTCTAGCTCTCCCTCTTCCTGCTCCACCCATTGAGCAAACTCCTCCCACCACAGGCTCTATGTGACTTAATGGGTCTATTAATGAATATAAAAGATTTTCCAATTCAAATTACCATTACACCCAGTCATAGTTTCTTTTTTGTTTTTAATTCTTTAGGTGAGTCCTGTAGGATAGTGTGCTTCATCTGAAAGCTGTACCTGCTTCTAATTCCTTTTACCTTCACCGTCTCCTGTACAGGGAGAGAGATCAAAGTTACATATTGCTGCTTCTTTCCACAGAATATTGAGAAGCAGAGAAGGAATTGCTGAGTAGATCCCAGATAATTTGTGTATGGAACCTATTATTGTTGTTATTAGCTGTTTCCATCAGGCTTGACCCTTCATGATCCATTTGGGAGATTCTTAGCAGCGATAGTGGAGTGGTTTGCCATTCCTTTCTCCAGGTTATTTTTCATATGTGGAAACTAAAGCAAACATGGTTAAATGACTGTCCAGGATCACACAACTAGTTGTTGTCTGTAGGAAACTCTTTTTGATGTCTGGTCCATTGATCTAGACAATATAACTTCTAGATGGATTCTAATACGCTATGTGCCAAAATGCAGGGACTGATTGGGGAGGTGGTACTGAGTGAGAATGTTAGGCATTAAGCATTACCCTTCTCAGTCATTAATTCATGTTACCCTATTAGGCATCTTTGTATTTTGACCTGTTGATATAACTGAAACCATCTCATCTATTATATTTAAATCTTACGTTGGGGAGATTTGAGCATTTATTTAGAAGATTAGCAGATGGAAGGAAATGTCTAGTTTCTCATCTTGTTGATCCCTTGACCAAAACATGACCTTAAATTGAAAATGGAGTGCGTTGGATCCAATTAATCAAATCTATGTGTCTATCTAGATAACAGAACCATAAAACTCTGGAAGAAGAGTTGTAAAAATGGGCAAGGGTCAGTAGTTTCATCAGAGATAATATCAAAAAGACAGCTAGCAATAAAACCTATGGCCATAGTTGTTTACATTAAAATACACAGATTCTGAGAAATAAAAAGGGTGAGCTATGCAATCGAATTTAAAGCCTTGATTCTACCTTGTAAGTTTTGAGATTAGTAGGATGGGATTCAGTTCTAGAATATTCAAAATCATCCAGAAGAAAAATGAAGAAAGTATCATGGAAAATATTTGGAGGAATATCAATGGGGAAGGGAAGAGAAATAAAGGAAGGGAATATACATTTATATAGTGCTCATTTTGTTCCAGGCACTAGGCTAAGCACTATACAGATATTTCATTTGCTATGAGGTAGGTCCAATTTTGTACTTGAGGAAACTGAGGCAAGCAGAGGTTAACTAGTGTGCCTAAAGTCACATGACTAGCTAGTGTCCAAGGTTGAATTTGAACTCAGATGCTCCTGACTTCAGGCCAACATTATATCTATCACACCACCTCACTGTCTAAATAGAGGCAGAAATGAGCAACAGTCTAAAAGCTTTTCCTCACCTAGAGTGTTGAAGAAAAATAAATAGTCCCTCACTTAAAATAGCTTATATTCTAATAGGATGGATGCATATGTAAATAAATATATGTAAGATAGAAACACAATAGATGTGAAATAATCAGATTGATTCTCTCTCTTTTAAAATTGATTCTATTTACAATTAATTGGCTTTGTCCTATTAGTACCTATGTCATGTTTCTTTGCCTCTGAATTTAATTCAGAAATTCAGTTGGCTTGTAATAAGTGAAGTCCAGAAATCCAGTTCTGCTAGCCACTGTTATCTTCTTTCCTCAGGGAACCTGTTATACCTGAGGGATCTGGGTATAAATCAGGGAGTGTGGTTTAGTATCTTTATACCACCAAGCTATCCCACAAGAATGTCTGGTTTCTTATCGAAAGTAGTCTGGTTCACTATCTCTACCCTTGCAGATAGACTGAAACGAGGAACATTTCTTAGAAATAACAGAGAAGGAAGGGTTGTTGCTAGTCTCTCATTTCCAGTTTCCCACCAATCATAGGGTCCCTCATGCATCAGCTTTGTAACCAGTCATATTGATTTTGCCATTCATGGTGATGAGCTCTCATACTCAAAAATAACATTCCCCACTTACAAAGTTCCGGTCCTTCTTTCTTCACCAACACTATGAAAGAAAGCTGTTCCCCTCATTCAGAGTCTGAGCTTTGTTGAGGAAGCTGAGATTCTGTTTATTGGTAAATTTGAACTTTACTAATAAATTGATTGCTCTTGAAACTTTGTGCCTCAGTCTACCCTATTGTTACAGTTGGAAGATAGCTTTAGATGGAAAGGCACTAGCAGTTATGAGGACAAAGACAGGCTTCCTGGAGAAGATCGTATCCAAGCTGAATGTTAAAAGAAGTTAGATAATCTGAGTCTAAAGTTGGGGACAGCCAATATAAAGGCATAGAGATGAGAAATGGAGTATTTTGTGTGAGACACCACAAGTAGGCCTAGACCTGTATGGTTCTACCTTATGTACCATGATCACAGTGAATCAAGGTGAATAACATATAAGAAGACTGAACAAGAAGGACATGGCTAAATTGTCTAACAAACAGCAGAATTTATTTATGATACAAGAGGTAGAGCCCTTGGAGATGATTAACTGGGGGCTGGGGAATGAGTGGCATGGTCAGACGTGTGCTATATTAAAATTACTTTGACTGCTGTGTGGAAGATGGATTGATTAGGAAGAGACTTGAGGAAGGGTGCTTACTGAAATAGCCTAAGTGAGAAAAGATAAAGGAATGGAATACCATACTGGCTATATGAGTGTTGAAAACGGTATGCATGTGAGAATTGCTGTGGAAAAAAATATTGTAAAATGTGGCAATCTACTGATTCTGTGGGGTGAATGAGAAAAGGAAATCAAGAAAGCCATTCTTTGTTCTGATGTTGGGTGACTAGAAGTCAGCAATACTGCTATGTAAAGGGAGACTGAGTCTGAAGAGGGCAGTCATGTTCATACACAGCTGGATAGAATGACTATCAGGATAATGGTGGAAGTGGCAATAGTGTCAGTAGTGGAGGTTGATGGCTCAGGAGGGGACTCATGGCTGGACCAGGTGGCAGCCCGGTGGCTTCAGTGGAACATGAATCCTAAAACTTTAGAAATGAAGGAACAAATGACTGCTGATGATAATAGACAAGGACTACAGAAATGTTTTGGTTACTGGATGGAGTTTGAATGGCTGACCTTTGAACTGGAATGGGACCAGGAATTGCACAGATGAATGACTTACTCAGGACTTGTACGGATATGAAAAGAGAAGTGGTGATGAACTTTGATGCTTGAACTCACTCATCCAGTGAGGTAGCTGCAAAAGGTTTGCACAGCTAGGCACAATAGCTTTTATCAGTCAAGGAATTCCTGTGTATCTCTTTTCTAATATAACACCAATTTCTTTTGTGTCCTATGTTGTCTCACATCAGAACCTTTGTGTAGGAATCATGATCACAGCTTCCCACAACCCAAAGCAGGACAATGGTTACAAGGCCTATTGGGGTTATACAGCTTAAATCATTTCTCCTCAAGACAAAGAAATTTCTCAAGCTACTGAAGAAAATCAGGAACCATAGACTAAAGTGTCAGAGGACAGTATAATTAATAATAACCTACCCCCTTCTTGATCCATACTCTACAATCAATAGTGATTACTTTAAAAAATATTGCTTTCATGGAAATGTCAACAAATCATCAACAGTGAAATTTGTCCATGTTTCCATTTGTGGAGTGGGCCAGAATTTTGTACAGTCTGCTTTCAAGGCATTTGACTTGATTCCTCCCAATGCTGTTCCTTAGCAGAGAGCTCCTGATCCAAATTTCCAACAATGAAGTACCCAAATCCTGAAGAAGATAAAGGTATCTTGACACTATTATTTGCTTTGGCTGAAAAACGTAATTATTTTAGCAAATAATCCAGATGCTGATTGATTTGTATTAGCAGAAAAGTAAAAAAGTGGTGAATGGAAAGTGTTTTCTGGAAATGAGATGGGAGACTCTTTTAGGGCGGTGGCTCTTTACCAGTTGGAAGGATAAGAATTGAGATCAAAATGCTCTTAAAGACATGCTCAAGTTATTTAACAGTTTTTTCAAAGATCCTGAGGGCCATTGCTTTAAAGGAAGGCTTTCATTTTGAGGAAACATTAACGGGCTTTCAGTGGATGGGAAATTGAGCCAAGAAACTAATAGACCAGGAGGAAACTGTTGTGTTTGCATTGGGAGAAGCTATAGGATGTGTGTGCTATTCTTTTGTTTTGGACAAAGCCAGTGTTGGCAGCATGGCTGTTACAAGGGCAGTTTTCTAGCAGCTAAGAATTTGTCTTTGGCATAGTAAGTAAAGACATTTATACTGAATATTGCTATCATATTTTAAAGGTTTTGTATTTTATTCACCATGATCAAAACATCAAAAATGTATTTGAAAACCTTAGAAATTATGGAAAAGTACTTACCCAAAGATTTGAAGTTTCTCGAGATAGAAATCTTACCACAGGCTATGGTAGCAGCCAACCTGACAAAAAAACCATTCTTCCCACAAGTGAGTGGCAAGTATGAGGACCAGTCAAATAGAGCCCTAAATCAAATATGCTGAACTCTGTGTGCCTCCTGGAAACAGTGACCATGGACAGCTAAAGAAAGAACTCAGTGATCTTGTCAGTTTCAGTAAAGAATATTTCTGTCATCCAGAAGAAAAAAATAAGTTATTGGCTAAGTCAGAGTAAGATATTACTACACTACTCATAATTATACTTCACTTGCAGTTATATTAAACTTATAAAGCAATATATTTTTCCAGACCAAATAATGCCAATTGTTATCAAGATGCTTACATTTTTACAGATAAATACATTTCTTATTTTTTCCAGTTTGATGTTTTCTATAAATAGGAATGAACCATCAGGTATTGTAAAACATTAGTGTTTTCAAAACTTTGAAGTATGGTATTATCAGAACTAAATGTAAAGTTTTTCTATGGACTTCAGATGATACTGCAGTTTAAATGTCTTCATTTGTACAAATAACTTTTTTTGTCATGATGTTGACTTTCTCTCTTTTCTCCCTCTGTTCTTCAATACTGGTTTAATGGAAAACACTCAAAAGTATGATTGTTTACATTTTTGAAAAAGGACAGTTCCTGTCTATTGTGTAGGATGGCAAACTTTAGTTACTCTGTATGTTTCAGCTTTCATATTAAGTATAATGCTACTTAAAATGTGAAAGGAAATAACAAAATAAATGTTTTATTCACAATCAGGAGAACATGCAGTTTGGGGAGACATAATACAGTGGGGTCAAAGCTAACTGCAAAGAAAAGAAAAGTGCTTGAAAAGTAGTGATTAACTACTTTTGTTTCAAAGACACCATTGTATGTTGCAAAGATTCAAAAAATCTCAACATTTTTTATGTTCTTTTAAAATAAAAGATACATATTTACTTGTTCTGCAGTTGAAAATAATGCTACTTAAGAAAAGGTATGGTTTTGAGGGAAATATGAGTTTTGTTTGGGAAATATTGCTTTTGAGATGCTTACAAGATACCTAGTTTGAATATAATAGGTAGTTGGAAGAACAGTAATGGAGCCAGGAGAAAGAATAGTATTAAACAAGTAAATCTAGGACTAATTCTGCATGGACACCATAGCTGAATTTATGGGAGCTGGTGAGATCACCACTTGAGAAATTACAGTGAAATAAGAAAAGAAAGCCAAGAGCAGAAAGTCTCAGGAAACATTCCTCGTTAGTTGTAATGGCATATGACCAGTGTTTAGAACAGTGCCTGGCCTATAGTAGTTTTTACGAAAAATGTTTACTGATAGATCGATAGATAGATTGATTAAAATTCAGAAAGAAAATGAGAAAAATTCCTTAGACAGGTAAGAGAAAAGCCAAGAGAGAATTTTTTTAAAAATCACTACAGAAAAGAGAACCCAGGAGGAATTATCAACAACATCAAATCATGCAGAGATTGCAAGAAAAATCATAACTATGAAGGAGCCATTTAATTTTGACAACTAACAAACAACTGTTTGGAAAAAATAATTTCAGTTAAACAATGAAATTAGAAGCCTGACTGAAGAGAGTTTAGTAGAGAGTAAGAGAAGTGTGTGTGTCCTTCGTTGCCGAAGAAGACCATACCATCAGAGAAGTAATGACGATTTATACTTGACTTTGCTTTGAGTGAGGGAGGGCTATGCAGATCACCAGCCTCACATCTCCTCCAGAGCCATCTGAATCCAGTGACTGGATATTCATTAGGATGACTGGAGATGATCCAGGATGAATCAGTTGGGGTTAAGTGACTAAGGTCGCACAGCTAGTGAGTGTCAAGTGTCTGAACTCAGGTCCTCCTGACTCCTGCATTGGTCCTCTATCCACTGCATCACCTAGCTGTCCCCACGAGAAGTAAAGACATTGATTGTAGGCAATGTTTATTTCAAAGAGTTTACCTGAAAAGAAAAGAGATATAGCTGGAGACTATGGTATGATATAATGAGTATATTTTAAGGAATGGATAAAAAATGGATATGGTAGTATATAAGGAAAAATAAATGTTAGAGAGACAATAGAGATGATAGTGAATAGTTTAAGAATTAACAAGAGATAGGGAGCAAAATTATGTATAAAAAATTTCAATTACATCAATTTAAAAATATTTTAGACAAATGCAACAAATGTAGCCAAGATTAGAAAGAAAGCAGAAATTGGGGGAAAATTTTATCAGTTCATCAGATAAATGTCTCATTTCTAAAATACATAAAGAACTTTGTTAAATCTATAAGAATATGAGCCATTCCCCAATTGGTAAATCAACAAAGGATATGAACAAGCAGTTTTCCAGTGAATAAGTAAAAATAATTTATAGTCATATAAATACTCTAAATCATTTTGATTAGAGAAATTCAGATTAAAACAACCTTGAGATATTTATACCTACCAGACTGGCTAAAATGACAGAAGGGAAAAGTGACAAATGTTGGAGAGGATGTGGAAAAATTTGGGACAATAATTCAAACCATTTTGGAGACCCAGAGTTGTTAAACTACCTATACCCTTTGACCCAGCAATAACATTACTGGTCTATTTCCCAAAGATAATTAAAGAAAAAAGGAAAAGAAACTATATGTTTTAAAATGTTTATAGCAGCACTCTCATTGGTGGCAAAGAATTGGAAATTGCAGGAGTGATCATTAACTGGGGAATGATGAACAATTTGTGGTATGTGATTGTGATGGAATACTATTGTGACATCAGAGATGATGAGCTCAATGATTTTAGAAAAACATGGATAGACTTGCATGGAATAATGAAGAATGAAATGAATAGAATCCAGAGAACATAGTATACAGTAACAACAATACTGTTTTAAGAATGACTTTGAGTGAATAAGTTACTTTGTCTATTATAAGTACCCAAATTAACTATACATGACATATGAAGAAAAACACTATCTGCATCCATAGAAAGTATAGAATAATTTTACATATATATGAATATATACACATTAACACATATATACAAATACACATACACACATACATGCATATGAGTGTATACATATGCACACTCACACAGATACACACCCCTATTTGTGTCTAATGGTAGTTATCTCTAGGGCAGGGAGAGGGAAGAAAAGAAGAAGAAATTTACCAGATAATTTTGTTTTATATCTGAAACGAATTGCAAGTTGTGCATAGTAGAATTGTAATTTCTTGTACAATCATTTTTTATTGTACTATGTTATGAAGATGCTTGTTTCATTCCATAAATTAAAAATAAAAATTTTTAAAAGGATGCATGTAGAGGGCTTGGTCTTGGTAAGCAGAAGGGATGCCTCATAATCAGATACTAGAAAGAAGTATGAGATAATAGAAAATGATGTTAAAATGAAGTGAGATGAGGAGAAGGGCAAATGAAGAGGACAGACAAAGAGGAGAGAAGAGGGAGTGCTCAATGGTTGACCTTAGTTGGTTTTTTTGTGGGTTAATATAAGTGGAAGTCCCCATCATAAAGAATGAGGGAAGGATGTGGCATGGAAAGCCTGATTAAAGGAGATTGGAATAGCTACTGTGCTAAGCAGGATAGAGAGAAGTAATAGGATTGACTTGAAGTAATTAGGGCTCATCTGAGAATAATTAGATGATATCTATAGCACATCCAGCCAACATGGCTTTGTAATTTCCTCCTATTCTGTTCAGTAGTATGTGAATAGGAGAGAAAGAGACAGATGTTAGGTGTAATACAGGACTGGGAGTTTGCAATACATGATCAGCAGTATTACCTTGGAGCAAAGGATTAATGTTGGGATAGATTGTACTGAGGGATGGAGGAATTGGAGATTATGGTAAGGATGAAAAGTAAGTTTAAGATGAATTAAGCAAAGGGAGATATGATAACATAAAAGATTATGATCAAACAAAAAAATTAAAAGTTCTAGAACATGGTTTTGGAATACTTGTAGGTGATAACAAGATCAAACATATGGCCATTCCAGTATTAGCTAAAGAGAAGTAAAGGTGTGGATAAAGGGAATTAAGAAGACTGATGACATAGGAAGTTAGGATATTTTTGAGTAGAAAGCATGACTTCTCAAATTAAGTAGATAATAGTCCTAATATAATCTTCTTGTATTTCACCACATCTAATTGTGTGTGTTACATTTTGGGGAAAATATTCATGGTCTGTAGCATATGTACAGAATGGAATAGGATGATGAGTATGGATACTATTCCACAGGAGATTTTGTTTAAGTAATCAAGGATATTAAGTAATTAAGGATAATTTGGAGGGCAGCTGTTTCCAGATATTTGAAGAACTGTCCCGCGAGTGAGAGATTAGACTTTTGTTGTTGCTTGTTCCTCGAGGGCAGAGCAAGAAACAGTAGGGGTTACAGAAGGGGCAGCTTTCCTTCTGGGAAAAAATTTCTCAACTATAGTGCTGTCAAGAAATGCGAAGGTTAATAATAGGTTTCTTTTTTTACTGGAAGTCTTCATATGGTGACCTGATGATAACAGTAATAATAAAAAGCATTTACATACCATTTTAAGATTGTTAACTACTACATGTATATCTCATACGATCCTCACATTCCTAAGATCTAGTCATTATTATTATGTCCGTTTTATATAGGTAAAGAGACTGAGAAAGTGTAAGTGACATCCCAAGAGATACATGTAGTCAGCTTATGAGGGATAATTTGAATTTAGATCTTCCTGATTACAAGTCCAGAACTGTATCCACTAAGCTATGTAACTGGATGACCACTTTTCAGGAATCTCGCAATGTGAGATCATGGCATATTGGAAAGAATTGTGGGTTTGGCATCAGAAGATACTTAGGTTTTAATCTTCCCTCTAACAGTTACTATATGTGTGACAGTGAATGAGTCATTCAACCTTTCTGCCTCAGTTTTCCAATTTATAAAACAGGGATAATACCTATAGTATCTTCCTTGTGCAGTTATTATGGGGAGATAATGGGTGCAAAATGTTTTGCAAACTCTAATGCGAACAGTAGATCTAAAATTTCTTTAAAATTTCTAGAGCATAAAGAACTACCAATGACTGGATAATAAAAAGGAAAATCAGGATTTCAGAGAGGCAGAGAGAGAGAGAGGAAGAGAGAGAGAGAGAAAGAGAGAGAGAGAGAGAGAGAGAGAGAGAGAGAGAGAGAGAGAGAGAGAGAGAGAGAGAGAGAAGAGAGAAGAGAGAAACTGTAAAGGGTTATAAGCTGTTATTATTAGAAGATATTTCCCTTCCAGCACTGAAACTCTTGTTTTTACTCTTTATAGTCCATAACAATGAACCATAAGAGTACCAATAGGTAGGAAAGTGCAGGATGACTCTTTTTTTTCTTTCTCATTCTCATACACAACCACTCTTGTAATAAGAAAGCATTCTTCACTTACAAAAGGAAATAGTGACATTGATGATACTTCTGACCTTTTACAAAATTGATAACATTTTTCTTCCCCAAATCCAGTACTGAATTTATTTTATAAGGTGAGATCTCTAAATAAGAATTGTCCCTGATGTCTTTATTCTTACCTCACTTACATATAGTACCTATATTCTAATTTATCATTAAAATTTGCAATTTGATGCTTCTTTACAAATAACTTCTAAAACTTTCTTGAAAAAAAACATTGCATGAAATAGATAAAGAATCAAGAGTAAATCCTGCAAATACTTTTAAATGAAGAAAAGGCCAGACTTTCTAGGTCCCTAATATAGTTTATTATGGTTGGTGATTGTTGTCCACCTTCCAAGAAGACCAAAATGACATCACCATGATAAACTGAAATTTCAGTGTGTGCGACGGTGACTGATCAGACCAATGTGACCTTGGAATGCTCTACCACAGGTTGGGCACAGATAGTCCATATTAATATTTGGGGTGGATATCCCAAATTTGCACATCCTGCATTTACTTTGTGCTATCTCAGTTCTACTTTGCTCAAAGAGAACAGTTCCCTTTCTGATGTGGGCATACCATGGTGGTGGTCCTGTGCCAGTGTCTCCCGTCTTGCATAATCAAATCCAAAGTTTTTGACAGACACCTTGAGAGTGTCCTTTTATCATCTCTTCTGGCCACCATGTGATCACCTGCCCCATGTGAGTTCTCCATAAAATAGTCTTTTTGGCAAGTGTATATTTTGCAATTGAACAATGTGTCAGCCCATTGGAGTTGTACTCTCTGAACCATAGTTAGAATACTTGGCAGTTCAGCTTGAGCAAGGACTTCAGTGTATGGTATCTTATCCTGCCAGGTTATCCTCAGAATCTTCCTAAGACAGTTCAAATGGAAGTGATTCAGTTTTCTGGAATGGCACTGGTAGACTGTTCATGTTTCACAGGCATACAACAATGAGGTTAGCACAATGGCTCTGTAGACCTTCAGTTTGGTAGTCAGTCTAATACCTCTTCTTTCCCAAACTTTTCTTTGGAGCCTCCCAAACACTGAGGTAGCTCTGACAATGCATGCATCAACCTCATTGTCAATATGTTCATCCCTGGAAAGGGGTGTAGGGTGTGTTCAGGGAAGATCAGTACCTTTGATGTGATGGCTGCTGAGCTGTTTTGGGGCTCTTTCCACCTTTGGTGTCCACCTGTTCCACCTAACTCTCCCCCTGTGGCTCCAAGAAGCTGCAGCATGCACAGTGGCCATACCCTGGGAAACTGTTTTCGGCAGATGGGCCAAACCAGGTTGAGGGTAACCAAGGGTTCTCAAACCCATTGGGGAGTTAAGGGGGTGTCTACCCCAAGCATGTGAAGACTTCATCTGGTGGAATGGGTGGATGAGAACATTTTGTTCCAACAGCCATGAAGGCAGATGAAGCAGGCGATGTGGAATGCTTAGAGCTTGATTAGACATCGAAGGCATCAAAGTCACCCACTGCATCCTGAGCCATCGCCAGCCATCTTGATTCTGTCCTGCCACTGGACTATGATGACTGGAGGAGAGAGTGAGGGTGATGACTTCATGCAACTCTGCCTCACTTAAATCCAATTTATGCATGAATCAAAAGACATCATAGTTTATTACAGAGACAGAGGGATTACTGTGTTCAACTTTCTTTCTTTGAGAAAAAAAATTACTTGGTTTCCATAGTTTCTGGTTTCCCTGGTTACATCTGTACAAGAAAGAAAGGGAAAAACCCATATATTTTACACAAAAAGAATATGCAGGGAAAGCAGAAACTGCAGTTTACTTAAGGAATAGTCTGAAGAACCCGGTAATGGTAGCAGCAAGATACACTATAACACATTGAATTTCCACCTTCCAAAATGCCACATGTCCAAACCTCTTCAAAAAATAACATAATATCGTACGTAGAGGCTAACCTATACTCATATGCAATTCAAAGCACTTAGAAACCTCAAATACCTGCTCTTAAAATATTTTGGTTGTTTAATTTTAAGGGAATATGAGAAACTTGATATCAGTGCAGAGTAGATTTTAGGTAGTTCTGATTCGGTTCAGTCTGTTGTTAATTAGGTGTTCCCAGATATTACCATAAGATCCTCCAAGATTCTTAAGTGCCTTTTGAATCATCAGTTTATGTTCAGAATAGGACGAAGACTTAATCTCTTTTATATTGTTTTAATCTTTGAAAATCTGTAATCTGTCTATTAAAATTATATGCAACTTTTCTATTAATATGATTTTTAAAAATTCCCTGAAACAGCAACCTGATATCCAACCATTATGCATAGATAGGAATTTGATGTAATTGATTGATATAGAAAAAGGATAATCAAAAGACCAGGTCATGGACTTGAGCCACATTGTCATCCAAACGTAGGTGGCATAGAACCAACAATGTTTAGTAGCTAGCCAGTAAGAGTAAATACCTACATTAAAATGGGATGTTACCAACCAGAGAATTGGTGTAAGTTCTCCCTCCCTTGTCCTAACCCATTTACTCTTTGCCTCAAAGTGGACACCACAACATGCCTCATGCTAATGTCTCTAGTCTTTATATGTCTCCTGCCCCACCTGTTGCCCATGGTTGCCCATGCCCTCTTCTGAACCCTCAAATAGGACCATGCTTTGAAATACTTGTTGTAATACTTAGGTAAAAGTTCCAAGTTATGGTTGTTCAGACAGTTACATTTATCAGTTTTTGTCTGAGGCTCCATCTCAGTTTGAAAGTGGAAGCTTCTAATATTAAATATTAATTAATATTAAACAGATTTAGATATCCAGTAGCTATGACTATTGGATGAGTAAGCAGAAAATAGTGAAATATTTAAGTGGGACAGAATTGCAAAGCAAAATTATCGTTTAAAAAAATTTCACCATCTATTCCTGAGGAAATGATACAGATTCCTCTTTTCTTATCCTCAGTGACAGAGGTATTATCTCTTTAATTAACCATGTACTTGAGTTTGGGGAGAACTTGAGGTCTTGCTGTCGCTGATGGAAACAGTGTCTACTACCATGTTTATCCTCACTGATCTTAGCAACCAGAATAATAATATACTGAATAGTTTCACTGCTTGCTTTCCGTGGTGTATTTTGTGGCCCATTGGCAGGAATAGTTGGGTCAGATGTCTCTCTCCTTGTTCTATGGCATCCCAAGATAATAGTATGATTCCTGGGATCTTGGACAGGGCCATTATAATGTCAGTCACCTCTTGCTCCAAGCCACAATGTGGGATTCTTTCCCCCCAAATATCTTTATATCAGTCAGAATTTAGTTCTTGTCACAAATCACCCTGTACCAAAAGTATATAGTCTGATGGAAAATAGAATTCTGGGAAGTTTTCCAAATGTGTGATTACTTTCTCAGCACAGAAATCATGAAGATTGCAGCTCCACTGTCCACTTCAAACATATTAGCTGTCTTTCACCTAATGAAAAATGTAGTTCTTACAAATCATATGTAATATTTACAGAGAGCTAGTTATAGGGCAACACTGTAAAAATGATCTATTAACACAGTATCATTATGGCATAGAGCACATGTAAATATATAGTATAAAACATCCAAACTTCAAATACTTAGAATATAATAAAATCTGTAAAATTTCATATACACACATGTGTATGCATGTGTACATACATATATACATGCAAATGAAGTATACCACATCATGAATAGCATGATTATATAAAGTAAAATTATTGAGCCATAGATACATGTATAGTATGTAATATTACATATCAGATTTCATATAGTAGAAGAAATATAATGGTCATCTAAAATCTAAAAGATGCAATATCACATATAATTTCATAAGAATATACTGCACATACAAACACACACACATACATACATACATACATACACACACACAGAATGCTCCATTTCTTGGAGCAGCTCCTTTGAACCTCATCCTACTAGCATCATATATTAACCTGGCCCCTGGACAGATGGTTTAGGTACTTCTGCAGTGGTGTACAATCACTATCAATCTCTGCATCCATTTTGGTTCAGCTCATCAGGCCTTATGGCCTTCAATCTCAATTCTGGGCCAGTGAATGGCCCAAGATGAATACCACTTATTATCCCCTAAGAAGTCAGTTCAAACGGTATCCTCTGGTCCCTTGGATCTTAAGTGGAGCACAAGGCAGAAAAACAACATCCTCTATAATCAGCACTGACCCACTCTGGGCAGACATATTGCTCAAGAACATGTTATAGTCCTCAATGAGCACCTTTTCTCAAGTAATAGAATAAACATTGCAGTTAATCACTTCAAACAGCTGTAAAATTATTCCTTGATTCAACTTGCATAATTTATTATTAGACTCTAAATGGAGGAGATGGGGAGTGAAAATGACAAATTACAGCCTGAACCACAAAAGAAAATTTCTTGTTGGACCATTGTCATGCTAGTGGAAGTGGTGTTAATTTGACTCCCTTTATCCCCGCAAAAAACCCAGAGAAGTATCTCAGAAAAGAACATCAAAATAACTCACATACTGTTCAATTCAATAGCATAGTGTGAAATTCATTTAATGTCTTCCTCATTACATTCAGTAGGTATCTCCAAATTCAAAAGTCTTTGATGACATCCTTACTGAGCACCAGTCTTCAAATAACAGAGTAGATACAGTGTTTTGTTTTGTTTTGTTTTCAATGAGGGAGGGTAAAAACAGGAGGAAGAGAAATAGCTGCTTATTAACTTGAAAAATAAAGATTTGTCATCATCATTTCCTCCTTTTGTAAAAGTTTAAAAAGAGAATCCTTAAAGCATCACAAAATGGTTACTTTTATGTATTTTAGTGAAATTCAAGTCTTATAATAGAAAGCATTAGGAATACGTGTTGGTTGTGTGTACTTTTTGCTGTTGTTTTTTCTGACTCTGCCATCTATTTTTTCCCTTCAAGTTTGAACTTCTCTGGGTCTTCAGCTTCATCATTCATGAAATGACAGAGTTGGACCATATGATATCTATGCTTGTCTTTGAACTAAATAAATCATAACTAAGTCTTGTCTTCTATTTTTATTTTCCAGAAGTATCATTTTCCCGCAAATAAAGCTGAACTTTTTTAAGTTTATGTAATATGCCAGTGAAATGAAATCCTTATATTTAATCTGTTGTTAAAATAATTTTAAAAAAGATCTGGAAAGTTTTACCCTCCTGATTTTAAGAAAAAATTATCTGTCTTACTGCCATGATCTATTGATGCTATGATAATGATATGTCTGATAATGTTATGATTTCCATCCATATGTTTTTGACAATAAAGGCAAGAATGAAGGAATGAATTCAGAAGTCCCAGAAGCTCTTCAGTCTATATAATTCCCTTACCATTTGTCAAAGGTAACAAAAGACCTCTTTCTTTATAGTCACTTCCAAAAGATATACATAAAATTTAGTCACATAGTATTTATCCATTGTCATGTAGAAATTAACTACTCTAAGGAAGTACATTTTCCAAATAACTGGAAAGTATCTTAAGTGCTCATTTCATGAGGATGGAAACATATCTCGTGTAATATCAATTTCCCTACTGTCTTAAACAGAATATAGTGTCTAATTTCACCTTTTCTCATAATTTGTCACTATTCTTAAATTATAGTATCATGCAGTGATACTTTCAATACCTATTGAGCAGTGTAGGATTGTTTACCTCTGTGTTAATTGGTCATTGTACTGTCCTTTGTAATTTCTTGTATCTTTTATTAGTTTTTCAGTCTTTTCCCTGTTCATGCTGTCATGTGTCATGGAATCTTAGTGACAGAGGCATTTTCTCCTCTGTCACTTTCTTCACATAAGAGAGGGGAAAATACTCCTAAAAGGTTCTTCAGGTACATTTTAAAAGTCAAGCCTGAAGGAAATTCTTATAATGAGGAACATTCCAACATTAGTAATAGTGCTCCCCTCCTTCTCCAACCACTCTCTTCTCATTTACTTCAGTACACTGCAGAAAGACAGGAGTAATGGAGTTCACCAGTTTTTCCATAGACATATGGCACAAGATTCACACTCTGGATGTTGAACCAAGTCTCCTGGCTACCCAGAGGCAGTTTTTGTTTATTTTCTTCCTAAGTTCTAACTGTATTCATGGAATTGTAGGATCATATATTTAGAACTGGAAGGGTCTTCCAGGTCATCTGTTCCAAAGCTCTTATTTATTTATTTGCAAACAAGGAAACTGAGCCTAAGAAAGGGGAAATGACTTATCCAGGGTCACAGAGGTAGTGTCAGAAGTAGGACTTAAATTTGCATTCTGTTGTTCCAAACCAACTCTTATACTCTTACAAAACACTGACCTTTTCTAGATAGTAAAGGCTGTCAGACAAATGATCTATGGATAAAGGAGGTGTCATTATGCTATGTAATTAAATCACACAAGATCAGTTCTACTTCTATACCTATTTCTAATGAAAAATAGGGCAAGAAAGTTACTAAACTATACATCCCCTTTGATACAGAAATACCACTACTAAGCCTATCCCCAGAGAGATAAAAGAAAGATGAGAAGGACTTCTATGTAGGAAACTATTTTATAGCTTCTCATTGTCATGGCAAAGAACAGAAAATTAAAAGGGTGTTCATCAATTGGGAATTGACTGAATAAATTATGCTATATAAAGTAACAGAATACTAGTTTTTTTCTGTAAGAAATGATGAAGGGGACAGTTTCAGAGAAACCTGGGAAGACTTTTACGAATTCATGCTTACTGAAGCAAGAAGAGTCGGGAAAACAAGTATTCAATAATAACGAGAATCATACTGTAAAGATGAACAGTGTTGGAAGACTTAAGAACTCTGATGAGTGCAATGACCAACCACAATTCCAGAGCACACATGATGAAGAATGCTACCCACCTACTCACAGATGATGGAATTGGGTTATAAAATGGGACATATATGCTTTTGTACAAGGAAAACGTAGGAATTTTTTTTGATTGCTTATGCATATTTCATGCAAGTGTTTTGTTTATTTTCTTTCTTTTTCAGGGGGAGGAAGGGAGAGAAAGTAGATTTTATTTATTAGAAGATAAAACTTGTAAAGCATTGAAGGAGTCACATTCCAGACCTCAGATAACAATGAGCTCATGTGCCATTTTGTATTGTTAATAAATTAAAATCAACTTAAGATTAATTGCCCCAATTATTTAGTATGTGTTCATAGAATTTTAAAAAGAACTAATTTTTCCTAACAATATCATGAGAGCATAGATCAATGCTCTTAATTTTCCTGTATCTCAGTTTCCTTATCTGTAAATTTTAGGCATATCTTAGGTCATTGTGAGAAACCAGTGATATAGTTCAAGTAAAGTGCTTTGTAAGTTTTAAAGTCTTTTTGAATGTCCTTGACAACAGCTACAACCACCATAACCTCTATTTAAAAAAGATTTCAGATAATGTTATAGTTGAATAAAAAGAAAGTATACTTTTTGTTGACTTTTCTATTTCTCAAACATAGGACAAAATTTGGAATAGAAGAGGGCTAGTTCCAGACAAAATTGTGAAGTAGTAACTTTGTACTTTGAATTTCGTTTTCTCTTCAATCCTGACCCCCTCTGTCTAGTCAGGGACTAGCTGATAAAATTTATTTAAATTTAATATCCTCCAAAATCTTATTCTCAGATCACTTTCAATGGTGTTAATAATACCCTCATGAGTTACTCATCCAAAGTGTATTTGAAATTTAACGAGGCCCTTAAAACTGAAAAAAAACCCTGTAAAAGCCAAAGGGATGAATCAATAGAGTTCAAATTTCAGCATGTGCAAGTAGGCAGGTATATGTTAGAGATTTGTATTAAATTGTTCTTAAGATCATCCATTTAAAAGGGACCTTGGAGATAAATTAATCCAGCTTATTTTAGAGATAAGCAAACAGAGTTATAGAGAGTGAATTGAACAAAGGCAGACCAACCATGAACAGCTAAAGCAAGACTTGATCCCAGCTCCTCTGTCTTCAGAGGCAACTTCATATCCACTGTCCTAAACTGCCTCCTTTTTCCTAGACACCTAAAATAATACCAGGTAAGACTCACATACCCCATCTCCTTGGGTGACTACATTTAATCACAGAGCATGCTGGGAAATCTCCCATAATGTCAGCTTACTAGGTTGTATTTTTAAGGTTAGTACACCCATTCATCACTTCTCTCAACATAGAAAATGTAGAGGTAACCAGGGAAATTTCACAGTTGTTTTCAGGAGTTACTTGGTCTTGCTCAGAGATCATAAATCCATTGCTTATTGTTGAGGTGAATAAACCATAAGCACTTGCTGGTCTATGTTTATTTGTAAACATCACGCTCAAAGTTAATTCATTAACAATTTGTCAGTTGTCATAGATGGTGGTCAATAGCATCACTATTTTTCAAGTAAATTTCAATCAAGGATATTAGATGAAGTTTATTAACTGAAGGCAGTTTCTTTGACAGTAGTTGCTAGTTTTAGGA
The DNA here is from genome assembly GCF_028372415.1 of Notamacropus eugenii. Classification (NCBI taxonomy): domain Eukaryota; kingdom Metazoa; phylum Chordata; class Mammalia; order Diprotodontia; family Macropodidae; genus Notamacropus; species Notamacropus eugenii. Next base: position 289,956,572 of record NC_092876.1, read on the forward strand.
GACTTAAGCTGCCACTATGTTCCCACTGAGGATAGAGAGAGACTGAACTTCTGCATATAGTTTCTATTTGGCTAGTCACAGTAGAAGGCAAGCAGAAATACTTCTTTGTAGACTGTTAAAATACATCACCCAGGCTTGAAACCTCATTCACCTGTACACTTCCCTTTCATTCACCAAACAATCAAATGATTGATCAACAAGAATTTATTAAATGTCTGCCATGTGCTGAGCACTGTGCTGGGCACTGTGGATACAAGTACAAAGAATGAAATAATTTTGACTAGGGCCGAGGGGGATATCAGTCAATCAGTAAACATCTGTTAAATGCCTATTCTGTGCTAGGTACTGTGATAAGCACTGGGGATACAAAAAGAGACAAAAGAGTTTAAATTTTTTTTCTTTTTTTTTTTTTAATTTTAGTCTTGAATACTAAAACTGAAATGCATAATAAGGAAAGAAAAAGAGACATATTATAAACTTAAACTTTAAAACCAATATAAAGTAAGCAAAGAAAAAAAATGTCATTTGCAAAATAGAACTTAAGAGAGGATTAAAAATATATAGCCATAAATTTCCATTTCAAGAAAGCCTATATATTAAATACTATGTATTGTGTTGAAAGCTGTCCATCTTTTCTTGCTTCCTTGTAGGTTTTCTTTTGTTCTCTGCTGTATACTTTTTACTTTGTTCTTTCCTCCCCTTTTGCCTCCCTTCCCCACCCTGGAGGCTACAATTAAGTATGAATATATTTACATATGGATATAGATATATACACATACATAGATATATAAACATATACTTTCTCTAAGAGATCTACTCCTAGTCTTTGTTTCTATGTTTGTGTGTATCTCTTATTTCCTATCCCTCCTGATTCATCTACTATACTTCTACCTGCAAGCTTGCCCACCTATTATTTAACCTACCCCATCACCCCAGCAATCCTCCTTTATTCTCCCATTTCCCTAAATCTAAACACCCTTTTTATATGCCCCTTTGACCTATTTCTTCACCCTCCCCTCTAAAGATTCTTCCCCTATCCTCTTCCCCTTCCCTATCCTTTTAATGTTTTATTTCTTTCTAAATTTAGAAGACCTTTATAGTCTTCTACATGTATATGTATTATTCCTTTATTAACCCTTTCCAGACGAAAGTAGGTTTTCTCAGAATTAATAGCCTTCCTACCTCATCTAAGTCCTTGGTATTCGTTATTTTTCTCACACCTCATTTGTATGAGATAATTACTCTTTTTAGCTCTTCTTGATGTCTGAAACAAGACAAACCATAACCTATGAGTTGCGCAAGCTGCCTGAATGGGGACCCACCTAGCTAGTTCTAATTGGGCAACTTGGGATTTACTGGTTAGATTTCTTTCTCAAAGACCAAACCTGAAAACCAATTCACTCTGGATTTCCTGGTTTGCACGATAAGTCCCTGCCCAAACGCTACTTAATGATTATTTTTTGGGCCTCCTGACTCTGAGTGAATGTAAATAGTAACTGTTTCTCTTTTGTCCCGCAGCCCTGAGGGTCTTCCTTGCCCAGTTTGATTTTTTTCTTTTATTAAAAGGGTTATCCCTTGGCTCACTTCTTACAAAAACTTATTCATTGAATGGGCCTTGCCTCATTCGAAGTGAGAAAGTGAAAAGAGCTTAGTTTAAAAGGGCCAAGATCTCCCACTGCATCCTGGGCAGTTGTTCTGATGAATATCTGGCCATTGGACCCAAATGGCTCTGAAGGAGAAAGTGAAGCTGGTGACTTTGCACAGCCCTCCCTTCCCTCAAATCAGTCATGTGCAAGTCTCCTTAATGTCATGGTCTTCGTCAAGAACAAAAGATAAACCATACAACCCCAACTTTTTGAAGTCATATCATGCTCAAATCTACCCTGATCTTTCTTCTGAAGTAGCCAAATGCCAATAACAATCTTAGACATACATTTTACATTTTACATACACAAAAGGTAAACAGTCTGTCCTTATTGAGTCCCTTGTAAATGGTTTTTTGTATGTAGCTTATGTTTTTCTTGACTCTTGCATGTCAATTCTTCTATTATGTTTAGGATTTTTTTAAACAAAGTCCTGAAAGTCTGACAATTCATTAAATATCCATTTTGTTCATTCAGAATTATGCATAGCTAGGCATGATATTTTTAGCCAGAAGTTCAGTTCTTTTACTCTTTAATATGTCACCACTGCTAGGTCTTTGTGATTCTAATTGCGGCACCATCATATATCTCATAATATTTTATCCTTGCACTGAAGGTTTCAAAATTTGACTATAATATTCCTGTGGGTTTTCCTTATAGGATCTCTTTCAGGTGGTAATGGGTGGATTTTTTTCTATTTCTACTTTCTCCTTTTGTTTTAATGCAGGCTTGCACACAACATAAGGGGCATGGACCACTTGTTGTCCACCAAAGGATTTCAGCAGGCCATGAAAAGTGTAGAGTTGCCATTGTGCACACTCCTGTTTGTCACGTGACCCATGGCAACCAATCATCAACAGTCTGTCTCTAGTGTAACCTATCTGTGGCCTGAAGAAGTTTACAAGTTGTGCAGCTTTGTTCTAATGTTTCAGGACAATTTTCTTTAATTACCTCTTGTATTATTATACCAAGATTCTTTTTTTTGATCATAGCTTTCAGGTAATCAGCTTATTCTTTTTTTTTTTTTTTGATCTTGATCTATTCTCTAGATCAGTTGTTTTTCTGATGAGATAGTTCACATTCTCTTCTGTTTTTTCATTCTTTGTATTTTGTTTTTTACTTCTTGATCTCTTATAACTTTTCTGGCTTTCCCTTGTCCAATTCTCATTTTCAAGGAGTCATTTTCTTCCTTAAGGTTTTGGAGCTCCTTTTCTAATTGGTTGATTTTTGTTTTGTAATCTTCTTATTTTTCTTGAATTGTTCTTTCCTTTTATATATTTTTTTTAGTTTTTCTTCAATTTGTCTCATTTGATTTTTAGTCGTTTTTAAAGTTCTTTCATGAATTATTTTTGGTCAAATGACCATTTGACATTACTCTGGGGTAAAGGAGGGTTTCTTTGCTGTAGTATCCTCTTCTGAAGATGTACCTGCTCTTCTCTGTTCCCATAATAACTCTATATTTCGATCCTTTCTCCTTTGCCTATGCATTTTTTTTGTGATAGTTTAATTTTTATAATCATCTGTGTTCCTGGGGAACAGGGGATGGTGCCTCTGGCCTCAGATTCTCTTTCAGTCCTCCCCTATGACCTTGAACCCAGACCAAAACCTCCAACCTTCTTTAAGTACCCACAGCCAATAGTGTCCCAGCCCCCTGCTTCTGCACTCACTAGGAGTGTGCAGGTTCCTTCTCACTCCCACCCATGTCTCTGCAGCACAGCTGGGTCTGGCTTTCCTTAGCAGCAGAGGTTTTCTGGACCTTCTGTGCTCAGATGCCCAACCTCCTGCCCCCACTGTTCTGGGGATAAAAATTCCTGTGACCATGGTGAAAGCAGGCTCCCAACACAGCTAACCCCTGGGCTTGCTTGTTTGTATAGTCACTTACCTGACGTTGCTTACCCTTCACAGCTCCCAAAACTCACCCTGGTATTTTTCTTCATAATTTCTCCAGTTGTGTCAGAAAGACCCCTGTTCTGTCCCTTCTTTTATTTATTTTTATTGCTCTATGTTTGCCCTGGGGTACAGTTTTATCTCTTTTGTGGGGATAATCTTGAGAGCTTGGAATTTTCTGGCCTACTCTACCATCTTCCCAGAATCCTCTCTAAAAATAAAATGTAAAAACTATGAAAGACAGTTTCCACTAACAAGGAGTTCACAAAGAGTGTGGGAGATAATATGCAAACAAATACACACAAAACAAGCTATGTAATTAGGAAATAATTAAAAGAGGGAAAGCACTGCAATTAAGAGGGGTTAGGAAAGGCTTCCTGCAGAAAATAGGATTTTAATCATTACTTAAAGGAAGCCAGGGAGGTCAGTAGTTGGAATATAGGAGAGTGAACATATCAGGTATGGCAGTCAGCCAGACAAAATGCCTGAAGTTGAAAGATGGAATGTCTTTTTCATAGAACAGCCAGGAGGCCAGTGTAACTTCATTGAAGAGTACATGCTGAGGAGTAAGATATAAAAATGCTGGAAAGATGAGAGGGAACTATGTTATAAAGGCATATACATGTCTAACTGAACATTTGTATTTGCTCCTGGAGGCAAGAGGAAGTCACTGGAGTTTATTGAGTAGAAGGGTAACATGATCAGACCTGAGTTTTAGGAAAATCTTTTTAGTGTCTAAATGGAGAATGAATGGATTGGAATCGAGAAACACTAGAGGCAGGCAGACTCATCAGCAGGCTATTGCAATATCCAAGGTATGAGGTGATGAGGGCCTAGACTAGATTACTGACCATATCACATCAGAGAAAGGGACATATTTGAGAGATGATGCAAAGGTGAAAGCAACATGCCTTGCTAACAATTTGGATATGAGGCAGGGTGAGAGACAGTATGGGATCTAGGATTTAGGTTGTGAGTCTGAGGGACTAAGAGGATGGGGTTGTCCTCTGCAACAATAGAGAAAGTGGGAGACAAAAGGCTTTAAGGGAGAAAGATGGTGAGTTCTGTTTTAGACATATTGAGTTTACGATGTGTACTGGACATCTAGTTAAGATGTCTGAAAGGTAGTTGGAGATGCAATATTGGAGATCGGTAGAGAGATGGAGCAGGAAAGGTAAATTTGACATCAGCATGGAGATGATAATTAAATCTGTGGAAGCTGATGAGATCACATGTAAAGCAGTAGAGAAAGAGAAGAGAAGAGGGACCAGGATGGTACCCTGAGGGACAACTATGATTGTTATTGTCCTTCATTCTGGCAGAGGACCAAAATGACATCACTGTCTTAGGGTCAAGGTACAGACAGAGTATCCAATTGTGGCTCATCAGACCAGTATGAGTTTGGAAGTTTCTACCACAAGTCAAAAACAAAGAGTCCATATAAACATTTGGAGTAGAGAAGTCTAAATTTCTGCATCTCACACTTCTTTTGACCTACTTCAATTCTTCTTTGCTCATATAGCATAATGTCTTCTTTGATATGGGCACACCACATCTTGTGCCAGTGTCTACCATGTCTCATAATCAATTTCAAAGTTCTTCGGAGAGACCTTGAGAGTGTAATTGTACAGCTTCTTCTGGCTTTTATGCGAGCACTTGCCTTGTGTGAATATTTATTTTGTGTCACCGTAATTTCAATTTTACTATTTCTACAATTACTCAGCACCTCTACATGTTGAACATTGTGTTAAGTAAGTATTATGTCAAATATGGGTCTCTTTTATGCAGTATACTAACACAACTCAACTCCTCCTCTCCTATCTGTCTCCCCCTCCCCTTCCTTCTCCTCTCCAAAGAAAGGTAAATTTTGATGACCAAAAGATGTGCAGTTGACTTGGGTTTTACTGGCTAGTCTCCCTTCCCTCCCCTCCCTGCCCCTCCTTTCCTTTCTCTTATCTTCCCTTCCCTTCCCTTCTCTCACTTGACCTAAACCTTGAGCCTACTGCACTGCAAAGCTCAGACACCATGAGGCCCCTGCTCCCTGCCTAAAGGCTCTCTTCTAGATACTCCTGACTTCATAGTGATTATCAGTAGTAGCTGTTGCTGTTTCCCTCCCAGCCTGAGCTCTTTCTTTTCTTAGACTCATTAAAGGGGCCATGCTCTGTCTACTACTCAAACAGGCCTATTCAATGAATGGGCATTACTTCACCCTAAATGAGTAGATCTTGGCCTAAAGGGGCCAAGGTCTTCCAGGGAATCCTGGGTCTTCTCCAGTCATTCAGGAATATCAAATCACTGGATTGAGATAGCTCTGGAGGAGAAATGAGGCTGGTGACCTGCACAGCCCTCCCTCACTCAAAACAAAGTCAAGTGCAAGTCATGTCATCATTTCTCTGATGACATGGTCTTCTTTGGCAAAAAAAGGACTAATACAACTATGTACACGAGTACAGTCATGACTTCTGCATGTAATTTCTATTTAACAAGTGGAAATTCTGGGAACTTTTCCCAATGAGTAGTTATATTCTGGACCCAGGAATTCTGGAAAATCAAGTTTTTTCTCCCCTATTTCATTCATGGCTATTATATTTATTAGGTCTGAGACAAATGTGGAGTTCAAAAAAGATGTGATCCCTGTACTAATGGAGCTCACCATTCAATAAGGCAATGACACATATTCAAATAGCTATATTATGAAATGATACAACATTTGCATGACAGGTACAAGTCAAAATCTGTATAAAGTCTGGACAGTGTTTTGTGGAGAGTAGAGCAGAGTGGTGTGGAGGACTTAACTGTACAATTAGGTCAGCAAAAACTTCATGGGAGGAAAGATTAGCTGAATTTTAAAGGATGTGTTTAATTTCTATAGGTAGAAATGAGTGGCAACAAGAAAGGGTTGTGGTCCAGCCAGAGAGAAAAAGGTGAGCAAAGACAGGTGGGACGGAAAGTGATGTGTGTGTGTGTGTGTGTGTGTGTGTGTGTGTGTATGTGTGTATGATACACTGGGAGAAGAAGAGTCCAGCATTTAGGAGACTTGGATCAGGTCTTAAAGCACTGATAGGGAATATTCACCAAGAGAAGATAATTAATTAAAGCATAGTGAGAACAGAGATACTGGGAACACAGAAGAAGCAGGGAGGAAAGGAGGAAGGGGGGCAGCATTCTTCAAGTAGAGGTAGAGAGAACAGAAATCTGTTTTCAGTAGCATCGAAGAAAATAAGGAGGTGCATGCAATAGATCTTAGCTCTCTTCTACTAAGTCCAGTGGAAAGAGGGATGACTGCTGACATATGACATGTGTCGGAGTCCCAACTTGGGCAAAAATATATTGATAATTAGAGCAGTGGAAAGTGCTTCAGTGTCAACTACTCCAACCAGTACTTGAAAGAGCCTCTCTTGAGCAACATAGCTGACAAGTGGTCAGTCAATCTTTGACTCCAGATGGGGTAGAAATCGTCACAACCAGAATGTTTTCATTCCATTGTACAGTAACTCTAAATATTAGACATATCAAGTCTAAATTTGCCTCTCTGCAAATTCTACCTGTTGTTTCCTTTTTTCTGATCTCTGGGCCAAGAAGAACAAGTTTAATCTCTTTTTCTCACCACATATTGGAAGTAGACTATCTTGCTCCAATAAATTATCTCTGAGTTAAACTTCTGTCCTTCTACTGATTCTCATATAACATGAACTCTATGGTATTCATATTTCTACTTACTATTCCTTTGATGTAATCTAGTTCATATGGAATAATGATAAGAAATAGACCTGTGATTAAACCCCTATAGAGAACTCCTGGGTGAGGAAACATCCTCTGGCAGTACAAGTGGTCATTTTCTCTGCAACTTTCAGCCATAAGCAATTGCCTAGTGCACTGAGAAAGTTGTGACTTATAGAGGATCACACAGCCAGAATGTGTCATAGGTGTTCCTTGAACCCAGGTATTCCTGATTTTGAAGTCATCTACTACTAAGCTACTATGCCCAGATGTCTACCCACTATAGCTGTTCAGTTTGTCATTATGCATTTCAAAGGACATGAAGTAAAAGTTATGTGGTAGAGGGTAAAGATAAGGTAAGAGTAGACAAAGAATAATCCCTGCATGGAGAGAAACAATGTTTGAACTTGATTCTCAATTGAACTACTAATTTACAGTCTTTTAGCCTTGGTTCCTTCATTTGTGAAATAAAGAGACTGGATTAAATGATTCCATAATATTCTATGATAATGTATCATCGTACTTAATGTGTCTTTTAGAAGATATTGTGCCCTGACCTGAACACATAACCCAAGATATGATGTGATCTGGGTAGGAGAGAACACATGACCCTCCCCTCCATGTGGTTCTCATAAAGCAGTCAAAGATCACATTAGCTATCACAGCCATTATGGCACATTATTGATCCAGGTAGAGTTTCTTGTTCACTAAGAAGTCAGATCTTTTTCAGATTAACTGCCATTAGCTATCACTACATCTTTCACTTGTGTAGTTGACTTTTTAAATTCAAAATGTAGGACAATTTCTTTTTTCCTTATTCAATTTCATCTGTTCCGATTTAACCCAATTTTCTAGCCCATAGGTTTTTTAAAATAGTATTTTACTTTGTTCCCAATTACATGTCAAAACAATTTTTACATTCATTTTTTACAAGATTTTGAGTTCCAACTTTTTCTTCCTTTCCCCCCCTCCCTTCTTCTGAAAATTGGAGGCAATTGGATATAGGTTATACATGTGCTATCATGTAAAACATATTTCCATATTAGTCACAGTTGTGAAAGAAGAAACAGATCCAAAGAAAAAAAAAAACACAAAAAAGATTAAAGTAAGTGAAAAAAATATGCTTTGATCTACATTCAGAGTACATCAGTTCTTGGCTGTGGATAGAGTTTATCTTTGTGAGTCCTTTGTGCTTATTTTGGATCATTGGGCTGCTGAGAAGAACTAAGTCATTCATAGATGATCATCACATTATGTTCTACCCCATAAATTTTGAACATGTAGTCCATAAGCCTCATTGTGTCTCCTAACCCTATTGAGTGTGGCCCAGATTAAAATGTAATTTGGAAATATTTAACAGAAAAGTACAGTAGAACACAGATAATGTTAATATGTGTTTTTCTAAGTCAGTATGTGACTCAAAAGGATCCTTATGTACAGTTTAGTGGTCTCTGTTTCTATGAGTTTGATGTCATTGTTCCAGCTCTTTGAGATCTGTGTGTGTGTGTGTGTGTGTGTGTGTGTGTCTCCTATCACTCTATACATTGGCTATTTCTAACAGCTTTTGTGTCAATTGTAGATTGCATAGCTTTATCCAGGTAATTGTTTAGAGTGATAAACACCACTAGACCAAGCCCACATCCCTAGGGTACTGTATTGGCGATCTCCTTCCAAGTTGAACCATTAGTAACTACTATTTGGGTCTAGATATTTAATCAATTTGTAATTCATCTAACTCTACTATTTCTATCCCACATATTCTATTTTTTGCACAAGAATTGAATGTGATATTAGCTGTTTTGCTTAAATCCATAATGTTCTCCTGATTTACCAGTTTCCTAAACTATGTTTAAAAAAAGTCTGCTGTAGCCTGTTCCTCACCCCCCTCACTGCCTCTCCCTACAAAATTAATAATCACAAAGGAAGAGAGGATATTTCCATATGCAAATTAGAAAATAATACAGTATGCAAACCTTTGTATCTCTATTACACCCTTATTTTAAAAGTTTATAGTAGATTTATCATGTTACCCTCAAAGCTATTTTGCTTTTTTCCCCCTCTGAACTTCCTCTCACCTTTTGTGTAGGTTTAAAATTGCTTTAATTACATAATTTTTATTTCTCTTTTAGAGGGAGCAACACTATTGCTAACTGCCGTCTCCTAACCAAATCCCCTCCCTAATGAAAGAAAAGTAAAAACTCAATTCTTTAACAAATAAGTATAAATAAAATAATCCACATACCTGCCATGTCCAACAATGTGTGATTTATTCTGTATTTTGGTTCCATGACTAGGAGGAGGGAAGTGTATTTCTTCATCTGTCTTCTGTACCCATTATTGGTCACTCTGTTGATAAGAATTCTTGAAGTGTTTCAATTATTTTTTCCTTTCAGAACGTTGTTGTCATTGTATAAATTGTTTTCCTGCTCATGACCTGTTCTTGATAAAGCTATATTGATTCTGGGATCACCATTTTCTTTCACATATTTCATGAATCATAAACAATATGGCCTAGAATTTTGGCTTTGAATTGAAGTTGTCACTGATCCTATCATTTATAAATTCCATTCTCTTTTTCTGGAAATTAGTGTAACACCTTCCTTTCTCCAATTGTGGAATACTTCCCCTGTTTGCCAAGATTTCATATCACCAGATATGGTGCAGCAACAGCATCTTCCAGTCCTTTCAGTAACTGAGTCAATGCAGGTAAGGTGACAACCTCACTGAAAGCAGCTGAATCCTTTTCTACTCTCTCATTATGTACAGTTGATATCTATTCCCAGTAAGATTTGTATCTTCATTCTCTTCAAGTCAAAGACCCAAAAAACATTGCACCACATAATAAATACTTGTTGACTCTTTCTATCATCATGATAATTTCTATCATCAATTAAAACTGTGCTATCCACCATTAGTGCCTTTGAGAATGAGTACCACACTGATCTTACAGACTGGATGGAGACAACTTAGTTGCCAAATCTTTTATCCCTGAAAGGTGAGATGGGGTTTCCCTCCCACCACCAAGAAAATGGTAGTGAGGATATTTGTATACATATATAAAATGTGTGTATATATGTGAATATAAACATATGTACATGTACATATATTAATATGTGAGTATACGTATACTCATATGTGAGTATACATATACATACGCACAGGTGTGTGTGTATGTGTATTCCCTCTATTTTAAATAATTATCCTTTTATATTTATAAATATATTTATAAATAAATTTATATTTCTAAAATGAGATGATGAGTCCCTGAGTGAGACTGGTGGTTCTGTGAGCAGAAAAATGGTAATATGTATAAAAGATATTTTGAGATAGAAATTACAAGAGTTGGCAACTGAATGGATATGTGAAATGAATGAGTGTGATAAGTCAGGGATTACATCATGAGTGTGAGACAAAGCAGGTAGAATGTTTGTGATGCCCTTGATAGTAACAGAAAAATTGTGAATAGGGAATGAGTTCTGTGGAAAAAGATAATCATTTCTGTTTTGGATCTGTTGAGTTGAGATATCTCTAGCATGTCAAGTTTGGAATAAAATTTGTATTGTAGCACTAGAGCTCAGGAGGAAGGTTGTAACTCTATATTTTTGGAGTCATCTATATAGAGATGATAATGAACCCATGGGAGTTTATGGACTACCAAGATAGAGAGGGTAGAAGAGGAGAGAATAGAGTTCAAGGGAGAACCTTGGAGTATGCCCATAATTAGTGGATGTAATATGGAGGAAGATCTAGCAAAAGAGAACTCTTTTCCCTCAATTTCCTCACATCAGTATATCTTAATATATAGAGAGTTTGATCCACATCATTCTTTGCAGTAGAAGCAGTTGCTTCTCATCCCATCTCTGTATTAAATAAATAATCTCATTCTTCTATAGAGTATTGATAAGTACAATGCATTTCAGACTATTCATGTGCAGTAAATCTCCTACTTATTCAGCTTTTGTGTGTGTGTGTGTGTGTGTGTGTTATAAAAACTCCAGTTTTTTCTTCTCTCAGAGCCCTATGGACTGCCTCTCTATTCTTAATTCTTCTGCTATTCATATTATATATGGGGATTTTCAGTTGTGCTTCTTCCATACTTGTGTCATTGTTATTAGTCCTTTAAGATTTCTTTTTTCTTTGTAATTCTTCATTTCCTTTACTCTTTCAGTTCCCTTTTTGTATCCATTCTGCTTTATCTCTGGGTCTATGGCATTTTTCTCTTTTTCATTTCTAATTCTTCTGGGTTTTGGATTCATCTACAAGTGGCCTATAATTTTCATTTTCTTGGGCCTTTTCCTCTTTTAATTTCTCTAGATGCTTTCCTTGTTTTGTTTTTCCTTCTCCATGGACTTCAGACAAAGCAGTGCTTTGTGAGACAAGTCCAGCCTATCTCCTTTCCATGAAAAGGATATATTTTCAATCCTGTTTTCTGATTGCATTCCTCATTCATCTGTAGCTATTTTGCTTCCCTTTCCCTCTCTCCTCCACCACCATCTGAAACCCACTTGCATTGTCTTGAATTTTTGTTGATGTCTGTAGTCTCTGATTTTTTTCTCCTAAAGCTGTCTAAAAATATATCTGTCTGAGGGAATGCTGGAAAATTGCTATTTACTCATCTTTTAATTCAACCAATATTTATGGGCCTTCTATGTGTGGAAATGCTGAAAAATCTCTGGGGAAGATGCAAAATTTAGATATTACACAGCTCCTGTCTTTGTGGAGATTTTCTCACTGGGATAAGAAATGCAGCTAAGTATAACACATAATATTAAAATGACTGTATTAGAGAGTTACAAAACAGTGTGTCACATTAAGTTTTAAGGGAAACTTTCAAGGAGGAGTTGGCTTTTAAAATTGGATTTTTAAAGAACGGGTAGTAATTTAATAGGCAAAGAGTTGAGAAAAGGACACTATAGGCATAGGCAACAACAGGAGAAAAGCCCCAGAGAACATAGTGCATATTACATGCATGAAGTATATATGAAGTAGAGGGAGTAGTTCAGTTTTACAGGGGCTGAGAGTGCATGGAGGAGTGTTATAAGAGTTCAAGATATAAAATATGACATCTTGAATGACAGAAAGAGAGTTGAAACAGATACAGCAGCACTACATTGTCTGCGAGGGAAAACTGTCCTCAGTCACATTGTAGCATGACTTCAGAAGACTGGGGATTTTAAAGAAAGCTTTAGAATGAGGGCTGACACCAGTGATCATTATACATACTACTTTGTTCTGTGGAGACAAGAGTGATTACACATACACACAGTAGTGGATAGAATATATGGCTCATATGAGAACAGGATCATAGATCCTGAACAGATCTTACTCTCTTAGTGACCAAAGAATTCATCATTTTATACCTTTATGTGTGAGTTATTATACCTCTCTGGATGTCTTGATCCCCCTAGTTGTTAATATTTTCTTCCCCCTCAAATGGTATTACATTTCTGTGCACATGGTGAATTCCTTCAGAGCTCCTTGAGGACAGAGCTGAGACTTTTTAAATTTTTGTCTATTTAGGCCCTTGCCCCTGGGACAATGCCTTACATATAGCTTACATGCAATAAATAACTGCTGAATTAACAATTACCCCAAGGATTTGGTCCTATGTATTTATACTGGAGCAGAGGACCATGGTGGCAGTAAAGAACTCTTCTGTCTTGTCTTTTCATGGTTTACTGAAAGTGCCCAGCCTTCTCAGACAACTCACCAATTCTAAAAATCCCATTCAAAGCTCCTGAACAATCATGGATCATGCTTTCCTAGATATTACTGGGTAGTATCAAGTCAGTAAGGAAGTCTGTTATAATGTCCAGGTGATGGCAAACCATATGTCTAAAGCATAATATACATGTAGAAGGAATGCGTGAGATAAGGCTGGAAAGGTATAGCAGTTTCAGATTGTGGAGGGCCTTAAATGACAGTTCAGAGAAATAAAATTTTATTTGGTAAACAGCTCTGAGGTATTGGAGGGATTAGAGAAGAGAACTGACCCAATCGTATTTGGGCATAAGAATAACTAAACTGTTATGAGAGATGGTTTGAGACAGGGCTTGGAAGAGAGTGGAAGTCAGATGTTCAACTATGAGACATGAAGATATTGAATTCCAGAAGCCTTCCTTGACTACTCCAGCCTTAACTTAGATTTCTCTTCTCTGAACTCTTACAGTATATCCAGTCTTTACCATGATATCTAGCAATTAATTCTAGTCATATCCCATTCTCTTATATTTTTCTGTTTGTGATTTTCAAACCTCCCTAACTAGACCATAGTCTTGATGGTGAAAACCATGGCTTATCCTCTGAAGGTGTATTTTTGGGATATATCTTATAACTTCCATCATAATGCTAAAGGCATAGTAGATACTCAATAAATCCAGGTCAACCAATTAGTTGGTTAGCTGAACTTAGAAGTGGAGAATGAATACTAAGGATTGATAGAAATTTATCTCAGGTATCCAAACAGAGTGTCCAGAACGCAAATTTTAATTGCAATTATAAATTTAGAACAAGGAAAGACTTTCAAATGTTATCTAGCTCAACCCTTTCATTTTATGTGTGAAAACTGAGGCCCAGAGAGGTTAAGTTACTTACCCAAGGCCACACTGGTAGCAGAGTCTTAATCTAAATACAAGTCATTTGAAGTGAAGCCAGCACTCTTTCTGCCTTCCCACTCCTGAGTTGTACCTTTGCCTGTACTTCTGTAAGTAGTGCATCTATAGTCCTGTATTCCTTCTCTGAAGTATGCTGGCTACTATGTCAGTACTCTTTTTATGTATATGGTCATCATTCAGCAAGCATGTCTTAATCAGCTGCTGTATTTCAGTGTTGTAAGTCTCCTTGAATGCTAAACGCCATAATGACATTTATAGTATCTAGTTTGCAGTTTCTCTTATCTTTCTTTTTGTCAGGATAGAAATATATTTGCTTCTGAGACTTAAGCAATTGTGTGTGCCATCCTCCTTTAGGGGAAGGCAAATGAATTTTCCTTACTAGAGAACATATGTACATTTATACATAGATGCATTAATAATTGAGTCCTTTTTCTCCCACTTTAAATTTTCTTTCTCAAAATTTATCCTCCTTCCCTTATTGAGCCAGAGATAGCATTTAAATGAAGAATTCTAAAGGAAAAATAATAACACTAATAAAAAGCCCTCTACTAGAGAAGTCTTTTGATTCTTATTGGAAAGAACCCTAGGTCATCCTGGTGGCCAATTTTTGCAATTTAGAGGAAAGACTCCCTGGGAACACTAGTGCCCATACTAATTGGCTATTATCCAATTAATATTAAATATTGTGATTGGCTATTATAATTGCCAATTATATTGCCAGCTATTATAATCGGCTATTAACCTGGTTATTTGCTTTACTTCCTTTTCTCTTCCCCCTTAAAATCAAATGAAAAAATTTCCCCATGGGTCCCCAAGTACATTTCTTTTGAATCAAATGACCCCAAATCACTTGGAATCAAAGATAGATTATCCATATATTCCTTGTATCCTTGCCTCAAGCACATAGGAAACATTGAAATCCTCTAATGCTCATCTCTTTGACAAAATACAGATTTCAAAGATCCCAAAAGATAAACTACATGTGGAGGTGAGATAAAGTAACTAGCTTCCCACTAATTACCATCCTGAACTCCAGAAAGATGAGAACTTCCCTAATACAAACCAGAAATGAGAATCTGGCTGTCCCAAAACAGAAAGCAGGAACATATTTTTAGAGATGCAACAGCACCACTCTAACATGACTGCAGATTTGGAGGAAAAGCATACTTGCTTCACTTTTTTCCACCCTGGCTGAAACCTTAGTTAACTGTACAGAATGCCCTTTAATCAATTACATTTAGACACGCATACGTTTTTACATTTTCTCTTCCCTAAGACCACGGTGAGTTACCACCCAATCACTGATCTGGAGAGATCTTTATCACCAAAAGTAGGAATTGAAGTAGGTGGAACAAATTGTGCATGTCTCCTCATTTTAATAATATTGTCACTCACACAAAGAACCCTCATGCAGATTATATCAGTAGTAGCCCTTAGTCAGGTAGCCACTATGCTAGACACATACAAGGAAAAGCTAAATACTCTCTTTTCTAAAGGAAGATGCAATCTATAGGGATAAGGGCTGTAGGTTATTGGACCAAAGAGTTGACACTGACCGGTTAGGTTTTATGATAGACAGTGCTGGACTTGGAGGAAGAAAAGTATGAGTTCAAATGCTGCCTCAGATAAAGGGCAAAGTAAGTCACTAACCCCTCTCAGCCTCTTTTTGCTCATCTATGAAATGGGAAACATTACAATAATGTTAGTCCCAAGTTCATAGGGCTATTAGAAGGATCAAAGAAGATAACACATGTAGAGTGTTATGCAATCCTTTGAGCTCTATATACATGTTAGCTATTATTATTATTAACCATTAGTAACATTAGTAGCAGCAGTAATAACAACCACAGTAGTAGGAGTACTTAGATCTGGAGGAGACTTTTAAGATCCTATTTCATCCATGGCTTTCATTGTATATATAAGCAAATAAAGGCCACGAAGTTTTTTGACTTGCCCAGGATCACAGTGATACTAAATGAACAGCTGGGGTTTGAACCAGCATCCTTGGATTTGAAATCAAGTACCCACAAAAATCATTTTGTCACTTCTAAAATAACTCAATATGTGAAGATTTTTCTTCAGTTGTTTTTTTCTTTCTCCATACCTATATACAACCATTAAAATGATATTTGGCAAAAACTCATTTGGAAAAAGGTTCTGAATGGTGTGATTGTAGAGAAACCATATTGCGGAGCTATTCAGGTCAGTTGTAGTTGTTCTTAAATCATTTTACTTGTGTCTGACTCTTCATGAATTCATTTGGCATTTTCTTGGCAAAGATACTGGAATGGTCTGTCCTTCTCCACCTTCTCCACCTCAATTTTACTGATGAGGAAATTGAGGTAAACAGGGTTAAGTGGCTTGCCCAGTGTCACACAGTTAATAAGTTTCTGAGGTCAGATTTAAACTCAGTTTCCTGATTCTTAGCCCAGTGCTCTGATCATTACATCACCTACCTGCCTCAGATAGTAGCAGATATTTTTAATAGAGAGCATATAATACATTTCTGATATGAAGAAAACAATAAAGATGCCTATACATGGCTGGAGATCACTTTGTTAAGTATCATTCTATTATCTCTCTGCCTTTCACTCAGGATCTTTTATGCCTTCTGGTGATACTGCTGCTTCCCACTGGCCTCTTCTAGTGTACTGTCTTTGCCAGGAATGTAGACTCTGCTGGGTATATGGGTATAAGATAGTGCTCCCTGCTGCCTCAGTGTAGCCATTGTTTGACAGTGATCTGCTGGTCTTCTGCTTACTGCCCCATTGTGACTCCTTTAAGAAGATTTGTCCCTGTAGGCCATAGTATTCTGATAAATGCTTAATAACCAGTCCCATACCCCTCCAACCCCTCACCCTGCCCCTACACACATACACACAAAAGCTGTTCCCACAATACATTTTTAAATTTAATATTCATTGCTAACATAATCTCTATAAATCTCTTAAAACCAGACAATCAACAAAACAATAAATGAATCCTTGATTTGTAGTATTCGCTTTATTCTGAGGGATAAAATTCAGGCTGAAAATTTTAACAGTGGGATCTCTCAAGTAGAAGTCAGATCTAACTGGTTCCAGCATACCGTTGCCTCTGGGCATGAGATGGTAGAACTAATCTCTGCTTCCAGCTTCTGATTTCCACTAGAGTCCTTAACTGAGTGAGATACAATGTATAACCTCTTTTTTTTTTTTTAAATAAGAAACACAGTAGACTCTGCCATCTCTCTTTTAAAGTCCAGAAGCTTAAATTATAATTCTTATAGAAAGGTAAAGTTCCCACAACATTCTTGAAATTTCATCTAATTGTTAACATATTCTTCACAATTCCTGTAAGTCTAGGCAACTAACAAAATAATAAGTCAATCCCTAATTTGTAGCATTTGTTGATTTCTGAGGGGTACAACCTAAGACAGTCAGTCATCAGGTCAGGGGAAAATATTTAGATTTTTTTTTTTCTCTCCAAAAGAGGGTTTCTTGGTCCTGAAAGTTTTAGATTTGACAGGAATCTCCTTAGCTAGCCCACAAAAGCCAAGGTCTTTACACTACAGAACCATCTAATCAGTACTACAGACTACATTTCTTTGTACCAATTGTCTGCTCACTGAAGACCAGAAGAGTGTCCACAATCTCTATCCAACTTAAGGTGAATGAATGAATGAATTGAATGAATGAATGAAAAATTATTAAGTGTGTACTTTGTCCCAAGCACTGTTCTGGTGATACGAATACAAAATTTGTAATTGAGGAATAAAACATACAGGTAAGTGGTATCCAGGGAAGGATGTTTTGTTCTGGAAAATTATGAGGATGATAGGTCAAACAATAGGACTTCAGACTGGTGTAAATTTGTTTTCGCAACTCTCACTTAAGATCTGAATGTAAAATTGTACTCATTCAGAATTATTTTATGGGCTACTTTCCCAACAAAAGGGTTCTCTTGGTTCAAGGACACCAATTTTCTCAGCTCTAAGATGTTTTTGATGTCCCATGCCAGGGCACTGGAGAAGAACTAGTAGGAAAAACCACTTGGAGGTATTACTCCTCCATTCAATCCTTTATTTCAAATCTTGCATTTATTTTGTATACATGGTCAACACCATTTGAATTACGGTTGGGGAACCTGCAACCTTGAGGCTATATTTGGCCCTCCAGGTTCTCAAGTGCAGCCCTTTGACTGAATTCAAGTTTCACAAGAACAAGATTCTGTGAAGCTTGAATTCAGTCAAAGGGCCATACCTGAGGACCTAGGGGGCCATATGTGGCCTTGAGCCCACAGATGCTCCATACCTGAACCATGTCTTATACTTAGAACAAGTCTCTTGCCTTCTTTCCTATAACAGAACTCCTGTCCTTGTATCTCAATTCAAGTAAATGGGTTTGGTGGATAGTATATAACTTTCTTGATGATCCAACAACACTGGTCATCCCCTTGTTCCTCAAACAAGACAGTCAATCTCCTTATTTCATACATTTTAACTGGTTATCCTCCTATGTATGGAATATCTCTGTTCCTTTCTCCAGGCTTCTCTGACTTCCTTCAAATCTAAGCTAAAATTCTGTTTTCTACAGGAAGACTTTCACAATAACCTCCTAATGTTAGAACATTCCCAGTGTTGATTATTTCCAGTTTGTCTTGTCTGTGTATTGTTAGTACATAATTATTGGCATGTTGTTCCCCCATTAGATTATAAACTCCTTGAGTTGTTTTTTGTTTGTTTCTTTGTTTTGTTTTTGCCTTTATTTATACCCCCACCACTTAGCATAATGACCAGAAAATTTTAGGAGCTTAAGAAATCCTTGTTAACTTATTATTGATTTGACTTCTGGATAGGCTTCTTGTCTCACCCCACCATGCATTCCAATTGCTAGAGTTCTGCTTTTCAACTCTTTTTGCCTCATATTTTGGCCCCGCAGTATCTGCTGCTGTATCTCCCTGAAACTGCCTGATTATTGCCTGTCTAAACCTTCATCTATTGGTATATTATGGGACTCAGAGCTATTTTTACCTCTCCATATTCTTTCTCCTACTTCCTTTCCTGGAACCAGTTTTGCTACTTTGTCTTGCAAATCAGTATTTGTCCAGTCTCCAGGTCCTGGAAACCTCAGATCTTTTCTGTTCTGATATAGCTTATGATCGTGCCTACTACATTTATTTTCAGTGTCTTGACATTCAATCATTAGCTGCTTTGGAAAATGATCTAATTATTTTATGTGCAATTAGTTGAGGTCCCCAAATAGATCATTGAATCCTTAAGGGTAAAAACTATGTGTTTGCCCTTAGAATGTCTTATTTTTTTTAATCACAAATTATAGCTATCGCTGGGTTCAGTACATGGAATCTTTCATCCTGCAGTTTGTGAAAGTGCCTTTTCTCCTGTAAAGCATATAATTTGATGACTGTATTTCAATAATTTTCTTTGTAATCCTATATATTTTATTTTATGCACTTAAAAACATTATTCTGAGAACAGGCCCATGGACTTCAACAAACTGACAAAAGCTTCCATCACCACCCCCCCCACACACACACAGTTTAATGGTTGGTACCTAGCAATCGAATAATTTTGTCCAAAGACAAAATGAGTGTATTTAAAATGCTTATAAACATAGTTCAGAATACTACATTCACCATGATTGGCAGAAGGAGTGATTAGCTGTGGAAAACGACAGCATACTATAATTTAACAGGTGTATATATTACTTTCTTTTCTGAATCTTCCTTTCTTTTCACTGTGTGTGGAAGAGAAGCATTTAGACTTAGAATAAACAGTTGTGAAATTTGTTAAACTGAAACCAAATTTAATAATCCCACAGAATGCCTGTGTGCTTAAACAACCTAGAGCTAATCTTAGTGATAGCAGTGTTTAGATATAAGTACAAAAATGACTAACCATTTTAATCTCAATCCCATTTCTAGAAGCAACAATAATATATAAGTATGGTAGAACACATTCCTTCCGAATAACCAAACATTACAAATGTGTGACCCAGTTCAGCTCACATGATTAACTTCCTGCACCTTCTGCTATGACCCTTATGTTAAGACTATGCTTTGCACTACTTGATACTTGAATGTAGACAACTGCTTCTGAGAAATGGCCACTCTTTTTTCCAGATGTTATTAAATGAGGCACACAAAGCCAAGAAAAGGCTGAATAACTTACCTGTGTTCACACAATTGCTGAGCAAGGAGTACACTTCACATCTCATTATCCTCCATCTGAGAGCGCATCCTGAAGAACTATGGAATTTCCCCTTGTCCACAAAAACAATACCAAAACACTGCTTTCTGAAGATTTTTAGTAGATACCTAGGAAATGGGAGTCAACATATTCATTTTGACATCTGAACAATAAAAAACATCTACTTATGTGCATATTTCCCCCATAAATATGTCCCTCCTTCTGCTACTGCACCTCATTTTAAAGAGTAAATATACATTTTGGGGGTATGATTTTCCTTCTGGCAGGCTGACAATGTTAGCTGAACCTCTGAAGGCTTGATGAGAGTAGATAAAGAGGTGTGAACTATGTTTAATTAAGTCCTGGTTAAATGGAATGCAATTAATTTAATTTTAATTAATTTTCACTCATTAAAATTTAATTTATATTAATTAAATAAATGCTGTGTAAATGGAAAAGAGATTAACTACTGTTCACATGCCTTTGAATCACTTTTATCCAGAGGCTCTGTTCTGAAGGGAATGCTTGCTTCCGGAATTGCCACCAGGGGGCAGTTCTGCTCATTAGGCTAAACACACATTGTCCCCTCTTGTTGAAGCAACACCGCCTGTTTAAGATTTTACGTTTAAATAGCCCATTTTTCCTCAAAAATTTTTGAATGAAAATAAAAATATCTGAATCAAAAATACATGATGAAATCAAATCACGTATAATGGTTTTACTCTTCATGTACTATCAGTATGCCTTTGTTCATAAGGCAAATCTTATATTTTATCAATATGAAAGTATCAATTTTAAAACAAATATTTGTTGTAGCAATGTTATTTTTTTTATACTATACCATTAAGGCAACTGGAAATCTAAGAATATCCTGGGGAACAGGGGTTTTGTTGTGAGGATCAAATGAGTTGATATTTATAAAATGTCTAGCATCATTCCTGGCGCACAGTAGGCCCTTAATATATGCTCATTGAATATTCCAGTAGTTTAAAAGTCCTTGATTTCATCAGTGAGGCATTCCCTTCATCCAAAACTTTTCTATATAGCAAGTAGATGGGCTTCATGCGTTGCCATGACTAAAAGGAACAGTTAACCAACTACTTTTCTATGGATACAGCTTAGCATAATAGGAGGAGTATTATATTTGGAAGCAGATGTTTGGTATTCAGTTCTCAGCTTTTCCATTTACTACTGGTGTAATTTTGGGCAGATCACTTAACTCTGTGCCTCACTTCCCATATCTGTAAAAAGGGAACATTGGATTCCATAGTGTATGAGGTCCCTTTCAACTCTATAGCAAGACTTTTATAAGGCTAGCACTTTACGACTGTACTTGTGAAAATAAACATCTAAGCACTTCATTGCATCGTTCCTTTTATGGCAGGTCATTTTTGGATCTTTAAGTCTTTCAAGCCAAGCGGGACCCACAGAATCTCGAACCTCACTGATATAACATGGACAACACGGGATTACCCATGAATAAGATAGTTCAGATAATGAGGCACCGGACTAAGGTCTCTGTGGATATGTGTTTGAATGACAAATGCTAATTATTAGGCACCTTACAATTTTTTAAAATAAACAAATCCGAGTTAATAAAGTTATGGTTAATGATTTAATAATAAATTAGTTATATTATACTGGATTTCTTACTATACTCCTTTAAGTTAAGGAGAATGGAATCCTATTCTGCTGAGTGAGTAAACTGTTGAAATAATTGCTTCACAGATTTTCCTGAGAAGTTTTTATGCAGTCACTGTGCCAGTTTCTTTAAGGAATTATGTATGTATGTATGTATGTATGTATGTATGTTTGCATATATTTGTGTATATATGTGTCTGTATACATGTGTGTCTCTAATAAGTATACATTGTAAATATATGTGTGTCTACACAGACATATATTCATTTTGCTTTGTTTTTTTCTGAGAAATAAGTGGAATGACTTGTAAATGGGTGATCACACAGCCAATATCTGTCAGAGGCAAGACTTAAAATCAGATCTTTCAGACTCCCAGGCCAGTCTTCTATGCATAAATGAGTAGTAACAGCATGGTGTATCTCTACTGAAAGAGTCTTGAATCTGGCGTCCATGGATAGATTTCAAAGTGCCTGTGAACTTGAATGGGAGAAAAAAAAGAATCCATATTTATTTTCACTTTATTTAAATAAAATATAGCATTTCCTTCAATTAAGAATGTAGCCAACAAATCACAGTAGCGTTCAAAGTTTAGATGAGTAGTGCTTTTTTAAAAAAGGAAATTTATACTCCACAAATATGCTCACTTCAAGTTTTATCATTCAAACATTATCCATTCTGTAATGGAGACTTCAAATGAAGTTTCCTCACCTAACACAATCTGACTGATCAGGTTTAGAAGTCCCAGAAGAAGGGGAGTGGCTTATTCAGAAGAAAAGTTACATATTAGATCTGAGAGTCTCCATTCAGCATAACAGTGATTTGCATGGGGATTGTGGGCATCTATTCATCAATTTTTAAAATATTTGTATTCACAAATTGTACACATAGAATAACAGTGTTATTTTCACCTGTACTACATACAAGAGAGACTATTACAATGCTATTCAGCTTATGTTTCAGCATCCTTATATAAATAATACAAATGCCATGAAGGGAAAGCAACATCCAGAAAAAATATGCATGAATTTTCTTTTGAAAAGATAGAAAACAGAATGCAGTTATAACAAAGTTCATTTTCTGCTATTAAACATTCATCATGAACACATAATCAGTGCTGTTCTCTATCAGGAAACCCTATTAAACTGGAAAATGAATACTCAAAAAATACTGTAATTAAACACCATTTTAATTTACTTTTGAAAGAATAAAGTAGAAGATGTGGTACTGATGTTATACCACTAATTGTGTCTCCTATCACAATGGTGTAATCAGCTTTGAGTAGGGTACATGAATAACCCTGTGTTAGATCTGCATTAATTAACCATATTGCAGATAGCCAAGTAAAGAATTGGACTACACTGAATACAACTTGGGCAGCATGAGCAGTCATTCAATAATCAAGGGCAGAAACAACTAAAATACAGGTGGCTAATGAAATAATCCTCATTTTTCTGCCAGGGTCAATGTCATATGTTTCTACTACAATTCCTCTGAGGCTTTCTGCAGAAATACAGGTCAATATGGGGGATTTTTGCTGTGATAGCATTTTAGCATCATTAGGTAGCCCACAAGGTCAGTATTCTACCAGATGAGGTGGGTAAGTAAATGCTGTGACAAAAGGTAAAGCCAATGAAAGAGAGATTTTTTTCCTCTTTTACATATATATATATATATATATATATATATATATATATATATATATATATATATATATATATATATATATATATTATATATAGTCTTTGTTTGATGCTTTGCCGATGGCTTCTCTTTTCATTTTTCATTGCCTATGGTTTTGCAGTTTCAGCCTCAGAGTTTATACAAGCAGACAAGTTTCAAACAATATAAGATCAAATACATTTTATGTTCTTTGACCCAAGGACAGGAAACTTTTGTGGGTTGAGTTCTTGATGGGGAGATATCTGACATCCTATTTTTGCCAAGGAGTCTATAAAGTAACATCATTGAGACTGTCAGTTTCCTTGACAAGATAACTTGAAAGCAAAATTGTGCGTACCAGAATGTATTTGAGTTCACCTTAGGCTTGGTGAATTGCAGTAGAGGCAGCTTAATCTGCAGGGTATCCAAGTCAATCAAAAGGAAAAGCTAAGCCATTCCCCTACCTTCTACAAGTTGTGTGTGTGCGTGTGTGTAGGTGTGTTCATTTTTTTCTTTTTTGGGGGGGGGGGCAGGGAGTTTGAATAGTGGTCAGGAAATTTCTTGTTCTCCTGTTTTTAAGAAACTGAACTTTACTTGAATCATATTGCCTAGTCATAATTCTTTGCATCAAATCAAAGTAAGGGTTTGTTTATTTTTTTAAAAAAATCTTATTTTTATCTATATCCATTTTTAGAAAATGTTAGCTAATTCACTTCTATGGAAAAGTGTAGCAATCATAATGATAAAGACTTTCTGATTGCTGTTTGTTCATTATTACTGGATATTAGTCAGTTATCATGAATTATAATCTAGTAAGAATAATATATGACATTTATAGAAAGGCTATATAGTATAGTAGACAAAGACTTGGCCTCAAAAATCAAGAAGAGCCAGGTTCAAAACCTTCCTCTAACATACACTCTCTGTGTGACCTTGGAAACTCAGTGTTCTTGACCAGTGGTATCCAGACCAAACAGGAATAGGAGCCACTGAAAAATAGATAAGGATTCCTATGCACTGCATATTGACTTCATTTTAAAATATAATATTACCTGTGCTTGCTTATATTTTTATGCATTTTGTTGAATATTTGTGAGGCATTGCCCATGTATTTGACACCTCTATTTCATCAATGCTCTAAAACTATAAATTTCAAAGAAGATGACCAACTACATTGGTGGGAATTTTTCTTCACATGGATTTTCCCTGTACCAAGCAATTCATAGATTTGGTCCCTAATCCAACATGACAATCACCTAGTACCTTTAAGGTTTTCAAAGTATTTTACCAATATTATTTTATGCGATCCTTATAACTAAGAATTTGGTGCTCATTTTATAGCTAAGGAAACTGAGGCTTACAGAGGTTAAATAAGTTGCCCAGTCTCACAAAGCTAGTAAGTGTCAGAGGCTAGAACTGAATCCAGGTCTTTCTGAGTCCAAGTCTAGGACTACATCACACAATACTGTGTCTTTAGTGTATAATTTTGTATATTGTATGTACATATACATATATGTATCTATGACGTGTTCCATATTTATTTTTAAAAATTCAGTGTAAAGTCAAATTTCATATATGAAATAATATTTTTCTGAAATTTTGAGATAATTTCTATGTAGCACAGTAGAAAGATATGGTGATATAAAAGGATCTGTGCTTGAAGACCATCCCTATTTATTACCTGGTGACTGAGAATTAGTTACTTAAACTTCATGGACATTAGTTT
Organism: Notamacropus eugenii; assembly: GCF_028372415.1. Taxonomy (NCBI): domain Eukaryota; kingdom Metazoa; phylum Chordata; class Mammalia; order Diprotodontia; family Macropodidae; genus Notamacropus; species Notamacropus eugenii. Next base: position 289,981,649 of record NC_092876.1, read on the forward strand.
CCTCATCTGTAATAGGAGGAGATTGAGCTAGACTGCCCTCTGGGTTTCCTTGTAACTCTGGATCTATGTCAGTGATATCAAGTACCCTTGATTAAAAAAGAAATGAAGAGATTGCATGAGGTTGTTTGGTTTTTTTTTTTTAATTTTATTGTATTTTTAGGAATCATGGTTATAAAGCAAGAAAAATCCAACTCTAGTTTTATTACATTCAATGAATTATTCAACAAGTATTCATTAAGCTCCTATTAAGTGTCATACACTATACTAGGCATTGGGTCTACAAATAAAATGAATTGAGGAGCTTCACAAGGACACCTTTTATCCTCAGATTTGTCAGTTCTCTTGAGATTTTAAAAACTTCTCCATATTTGTATAGATATTTGTACCTTTCTAATTGTTGTGTTTGATGATAGGATTGTGAGGACCCATGATTCCATTAACATAGGGAACACTCAGTTGATGAAATACCCTCTGTCCATGCAGTTCAGCACCTTTTCTGGAAATTAGTCTTAAGAGTGTTGCCTCTGTGCACACATGCCCACAGATTAAGCAATACTTCCAGTAGGAAATAGCACATGGATCAACCCTTGAAGTAAAATAGATATTCCATGAAGTAGAAGTGGGGAGAGAGTACATTTTTGACATTGTGGGAAAACTTGTAATGAAGTAATGAAGATGGAGATGGAGGGTCCTGTTAAGGGAATATCAAGTAGACCAGTTTGAGTTGACCAAAGAAAGACAAATATATACAACTAAACCTGGAAAATTAGTCTAGATTCACACTGGGAATAGCCTGAAATGTCCCCTTGTGGAAGTCATCTTTTATCACCGAGGTAAGATAGCCAGTCAAGATTCTTGAGAAAGTAAGTATTTTGGTCATTTTTATCTTTAGCAAGATAATTTTGTCAGGTTAATAGAGGACAGATTAGAATAGGGAAGTCAGGTATCCAATTAGAACCTTAATAGTCCAGGAGAAAGAAAATTAGAGTCTAAACTAATGGTCATGTGAGGAAAATGAATGGAGAGAAGCAAGAGTTGCTATGGAGGTAGAATAAATGAAACTAGGTAATCAATTGGATATGACAGATGAAGTAGAGGGAAGAGTCAAACAATGATTTAATGTTGTGAACTTAGATGACTCAAAGGGTGTTATTCTACTCAACATGAATAGGAATGTTTGCAGAAGAAATGAGTTTTGTGGGAGGGAGGAACATAATGTGTTCCATTTTGGATATATTGAGTTTGAGATGCCTTTGGGACATGCCAGTAGAGATGTTCAATAGGCACTTGATGATGTTAGATTGGATTTTTGGGAGAGACTAAGGCTGGTTTATATAGATTTGCTGTCTAGTCATATTCATCTGCATAGAGATCATAATTGAAACAAAATAATATCAGGACAGCACCTTGACAGGTAAGGTACAGGTTAGGAAGCAGGAAGATGGATAATAACCTTCGCTAATCTATCATATTGTTATTATTATTATATATTAATAATACATTAATCATAATAAATGTTTAACCCTCCCTTGGCCTATATTTTCCCTGTCTAGGTGTGAGGTATATTCTTGTAATAATGACTTTTATTTATCTATCTACTAATCATTACATAAATAGTTCACATAATGCTTCCCCCTTCTGGTTTCTGAGTTTTCTGGGTATCTTCTTAACATAAAATATAATTTCTCTTTCCTCTGAAGATAAAGACAGGTTGCTCAATTGCCTTTTATTGTAAAGTATAAGCTTCCAGCCACAAATCCAATGCTTCTGTAGAGTTGTGAAATGGAAGAGTTGTTAGTCTTGTGCTTGGTTGACAGAAAACATGAAGAACTAGAGGAATAGTCAAAAATTGTAGGGGAATAAGCTTCTACTTGATAAGAAGGGGTGAAATGTTTCTAATCAAATGTGGAATTTCTAATGAAAAAGTGGAAAGGGATCATGAGAGCCTTGTAGGCAGCTTAGTAGGATAATGGATAGATCAGTGGATCTGAAGTCAGAGAGACTTAAGAGCAAATATGAACCTGTCAAATTTCAAATCAGAACCAGGTTCTTTGACACTGAACAATTTGCTTTTTTCTTTGCAGCCTCTTTTATAAAATGGGGATAATAATAGCACCTACCTCCCAGGATTGTTGTAAGATTCAAATGAGATAATATTTGTAAAACACTTTGCAAATCTTAAACACGTGACATAAAAGCTAGTTCTTCTTCCTTTTCTTTTTCTTTTCCTCTTCCTCCTCCTCCTGCTTTTCTTCTTCATTCCTCCTTCTCATTATTTATGATAATTATTATTACTGAGGAAATCTCTGCCCCCATAAATGGAGGATTTGGAGTGGATGTGAGAAATCCTAGTTCCAGCACTGCATGGGGAAATCCTAGGAGAGGGGATGTGTACCTGACATCACAAATTGGAATGTTGAACCCATGTTCCCATATCAAGGTGGGGGCCATGTTTTAGAAGAGCATTGGATTGGAAAATTATAGGTTCAAATTATGCCACTGATACTGGATGATCATGACAGGTCACAATGTCTCTAAGCCTCAATTTCCTTATCTCTTGAATGACAGTGATAGGTCCAGTAATTTTCCAAGTTGGGAGAATTAATTGAGACTATGTCTGTGAGATGCTTTTTTGAACTTAAAGTGCTATATAAATATTAGCTCTTGTTGTCATTATAGTATTATTAGTGTAATAATATACTTTAGTTCTTTTTGAGGCAAGGGAATTACTTGTTAATGTTTACAAGTCACTCTGTGAGAAGAAAAAAATGTTTTCGATTACATACTTTCAAGTTTTACCTGCCATATTAGCATATCTCCACTACTTTATTAATTCTGTACAATCCATGCACAAATCAACCTCTGATTTACAGCATTTGCTAATTTCAGAGAGGCAAATTTTGATAGTGAAAATTGAACTATTGGCTTTCACATGGCATTTCAAGCTGACAGTAGAATACTCCTGATATGGATCAGATTGGCTTTTGTAGGAAAGCATGGATACAAAACTCCTATGTACGTCAACTATCATTTATTAAGGACCTAATATGACCCAGGTACTATGCTAAATACTGAGGATAAAAAAGAAATGAAAAATTAAAACAAAAATCCTTTTTCTCAAGAAATTCACAGGCTAGTGGAGGAGACCACTTATAAACTGTGTGCAAATAAGATATATAAATGATAAACTAGGAGTAGTCTTAGAGGGAAGGTACTAAGATTGAGGAGCAGTATGAATTATGTCTTATAGAAGGTGAGACTTTAGCTGAAAATTGACGGAAGCCAGGGAATGAATTATAACTTCTAAACTTAGAAATTTAGCCCATTCATGAATTGGGATTTCCCTGTCATGAATGGAAATTAATGGAATTATTTTTCACTTTGAATATGCCCATCTTCTGTTAGGTTAAAATTTATTTATGCAAACTAATCTAAACTCAACATAATCCTTTAATCAAAGGAAGTATGATATGACCTGAGTATACCTTCTTCTGTACATTTGTATGCAATTCTGAGTAGAATATTCTTCACTAGCAGAGAGCTGATTCTGAAGACCAAAGTAAAAAGAGGGTAGAGGAAATATACTTATGCCCATATACACTTTTGTTTGTGTGATTTTTGTTGAATTAGCTAATGCTTCTACAATACCAAAAGCATGTACATCAACAGGTCAGTAAAGCTTATTAATTCTTTCACAGGACAGAATCTTTTAGATAGCGTTGATGGCATCTTGTCTGGAGCATTTCCTGTTATCCAAGGACTAAAAGAGTTCTGGACATTGCTTAATTGTTACCACTTGTATTTGTCCTTCATTGCCAAAGAAGACCATGCCATCAGAGAAATGATGATATGACTTGCACTTGACTGTTTTGAGTGAGGGAGGGCTGTGCAGGTCACCAGCCTCACTTCTCCTCCAGAGACATCTGAATCCAGCGACCAGATATTCATCAGGATGACTGGAGATGACCCGGGATGAGGCAATTAGGGTTAAGTGACTTGCCCAAGGTCCTGCAGCTAGTGAGTGTCAAGTGTCTGAGGTGAGACTTGAGCTCAGGTCCTCCTGACTCCTGTCCTGGTGCTCCATCCACCGCACCACCTAGCTGTTCCATTGTTACTATTTAGATTCAACTTCTAAAAACTGCTAGGCTTTCCAGAAATTCTGTGCACTAATAGCTAATCATAGAAAATAATCATTTCAATTGTTGGGCAAAAATGGTGAGGCATACTGAACAAACAATAACTCTCAACAACTGCCTAATAATACCTTACATTTACCCACTTTGTACATTCCCCACAACTCTTTGTGAGGTGGTGTGTAGAGAGAGGTGGTGTGTAGAGAGAGGTGGTGTGACATTTCAGTCTCTCATAGAAATAAATAAATTGAAGTTTTAGGGAAGTTAAATGACTTATCTGTGGTCAGTCAGAACACATTAGAGCTGGGATAAGAATTTAAGTCTCTCTTACCCAGCCTCCTCATTTTAAAGAGGAGGAAAGAGAATAAGGGACATGTCACCAGAGGTCCTAACAAATATGTTGAAATACATTTGATAATCAATAAATAAATGAACATTTATTATGTGCCTACTATGTGCCAGGCACTGTGCTAAGTGCTGGGAATGAAAAAAGAGGCAAAAAGATAATTGCTACTCTCTAGGAGCCTACATCCCAATGTATCTGGCAGCAAGCAAGCAAATACATACAAAGAAAGCTACATATAGGATAAATAGGAAGATTAACCAAGGAAAAGCACTGGAATTAAGAGGGATTGGGACTTCTAGTAGAAGGTGGGATTTTAGTTGAGACCCAAAGGAAGATCAGTGTTGGCAGAGTGAAGGAGGGGGATAAAACTGAATTATCACTTAAATTGCTCATATCTTTGCACAAGATAGATTTGCAAATATCAAGCCTGCATAATTAAAGTGCAGTATTTTCTTTACTAGTCTGATGTAAATAAAAGTACACTAGTAGGCAGGGAGTGTAACCTTAAATTCCAGGTCTGATTTTAACTAGCTGTATGATCTTAGTTGAACAATTAACCTCTCTAAGCCTGGAGCTTTGGTCCAGTCCAATATACCATGCAAGTCAATTTGTTGAAAAACAATTATTCTTCAAACACAATGTAAAGAAGTAACTAATTTCCAGCCAAGCATATTGAGAGCAGTCAATAGAATTTAAATGAAGAGTCAATCCCCAAACATTTATCAAAGGCCTATTACTTGTTGGGGAATGTGCTAGAAAGTGAGGAATCAAAGATGAAAATGAAACAATCCTTTGCCCTCAAAGTGTATATTTTTTAGGGTGGGGAGGAGGGAAGATAGCATGCCTATACATGCAAATTATCTAGAATAAGTAACCTGCAGTCTAATGCAAGTGAATTAGAAGTTGAAAGGATCATGACAGGGTTTGGATAGAAGATAGTGCCTGAACTTTTGATGAAAGTAAAAAATTTCAGACTATGGGGGATGGCTAGTGCCAAGTTATGGAGACAAGAGATGTTGTGGTCAATTTTGCTAGACCAATAAATCTAAGAAGGGGAGAACATAAGGTGAGACTGCAATGGCAGTTTGAGGAAGGGTTGTGAAAGGCTTCCAGAGATAAACAGAGGGATTCATATTTTATCCAGAGGCAATAGGAAACCAATGCAGTTTATGAGTAAGCTAAATGACATGATCAGACTTATACTTACAGATGATTTTGGCAGCACTTTGAAAAATATTGGAGTAGGGAAGGGCTTGAGGCAGGAAGACCAATTAAAAGTCTGTTATGATAGTTGAGGTGAAAGAAAATGGTGACTATGTAAGTGGAGAAAAGAGGTCAGACATGAGACATGCTAGATTTAGCTTCTGGTTCAGTATTTGAATGAAGGACATGGAGTAGTCAAGGATATTCTATATATTGTAAAGATTAGAGACTGAAAGGATGATGGCACCCTCAAAAATAGAGATGTTCAGGAGAGGGGGACGTTTTGGTGTGAAAAGAAATGAGTTTAATTTTGGATATGCTCAGTTTGAGATGTCTCTGGTATGTTAAGTTTGAAATGTCCAACAGGCAGAAAGATGACATAGGACTGGATCTCAGGAAAGAGACTAAGGCAGGAAAAAGAGATGTGGGAGTAATCAACATAGAGATAATAATTAAACCCATGGAAATCAATGTGTCACAAGGGGGTGTAGAGAATGAAAGGAAGATGGCCCACTTCAGAGTCTTGGGATATACCCACAATTGAGAAGCTTATATAGATAAAAAGGAAACTGAATGAAGAGTAGCAGGTAGAAGGAGGCAGAAAAGAGAATAACATAATGAAAAAGGAGAAAATGTCAAAGGAGGAAATGTCACCATCATGGTGAACAGTGAAATAGTACAGTCAAGTAAAGGTTGGTGAGGACTGAGAAAAGACCATCTATCTGGCTATTAGATAATTGAATGAATGAACTGAGGCTGTACAAGAATAGAGAAAACATCTAAGTAGTACACGGTGGACAGAAAACTGTCATCGGATCTTTGCACATAAATTTAATGATTTTTTTTTTTTTTTGGAGGGGAGAAGGCAAGGAAACTAGGGTTAAGTGACTTGCCCAAGGTCATAGAGCTGGTAAGGGTCAAGAGTCTGAGGGTGGATTTGAACTCAGGTCCTCCTGACAGCAGGACCAATACTCCAGTCACTGAGCCATGTAGCTGTCCCATAATTGGTTCTTTAGTCAATTTAACAATCTGATTCTTTTGCTATTCAGAATACACTGTAGATATTTAGAATACTTGCTTTATGTAATAGATATTGTGTTACTGACAGTCTGATGAAGCAGAAACAAAAGTTGTATCTAGAGTCAATATGACCTGAATTTCTATCCTATATAACTGCGTGATTGTGATCCAATCATATAATGTCTATGAACCTCAGTCCCCTCATTTTGTGAAATGGAGATCATAATAGCACCCAGCTCACAGATTTTTTTTTAACTGAAAATCAAATGAGATATCTAAAGAGCTTTGCAAACTTTAAAGGGCTATAGAAATGTTTACTACTATTCATAAAAGTCATAGGATTTTTTAAAAGTATATATAAATTTAGTCACATATCAAATACTATTTTTAAATCCATATAACTGTTTGGTAGGACACTAGAAATAGTGTGAACAGGCAGATAGATGATGGAGTGAATGGAGTACTTGTCCTAGACCTGAGCTGAAATGCAGCCTCAAACACTAGCTGTGTGACCCTGGGCAAGTCATTTTATATCTGTTTCCCTTAGTTTCTACAGTTGTAAAAATGGGGATTATAGCAATACCTACCTCACAGGGTTTTTATAAAGACTGATGAGATAATATTTGAAAAGCACTTAGTGTAGTGCCTTACACATACTAATCGCTGTATAAATGTCCATTCGTTTCTCTTCCCTTCCCCCATACACTCATTTTTCCAATGAGAATATTGGGGCCCAGAGATAATCAATACTTGCTGGAGGCCATACAGATAAAATCAAATCTACTTATGTTAGGAAATAGCATTTAGAAGTTGAATTATTACCTTAGAATTATTTATTTGTTGCTTAAAACGCATTTTAATTACCCAAGTTTGCATAATTAAAGTGAGATATGCCAACTTTACCAGCAGAAAGAAAGTATCTATAGGCAGTAGGTTTTGTCCGCATAGTTCCTCTTTAAAATCATGACCTATGGTTTTCAGCCACATCACTGATCACAATTTTAGAAGATTTGTGTGTGTGTATGTGTGAGAAAGCACCTGAATAAAGGTAGAAAAGAGTGTTTTTCTTCTTTAGATTACTCAAAAGAAACTGCAAACCTACTGTCTTAGGCATTGTACTAATTGCTAGGAACACAGTGACAAAAGTGAGCAATCCCTGCCCTCAAGGAGTTTTCATATTTGTTTGGTTGGGAGCACATGTACATATACATGTGAGGATATAAAATACATACAAAAACAATTTTAATCTTGGGGAGGGAAGTCTTATCTGGTGGGGAGATCAGGAAAGGCTTCATGTACAAAATAACATATGATACATATGTACTCATTAAAAGTCTTACTGAAAATGTATTTTAAAATGCTTTGACCCATCTCCTGATTAAAATTTATGATGAACACACAGATATGCAAACAATTTTTGGACTGGCTACCTCAAAAATCAGCTAACTTGATTGAAACTCATCAGAACTCTTATTTTTAACTGAGTTAATTGAAATCATTGTGGTTTACTGGCAAGTGCACTAAACTGGGTCTCAGGAGACTTTTCTACTGCTACTAGCTGGATGTAAAAGTCTAATCTTCAGCAAGTCACATCACTCCTGGGTCTCAGTTATCTCATTTATATGATGAAGAGCTTGAGCTATGTTCATTATCATCTCCTGGTCCTTTCTAACTCTAAAGTTTTTGAACTGTTGCCTATTTTTGTAATCATAAATTTGCAACACTTTGATGTTTCTGCATTATCTGAAAGATCACATTACATCCTCTCTCTGTTCTGTCAGTCTTGATTGGAACAGACTTTGCCCTAAAGCAATAAAATCCTGACCTGACTTGACAAACATCATAGTATATTTTTCTATCATCTTGAAAGTTAAATATAAACAAATTAATCTACATTACTAGTTACCTGTTTGCTGCCACCATTTTTTAAAACTTTTAACTAAGAGCTAGACTGCAGCTTTTAGAAGCTAATTAGGTCATTATAGTGTTCAGAGATTGTAAATTAAATATTGGTTTCATTAGAATGACAATTAAAATAATGTCTGTTTAAAACCCAAAGTTTAAACTTTAGAGATTTAATCAATGAAAAGCTTAGAAGTTTCTCTACCCATACCAACAAGGTCAGCATAATTTCTGAGTAGTATTCACTGCTTTCTTCTTTGTTTCTTTGGCCCCAAACTGTGACTTCACTGGTATGGAGAATTTCTGCAAAAATAGATCAGCTATTCAGATTTAACTTATTACCTGGGACCTTGAGAGTTAAGGGACTCAACCATGACACATAAACTGCTAGAGGTTTAAGGCAAGAATTTCAGGTTTCTCAGATGCTTTCTATTCACTCTACTTAAGCTGCAACTCCTACATTACCATAAACTTCTTTCAAATCGCCCCCATCCCCTCAAAGATCACATGACCAAATTTACTTCCTTTTAACATCTTTTGAACAAGTGGAGTTAGCAAACAAAGCTTAATTTTAAATCTCCACACACATATTGGACTATGAGATATCATACTGGTGTCTTCTAAATTAGGGGAATCAGTTTGTTGTCCAGATTAATGATGATATAAATCTTGAGACTGATCCAGGAATCTTTAATCTTATTTTATGAAGCTATTTTGCTTTTAACATCATGCTCATTTCCAAATGTGTCCCTCCCACTAACCTACCCAGTGAATATCTTTATAATAATGATGTGCGTGTGTGTGTATATATATATGTATGTATACATGTACATATATACATACATATACACATATATAAATCCGAGAAGACAAAAGTTTAGCGAAACCTAACAAGGATTCCATCACGTCTAATGGTTTTTCCAATTTTCTATACTCATAGTACTTCAGGTGTGTTTTCTCAACTTTTCTTGCGGATTAAGCTTGGTCACAGTAACTAGACAACATTCAGACCCCCTCCCCTCCCCCGCCGCCAGTTTACATCGCTTTAGTCATTGTTTATATTATTTTATTGGTTCTGTTTACTCTGCATCAGTTCAGACAATTCTTTTATGAATTCATATTATTTGTTATTTTATGGCACATTCAAATTTCATTACATTCATGTACAAAAATTTGTTTAACCATTCCTCTCTTGATGGACATCTGGTATGTTTTTAGCTTTTTGCTATCACAAAAATTGTCACAAATATTTTGGTGTATATGAAATCTTTCTTTCTGCCTTTAACCTTCTAAGCTAACTTGTTTCTTTATGTCAAAACATTGTTGCTTTTGAGTTGTTTCAGTGATGTCCAACTCTTCATAGCCCAACTGGGGGTGTTCTTGGCAGAGATACTGTAGTAATTTACCATTTCCTTGCTCATTTTACAGATGTGGGCGCAAGGTAAGCAGGGCTAAGTCACTTGCCCAGGGTCACATAGTTAATAATGTCTGAGGCCAGATTTGAACTCAAGAAGATGAGTCTTCCTGATTCCAAGTCCAGTGTTCTACCCACTGTACTGCCTAAGGTGCCTTTCTGTCAAAAAGTACAAACATTTAAATTACTGGATTTTTTTAATACTTTAACAACAAATTGCTTTATCAAAATTCGGGGCAAATTTAAAAGTCAGCAGTCTTAGTATGTCTGACTTTGACCTTTCGTATTTTATTCCCATTCTATATTATCTTAGACAATTTCCTGTGTAGGAGGTGAAACTTCGAATTTCTCTTGGTTTATACTTTTGTGATTACTAGCTATTTAGAGGAATCTTTCATTTGAATGTTAAAAGTATATAATGCTTCTTTTTATGACTACCCACATTCACTGAGGAATAGACTTCACTCTTATATAACTGTATAAATGGATTATATATCTCATATATCAGAACCTCACTAGAGATATTTAATGTAACCATTTTTTTCAATTCAACAATTTTTCTTATCATCATAACTGTATTACATTTGCACAAAACTTTTCAATTTTATGTAAGAAAGATTATTGCAAAGCCTTTTTGACAGTCTCTAAGAGTCTTTTTGTCTAAAAATTTTAACCTTACCCATAATTATAAAAGTTACTTTGCTAGAGGCATTTTTCCAATATAAACTAAATATAGGAAATTAATCCAATGACAATTTTTGATGAATTTAAAAATGACCATAATCTCTTTAGATTTAACTGTACTAGATATACATTATAAGTGTTCTGAAGTATAAACTTCATACTAACAGACAAGATAAATATCTCATCCAACAGTTCTAAAATCATAAAAAAATAGGATTATATATTTAGAGTTATAAGGGAACTTCAAGATTATAGAGTCAAACCACTCTATTTACAGATGAGAAAACTGAGGCCCAGAAAGGGAAAGTAACATGTCCAAATTCAAATAAGTAGTAAGTATCAAATTTAGGATTAGAAACTCGATTCTCTGAGTGCAGATAACTCTTGTGAAATTCCATCATATGGTTGACATCTGAATTAAGGTAGTGGTTTCTAGTGATTTTAAGAACATAAAATAATAGGAGATAAAATTTTCAAGGAGAAAAAGATCAGATTAAAATGAAAGATAAAATGTCTTTCTGTTCTAACTCAGCATAGGATAAGAATAAGATTTTTGACCTCACTGCTTTTCTTTGCTTCCTCATCAGGCCCCTGAGGTTTGCAAAAATAGCTAAATTGTGTCTGCCCTCTTAGAGTCTGTACACTTTTTTTTAACCTTTTTATGTAGTTAGAATCTTCTGACTGAAATCATGCTGCCTTATATTGAAATAATTACAATCTGATAACTGAACATATTGAATTATATGAATGTTCTGTGTCCTTTTCCTCTATGTACAAAGTGATAAAAAGTTTTATTTAAAAAAAAACATGTCCATTTTATGTCATAAAAGGGAAAAAATTCAATTAAAAAGTTGTTATTAAACACCATATGTAGAGCATAAATGATTCCATCTTTCTTTGGAGACTTAAATATATCCCAGTAGATTTTTAAATGACCTGTGTCAATAACAGAGCCACATTAAAGGGCTAATATGGAAGATGAAGTGTTTAGTGGCTGCCTTGTTCCTTTAAAAGCTTATTTAAAAGATACAAAAGAGTCATTCAGTCAACACTGTGTTCATCCTTGCATTACATTGCTGTCTTCACATCCTATTTAGTGTTCTCAATTAATGGATTGTTTGTTTTTAACTTATCCATCAAGAAGAAATATGCCAGCTCTGTCACAGCAGCAGAGTCCTATTATTTTGTGTCAGGTTGCATCTTTCTGCTAAATTTATGATTGTTTTTGGTGGTTTGTTGGTTTGTCTTCAGATTAGTTCTCCTTATTTTGCTAAGGCTAGAAGAGCAGGACCTACTCAAGGACTGAATCATACTACTGCTCAGCAGAGGCCCAGGAGATTTGACCTGCTCCATTTTTCACTTGAGCCAATTATACCCTTTAAGGAGGTTTGCAAAGGCAATCTGGTAGCCCACTGCACTCAGAGGTAACCCCATTTCTATGCTAGACATATTGAAGATGCCTATTAACTTTAGCCCATGGCAACTCAGAGTTACTGAAGTCAAAAGATTCTAAATTCTCATGTTCCCAGTCTTAACTGATACTATGGGCATGTGATATAGTGGATGGCTCTGCAATTTATTTTTCTTAACAGTTATATATGTTGAATGTTGTTTTGAAGACAGTGATCTTGAAGTTGATCTCAAAGGGAATGTGAAAGGCCATCCAGTATTACCAAGATACAGAACTCCATTCAAATACTGGGATAAAATGGTGACCTTCATTATTTGGATGCAGAAAAAATGCCCTATACTGATGGCTGCAATATGTCCTCTAGGCATCATCTGAGTACTAGTTATATAAATTATTTTCAGGGAGTTCAGTATACATTTTATCTGTGTTGCTCCCCCTCTCCTTCATGGGATGCATATTGCTAACCTATTAAGTAAAATCGCTTAAAGATGTAAATTTTTTATGACTTGTTAAATGTTAATGTATGGCTTGTTAAATGTTAAAGTAGTAAATAGCTTCTTGGAGCTCATATGCACTAAATTTCATTTTGTAGCCCTCAGCACTTAAAGAAGCAGTCGGCAAGATATTTGTCAAGCTGAGATTTTTATAATCTCATTGGCCTTAATTTAAGATTGTGAAAAATAAATTAAGATAATTAAGAGATAATGTCAATTGCACATAAGAAGTGACCACTGTCCCAAGATAGGGGCTTCCTGCTGCTAAGTAAATGCTGTTAAATCTACTAACGAAAAATATTATGCTATGTGAGTGATGTGGAACTCACCATCTGGTATTTAATAGACAAACTTTTCCATGGAAAAAAGTAGACTTTGTATGTTAGAATCATCTATGTGCTTACTATTCTGTATCATTAGTATTTATGTTGACTTCAAGTAAGGATTGTACATATAAACTCAAGTCCCACCTATAATATTATTATATTCTATTATTTAATTGTTAGTGCATTTATCTTATTTAACTATACATACATATATACATTCATATATTCACGATGTATAATACATACACAGATATAAAGGAATATTATATACATATGTGTATATATATGCATGTGTGTGAAAGGTATCCATATTTAGTAAATGAAGATGCAGCAGAGGAACCCAAGAAGTGGTCAAAAAATTAAGAGAAGAACTACAAGAGATCAGATGAATGAAAACATAAAGAGGAGAGATTATCCAGGAGCAAAAATGATAGGCAGAGTTAATGCTTCAGAAAGGTCAAGAAGAAAAAGAAATGACAAAAGGTCATTTGATTCGGCAATCAGGGGATCATTGGTGACTCTGGAGAAGATAGTACTTACTATTTACAGACCATAAAAATATCACTGGATGTTGCTAGAACAAAATGGAATAGGATGGAATAGAAAAAACCATATGAAATATTTATCAAGTGCCAAGCTTTGTGCTAAGTGATAGAAGCAAACTCTTGAGATTATATTCTAATTAAGTGAGTAACACATTCAAAAGAGTTCACATGTAGGGACTTAGGAAAAAAGACTGAGGTTATATATTTATATATAAGATTTGTGGCACAGAGAAAAATAATTGAACTTATGGGAACTGATGAGATCACAAAGCCACATCCAGAAGGAAAAGAAAAGAGGGCTCAGAATAGAGTATTGATGTGCCCCCATAGTTAGTGGGCATGACTTCCATGGAGATCCAGTAAATGTGGGATGGATATGCTTCACATATATACCATAAATACTCCAAAAGTACCTAAACACAACATACACAACTATAACTATATATGTAAATAACTTTATACTTATATGCATGCACATGTGTGTATTACAGATGTATGTATATATATGATTATATATATATGTTTATACATATATGCTTAAATGAATACATATATGCTTATGCTTATGTACAAGTACAATAACATATATATGCGCACATAAATACATACACCTGTGTATATTCACTTGTAGAGCAGCTAGATGAAACAATGGATATAGTGCCAGATCTGCTGTCAAGAAACCTCAACTCCCTGAGTTCAAATCTGTCATTATCTATGTGACCCTGAACAAATCATTTAACCCTATTTGCTTCAGTTTCCTCATCTGTAAAATGAGGTGGAGAAAGAAATGGCAAATCACTCCAGTATTTTTGCCAAGAAAACACCAAAATGGAGTTTCAGAGAGCTGGATATAACTGAAAAGCAACTGATTGAACAATATATGCTTATGCATATATTTATTTCTATGTATACATGCATATGGATACATTTATGCATGCATTTATATGTGCACATACATGTGTACATGCATGCATATATTTATGCTTTTCTGTATCACTTCTGCCTACTGGCAAGCTTTCCTTGGCTTGCTTCAAGAGTCATCTCAAATCTCACCTAGTTTCTCTGATGGCTATTAAATTTCTTCTGAGACTGTATTCTATTTTTTATACATAGGTAAGATATATTTCTATATTACCATATGTACATATATATGTGTATATATGTATATATATAGAGAGAGACTACTCTAAGTTGAGTATCATATGACTATAGCAATACCTATCCATAAATAGATGCGATATATCTATTTATTGAAATATATCTCTATATTTATAGGTAGATATATCTATAGACAGAAATGTATCTATATATTTATAGATATATAGTTATACTATATTTTTAGATAGAAATAAATCTGTATCTGTTATTTGATCATTTCTTTTTTCTTTTCCTATAGCATTTCTGATTTATATGAATCATTTGGTATAAAATTCCACTGACTCATTCTTTTGTGCAATTTTTGCATGGCTAACCATGCTTAAGTTTTGTTTCTCCACTAGATTTTAAGCCGATAGATTTCAGAGAAAATATTTCATTTTTCATAATTCATTTTCATATTCAGAAATAGAGCATGATAACTATTCAACTCTGAGTTGCATGAATGAATGAATTTATGAGTGAATGAGTGAGTGTTCTAGCATTGTTTTGAGTTTGGCTGAGGAGTATTTTGGTCTGTAAATATGTCAGTCAACTCTTCACTTCATTTCCTGCCTGGTCCTTTAATTAGGATTTCAGTTACAGAAGTCTAGTAATGATAGAGAATCCTAGCCCATGGGTTTCATAGTCAAGCCTCAGATCCAGTTATTTCCTACTTGCTACCCTGACCAATTTTAGAATTTTTTCTACCATTATAACACAAATGCAAAATTCCACAGTCAAATCAAAAAAATAAGATGCTTTTTCAAATATATGTGTAGTTAGAAAGACAGTTATCCATTTAACATAGTCTATGTGATTTCTCACATACATGCCGAAGTCATACATACATTCATACACATAAATTGCTTTTGTTTTTTGTTTGTTTATAGCCAATTGGGTTAAGAGATTTGCCAGGGTCACACAGCTAGTAAGTGTCTGAAGTCTGATTTGAACTCAGGTGCTCTCAGGGCTAGTGCTCTATCCATTGCACCATTTAGTTGCCCCATGAATTGCTTTTCAAAAAAGTTTTGGATTAGAACTGTAATTTCTATCAATTTAGAGAGATGTAAGTGAGTTCAGTCTATTCCTTTCTCTGCAACTGTTAGTTGTAGACAATAGTTTGGTACTCTTAAGAGGTTAAGTGATTTGCAGAGCATTCTATAGCCAGAATAGCTCTTCATTCATTATGTCAGGCTGCCTCTTGAAAAATTCATGGAAACTTATGTTTATGTAGATCATTGATACTTTCCCTCTTATACTCTTCTTCCTTCTTTTCTCCCTCCCCTTTCCCCCATTCTCAGTTTTCCCTCACTCTCTTTTCCCACCTCCCTGTATTTCTCTAAACTGTTTTAAGGTAACTGATTCAATGGGAAGGCTACTATAAATGCTCAACTTACTGAGAATTTTTTTCCATTTCATATTGTATGTCATTACATTTTGCATTTTACTTTCCTATACCTATAAACTTATAAGGTCAGAATTATAATAAACATCATTACTTCAGTTCCCCTTTTGTATATGGAGTGAGTTTTTTCAAAGGAATTTTAAAGGTTTTTTTTTTAATAGTTTCCCTAGGGTTTTGTTCTTATGCTATAATCCCTTCAAAGATTTCATCTTAGTTTAGATGAAGGAAAAATTCACTATTATACTCATTAGTCTGGCCATTTTGCTCTTTTCCTTTGTAAATGTAACTCTAAGATTGGAAATCATTTATGAATTGCCAAGATTTTCAACATTTATTTTTCTCTGTTGAATTAATGGACTATCTTTTAGAAAACTGGTTAAACTGATTTATGTTTCACTGAACTGATTGATTGGTTTGGCTCTCTATAAACAACAGTAATTGCATATTGCCCAGTGGACATTCTAGGTAAATGGTGAAATGGATAAAGTTTGTAGCAGAGGACACAATGTGCCAGTCGTAAAGAACTAGGTTCAAATTCTACTTGTAAATGTGACTGCAGACAAGTCACGGAAACTGCTATTTCCTCATTTATAAAATAGGGTTGATAATAATACCTATAATCTTACATCATGATTGTTCTAAAAGGTCAAAAATGATATGGCTCAATTCTTTCCAAATTCTAATGTCAAATAGCAATCATCATTTAGTGTTCCCTTCTGTTCCATTGATCTCTCTCTCTCTCTCTCTCTCTCTTTTCCCTCCCCCCTTTTGTTCTTTCTGTCTCTTACTTCCCACCTCTTTCTGTTGCTAAGCATAGACATGCTCTTGCCATGGACTTGCTTGCCATGTTTTTTTCCCACTCACTCTGTGTCCTAGAACTTCTGTTTTCTCCTGCTTTGAAGTTTACTGGGCTTTCTAAAATGTCATCTCCTAATGTGATAGAATAAACCTTCCTTAGGGAAAAATAAGCATGTTAAAATTATGACCTCTTGGACACAGCAGAGAATGATATTTGCTAATGCTGGATTTGTGCTTATTAAGACTTGTTTTTGAGTCTTACCCCAGATCTTAGTTGTATGACCTCTTAATCTTTTCAAAATTTCAGCTTCTTCACTTATAATTTGGGAATCAAATCATACTTATCTCTCAGGATAATTACTGTCAAATAAGAAAATATAAGGAAAATACAACATTCAAGGAATTAAAGGTTAATTGATTATTGTTTATATTAGAAACTGTAATCATGAGAATTTTAGAACAAATTGGATAGCAAGTATGAGTCCACACAGAGTAGTTGGTTGGTTGGTTGGTTGTTGTCCTTTGTCTTTGAAGAGGGCCAAAATAACATCACCACTGTAAAATGAAATTTCAGTGTGTCTGACTGTGACTGATCAGACCAATACAAGCTCGGAAAGCTCTGTCACAGGTTAGGCACAGATAATCTGTATGAATATTTGGGATGGATATTACAAATTTGTGCAACCTGCATTTACTTTGTGCTGTCTCAATTCTGCTTTGCTCAAAGAGCACAGGATCTTTTCTTATGTGGGCATGCCATGCTGAGCAGTCCTGTGTCAGTATCTCCCATCTTGCACAGTCAAATCCAAAGTTCTTGAGAGAGACGTTGAGTGTCCTTGTATCACTCCTTCTGGCCACCATGTGATTGCCTGCCCTATGCGAGTTCTTCATAAAATAGTCTTTTTGGCAAGCATACATGTTGCATTCAAATAATGAGGCCAGCCCATCAGAGTTGCACTCTCTGAAGCATAGTTTGAATGCTTGGCAGTTCAGCTGGAACAATGACTTCATTGTCTGGTACTTATCCTGCCAGGTGATCCTCAGAATCTTCCTAAAACAGTTCAAATGGAAGCGATTCAGTTTCCTGGCATGGCTCTGGTAGACTGTCAGTGTTTCACAAGCATATAACAATGAGTTCAGCACAATGGCTCTGTGGACCATCAATTTGGTAGTCAGTCTAATACGTCTTCTCTCCCAAACCTTTCTTTGGAACCTCCCAAACACAGAACTAGCTCTAACAATGCATGCATCAACCTCATTGTCAAGGTGTACATCTCTGGCAAGTACTCTAGCAAGGTAAGTGAACTTATCTACAGCATTCAAAGCTTCTCCATTTGTTGTAACTGATGGTTCCACATATGGATGGTGTGGTGGTGACTGATGGAGTATCTGTGTTTTGGGGGTTTTTTTTAGTGTTAATTATTAGGCCAAAATCAGCACAGGCAGTAGAGAATTGATCCATACTTTGTTGCATCTTAGCGTCAGAGGCTGCACTGAGTGCACAATCATCTGCAAAAGAAATCATGCATCAACACTCCCTCCACTTTGGTTTTGGCTTGCAACTTTTTCAAATTGGAGAATTTACCATCAGTACAGTAGTTGACCTTGGTGTTGTGTTCATCCTCATTGAAAGTATGTCAACATGGCTGAAAACATCATGCCAAAAAGCATGAGAGCAAGCACACACCCCTGTTTATCTCCATTGGTGACTGGGAAGGCACAAGAGCTTTATCCATTATCCAGAACCCGGGCAAACATGCCATCATGAAATTGACATACAATATTCATGAGCTTCTCCAGGCAATCAAATTTTGACATAATTTTCCATAAGCCCTCATAACTAACAGTGTCAAAGACCTTGGTCAGATCTACAAACGTTGTGTACAGACCTGTGTTCTGTTCCTGGCATTTCTCCTGGAGTTGTTGGTCAGCAAACACCATACAGACTGTTCCTTGGCCCTTTCTGAAGCCCCACTGGCTCTCAGGTTATATGACCATCTTCCAGGTGAAGGATCAGCCTATTAAGGAGGACTCTAGCTAGAATTTTGCCAGCAATGATTAAGAGAGAGATCCCCCTGTGATTTTTGCAGGACAATCTATTCCCTTTACCCTTATAGAGATGGACAATAGAGGCATCCTTGAACTTCTGGGGGATAACCATCTCTTGCCATATTACCTAGAAAATTTCAGTCAGCTTTTGTATTAGCAATGGTACCCCTACCTTGTAAATCTCAGCTGGAATAGAATCAGCACCAGGTGATTTGTCACATGAAAGGAGTCTAATGGTCCTCAAAACCTCTTCTTCAGTTGGAAGTTCAGCTAAGGAAGGATTGACTTCAACCTGAGATAAACATTTGGTCAATGGCCTCAGTATTGATTGATGAAGGTCTATTGAGAACACTATGGAAGTGTTCAGCCCATCTCTTTAGGATCATGTCCTCATCACTAATCAATGTGGCTCCATCAGTACTGAACAGTTGTGATGCACCATAGGTTTTTGATGCATAATCAGTTTTCAGGGAATCATAACAGCACTTGGAATGTTACCATCAGCATAAAACTGAATTTCATCTGCTTGCTTACTGAGCCAGGAATCCTGCATCTCTCTAAGCTTTGCTTGTACTTTGCTTTTGCTGGAATTAAATGCTGTCTTCTTAGAGGTAGATGAACTATCCTGCTGGTAAATCCTGTGGAGTTAATGTTTTTTATTTAGTAGCTTCTGAATTTCCCCATCATTTTTATCAAACCAGTTTTAATGTTTGTGAGTGTTCTGATTCAGATGAGCAAATGTAGTTGCTGTACATCAAATCTCTGAGAGCTGCCCACTACTTTCCTGCTCCACTCTTGCCAACTGTGTGGTGGCTCAACTTTCCCTCCAAGTCAACAGCAAACTGTGCACACTCAGAGAAGATGTCTAATTTGTTGACATTAATTCTTCTGTTAGTCATTTTGCCTTGGGGGAGGCACTTTTGATGAATGAGAATATTTAGCTTGGAAAGGATAAGTCTATGATCAGTCCAGCACTCTGCAACACACATTGCCTTTGTCACTCTCACATCTTGTCTGTTTCTTCTCCTTACAATCACATAATCTATTGGATGCCAGTGTTTGCTACGAGAGTACATCCATGAAGTTTTATTGCCTTCAAGGTAAATGGAAGACAGCATTGGTGATGAGAAGGTCATACGATGTACAAATCTTCAGCAGTAAATGACCATTGCTGTTGCTGGAGGACCAGTACCTTTGATGTGATGGCTGCTGAGACCTTTTAGGGGCTCTTTCCACCTTTGGTATCCACCTGTTCTGCCTAACTCTCACCTGTGGCTCCAAGAAGTTGCAGCATGCACAGCAGCCACACCCTGGTAAATGGTTTTGGCAGATGGGTCAAACCAGGTTGAAGGTAACCAAGGGTTCTCAAACCAAACTCATTGGTGAGTTAGAGGGGTGTCTACCCAAAGCATGTGAAGACTTCATCTGGTGGAATGGGAACAATTTGTTCCCACGGCCATGAAGGCAGATGAGTGCTTAGAGCTTTGTTAGACAAGCTCTAGGTGCCAAGGTCATCCACTGCATCCTGAACCATCACTAGCCATCTTGACTCTGTCCTGCCACTGGTCTATGATGATGGAGAGAGTGAGGCTGATGACTTCATGCAACTCTGCCTCACTTGAATCCAGTTTATGCAAGAATCAAAAGACATCAGAAAAAGACAAAAGACACAAAGTAATAGGAGAGAGATTAAGAGTCTATCATGGATTTTCATAACTCTTCACATCATTGTGTCTACAAAGAGAAATTAGACTATGTTCTCAAACTTATTAAGGTCAAAATTAAGTTGCATTTACTATAAAAATGGTGACAAATGGCATCAAATTATATAATCAACAAACAAACCAAATGAAGTAGTCATATATTGTTGCCATCATAGTTCTGGGAGATAGAAAGAATTCTTGACTTCCTCAAGGTTCAGTTCAGTTACAACCCTCTTGTTCTTCAGATTACTTACTTGTTTATTTGTTATTTATTTCCCTAGTAGAATATGATCCCCTGGAGGGTAGAACTAGTTTTCAATTTTGCCTTGCATCTTTAGCTCCTAGTATATTGTCTTGTATATAGTATTTACTAAATATATATTGAATTTGGAATTAATAATGTCAGTGATAGTTCTCTTTTTTCTTTCTCTCCTCTCTTCTACCCACTCACATAGACAGCAACATAGCAATAGTTATTCATTTTTAATATGAAAAATAATATCAATTTTTCTCTGGACTACAAGATGCTGTGAGGACCCATTATCTCCTCAGTATTTCAACATTGTCCTAACTAATGGACTGAATGGTACTTTAAAGCATCTAAGTTTTTTCTGAAAGCAATTTAACCTGTTTTCCCATGAGAGAGAAAGCATTGGTTTCCCTTCCATGACTACACTAAATGTTTTTTCTTTTATCTAACAATCTAAAATGAAAGCATCTTAAAAGTGAAGTAGCCCCTTCACTTCTATTCCTCAACCTCAATATATGGGAATAACAACACATGCTAATTTGTCAAATTTACTTTAAAAACAAAGAGAAAACAAAAATAAAAATAGAGCCCAGGCTACAGTCTCATTTAAATGATCCCACATGTTCTATATTCTATCAGAGGAATAACTTATCTACTGATGTTAGAGGAAATACTACTTAAGAACCTCTACAAAAGACTTGGACATATTTTTCCAGAATTTGCCTTTGATATGAAATATTAGGTATTTTCTCTTCTATTTTGCCCAAAACTATGAAAAGTATCAATGGAAAGTGGAAATATTCTATTTTCTTAACAGATGTGATATTTAATTTATTTCACTAAAGCTTGCACAAGCTAATGAGAGTTGATTATTTCATCTTCAGTTTGAGAATTTATACCTCATAATTTGGCAAATACAACAAAATTTGGCCTAATTTATTTCTTTATTTTTTGATTGCTTGGACTTAAGAAAATGATGAGGAAATGTCAATGCAGATCAAATTTAAAAATATGGTGTTTGTGCACTTTTTTCCTGGTGTGCTGATTATTAAACACTTACAAGTCCACCCTTAGTTAAAACACAATTGAAATTATGTCAAAGTTCTACAGTTAAGGTTTATATCAGAAAAGTAGACCAGTTTGCCAAAAAATGCTTGGTTCTATAATCATGAATGGCACCCATTTTCCAGTAAGCAATGCTTCTGATAGAGACTTTTCTCCCCAGAATTATTATTAGGAAAAAGAACCCAGATTGCATTTCCTGTTAACACAGTTGTAGTATTTTCTTTCTAATCCAGAAAGTAGTTTATTGAATGCCAAAATACAAGCAAGGCACAGTGTAAGGCAGTGATGAAATAAAGGCAAAATGGGAGGGGCGGGGAAGCAAGGCTCTGTGCTCAGAGAGCAAAAAATTTATGGAAAGCATTTACTGTATACTTTGATCATTTGAAATAATTAGATATATTTAGCTTGGGGAAGATAAGACTCAGGGGCAACATAATAGCTCTGTTCAAGTATTTTCAATGCTGTTGTTACATGGAGATGTTAGACTTGTTCTATTTAGAAGCTATGGCTAGGAGCAAAGGGAAAAGTTGCAAAAACTCTCCTGGTACTTAGTACAATTTAAAAGCAAAATAGACATCCTTAAGAAATGGTGGTTTTCTCTCCTTGGTCTTCTTGTGGATATTCATGTCTGTTATTGGTTAGAAGCAGATATCCTCAGAAGTTCCTTTCAACTCTCAAATTCTGTATTTAAAAATGTTTTATTTTAAAATAATTTTAAAAATCATTCTTTATGGTTTACCAATATTTATGCATAAATTACCCCCATTTTGTGAAAGGTCTTTTGCAATAAAGTAATCAGTTATCAAGCTTAACAATAGAGTAACCCCCATCTGAAAGTGATGCAAAATTCCACATCTGTGGCATGCCTCCACTTCTTTATTTTTTAAATTATTTTTTATAAAAATCCTTTTATTGGGGGCAGAGCCAAGATGGCCAAGTGAGAGCAATGACTCACCTAAGCTCTTGAACAAACTCCTTCAGATACCTCTGAAAGGAGATGACCAAATTTTGGAGATGTGGAATCCAGTAGGAGACAGACTGTGATGGATTCAGAGCCCAGGTTAGACGGGAAGGTCCACAAGAAGGATCTGTTCTGCGGGGGTGAGCCCCCAGTGCGCAGTGCAACACGGTCAGCGCAGCAGAGCGAAAGGGACCCAAGAAACCTGACAGCTGTGGGCGGAACCAGCAGAGCAGCACCAAGGGTGGGAGACAAACCAAACTGAGCCAGGGAGAGCTGCTGAGCACCAGATATCAGTGCAGCAGCTCCTGAGACCTTCAGCCCGAAGATTAAACTTCAGTAAGTCACCTACTTGAACTTCGAGGAGCCAGGATGGCAGAGTGATCCCCCCTTGATGACAGTGAAAGAACCATAAAATATTTCCCCAGAAACATCCTGGATCAGCGGGAACAGCAGAAGAGGCAAATAATCTCAACACCTGAGGCTAGGAAAATAGCTAAGGGGAATTCCTCCTACTGTGGAGGAGGCAAACCAGAAGGACAGAGGACCCATGGAAGAGAAAACTCACATTAGGACCCAGGCAAGCCTCAGCGCCAGGAGAGGAGCCCCAGGAGGGGTGGGAACACGCATTAGCATCTAGGCCTGCCTCAGCCCTCCAGGGCAAACAGGAAGACAATAGCAAAGCTGGGATCACCATCCCCTGAGCTTGCCTTTGCCTTAGTTCAGCTGAGGAGATCTCCTGTGACCAGACCACTCTTCCCACACACTTAACAAGCTAACCCCAGGGCTGATCAGGGAAACAAAAAACAAAAACCTGCTTTTAGCTTTTGCACACATCAGCTCAACACAAAGTTCTGTAGCTTCTGACTGAAAGAACCAGAAGCTACAACACTCAGTCAACATCATGAACAAGAAAAAGCAGATGAAGGGAGAAAAAACTATAGAATCTTTCTTGGATAAGGACCAAAACACAAACACCAAAGAGGTCAGAGATGAGACTGTACTTCCATCTGAAACTTCAGAAGGGACTATGAACTTCTCTCAAGCACAAGCAGCTCTCTTGGAACAGCTGAAGAAGGAAATAGAAGAAAAACTGGCCAATGATTTTAAAATTATATAAAAGAAAGAATTCACTGATGAGAACAACACTTTGAAAAGGAAAATTGGTCAAATTGAAAAGGAAGTACAAAAATTAACTGGAGAAAATAGCTCCTTAAAGGGAAAAATTCTTCAGATGGAAAAGGAGATGCAAAAGTTAACTGAAGAAAACAATATGATAAAGATTAGAATTGGGCAAGTAGAAACTAATGACTCAATGAGATAGCAAGAATCAGTCAAACAAAGAATGAGGATCAGGGGCGGAACCAAGATGGCAGAGTAGATAGACACACATACGCTAGCTGTGAACCCACCACCCATAAAATATCTCTATAAAAGAACTCCAAACAAATTCTGGAGCAGCAGAAGCCACAGAACAATGGAGCAGATGAGATTTCTGTTCCAGAGAGCCTGAAAACCTCTTGCAAAAGGTCCTCATGCTGTGGACCCGGAGCCCAGCCCTCCCTTGGCCATGTGGCGCTGAGAGGAGCAGATCCGAGCAGGGAGCTGATCCAAGCAGGCTTCAGGGACAGGATCTCCAGCAGCCATGCAGGTCCCTCCACCCACAGGTGACAAGGATCGAGAGGGGAGTGGGGTGTCCTCATAACTCAGGCCCCCTCGGGAGGCAGCAGTGGAAGTGGGAGCAGACCAGGGCTCCGCAAGCAGGCAGGAGCCTGGATCCATTGCTGAAGGTTTCTGCATAAACCCCCTGAGGGAACTGAGCCCATGAGGCAGCCCTGCCCCCACCTGAGCACCTGAACTTAATCTCACACTGAATAGCAGCCCCGCCCCCACCAAAAGGCCTGAGGCTGGGAAGCAGCATTTGAATCTCAGACCCCAAGCACTGGCTGGGAAGATCTGGAGGCGAAGTGGGTGCGAAGAGAATATTCAGAAGTCAAGTCACTGGCTGGGAAAATGCCCAGAAAAGGGAAAAAATATAAGACTATAGAAGGTGACTTTCTTAGTGAACAGGTATTTCCTCCGTTCTTTTCTCATGAGGAAGAACAATGCTTACCATCAGGGAAAGACACAGAAGCCAAGGCTTCTGTATCCCAGCCCACTCAATGGGCTCAGGCCATGGAAGAGCTCAAAAGGGATTTTGAAAATCAAGTTTGAGAGGTGGAGGAAAAACTGGGAAGACAAATGAGAGACATGCAAGCAAAGCATGAAAAACAATTAAACACCCTGCTAAAGGAGACCCAAAAAAATGCTGAAGAAAATAACATTTTGAAAAATAGGCTAACTCAATTGGCAAAAGAGGTTCAAAAAGCCAATGAGGAGAAGAATGCTTTCAAAAGCAGAATTAGCCAAATGGAAAAGGAGGTCCAAAAGCTCACTGAAGAAAATAGTTCTTTCAAAATTAGAATGGAACAGATGGAGGCTAATGACTTTATGAGAAACCAAGAAATCACAAAACAAAACCAAAAGAATGAAAAAATGGAAGATAATGTGAAATATCTCATGGAAAAACAACTGACCTGGAAAATAGATCCAGGATAAACAATTTAAAAATTATGGGACTGCCTGAAAGCCATGATCAAAAAAAAGAGCCTAGACATCATCTTTCATGAAATTATCAAGGAAAACTGCCCTGATATTCTAGAACCAGAGGGCAAAATAAGTATTGAAAGAATCCACCGATCACCGCCTGAAAGAGATCCCAAAAGAGAAACTCCTAGGAACATTGTGGCCAAATTCCAGAGTTCCCAGGTCAAGGAGAAAATATTGCAAGCAGCTGGAAAGAAACAATTCAAGTATTGTAGAAATACAATCAGGATAACACAAGATCTAGAAGCTTCTACATTAAGGGATTCAAGGGCGTGGAATATCATATTCCAGAAGTCAAAGGAACTAGGACTAAAACCAAGAATCACCTACCCAGCAAAACTGAGTATAATACTTCAGGGGAAAAAATGGTCTTTCAATGAAAAATAGAGGACTTTCAAGCATTCTTGATGAAAAGATCAGAGCTGAAAAGAAAATTTGACTTTCAAACACAAGAATGAAGAGAAGCATGAAAAGGTAAACTGCAAAGGAAAGTCATAAGGGATTTTACTAAAGTTGAACTGTTTACATTCCTACAGGGAAAGACAATATTTGTAACTCTTGACACTTTTGAGTATCTGGGTAGTTGGTGGGATTACATACACACACACACACACACACACATGCACGCACAGACAGAAACAGAGAGCACAGAGTGAATTGAAGAGGATGGGATCATATCTTAAAAAAATGAAATCAAACAATGAGAGAGAAATATATTGGGAGGAGAAAGGGAGAAATGGAATGGGGCTAATTATCTCTCATAAAAGAGGCAGGCAAAAGACTACTTAGTGGAGGGAAGAAGAGGGGAGGTGAGAGAAAAACGTGGTTTACTCTCATCACATTCCACTAAAGGAAGGAATAAAATGCACACTCATTTTGGTATGAAAACCTATCTTACAATACAGGAAAGTAGGGGAGAAGGGGATAAGCAAGGTGGGGGGATGATGGAAGGGAGGGCAGTGGGAGGAGGGAGCAATTTGAAGTCAACACTCTTGGGGAGGGACAGGATCAAAAGAGAGAATAGAAGCAATGGGGGGCAGGATAGGATGGAAGGAAATATAGTTAGTCTTACAGAACACGACAATCATGGAAGTCATTTGCAAAATTACACAGATATGGCCTATATTGAATTGCTTGCCTTCCCAAAGGGAATGGGTGGGGAGGGAGAGATGAAGAGAAGTTGGAACTCAAAGTTTTAGGAACAACTCCTGAGTACTGTTCTTGCTACTAGGAAATAAGAAATACAGGTAATGCAGTGTAGAAAGTTATCTTACCGTACAGGACAAAAGAGAAGATGGGGATAAGGGAAGGGAGGGATGTTAGAAGAGAGGGCAGATTGGTGATAGTGGCAATTAGAATGCTTGGCGTTTTGGGGTGGGTGAGTGGAGAAATGGGGAGAAAATTTGGGACCCAAAATTTTATGGAAATGAATGTTAAAAGTTAAATAAATGAATAAATAAATAAATGAATGAATAAATAAAAGATAGCAGGCTACCAGCACTTTACCTCCATCCCTACATATAATAAAATAGTAGTCACACCATGCAATAGTCACACCCCACCCCAGACTGTAGCCTCTCCTTTGTTGACTTTTAATGGTCCTGTGCACAATCCTACTGATTAGATTCATTTGTTTGCATTATTTTTAGTATTATTTTTACATCATGTTGCTTCTTTCTGAGTTTAGGTACCAACATTGTTAGCTATGGTTTTAGCTTCCTATTTTTTCTCAATAAAATTTGAATATCATTGATTTTTCCATTGTTTTTCAAAGGCACTAGATATTAATAGATTTTTTTTAAAAGTACTAAAGGAAAAAATGAAACTTTTCTCTGTGCCTAGAGGTAAAAAATTCTACCTTCACTTCTTACTCTACATTGTGCAACAGGAATCCTTGAGCAGCCTACTCAGAAAAGCAAAAGCTATCTCTGTATAATCCATAAAATAAGCACCCTTAATTTTACTTTGGCCAGTTCTTTTTGGCATATGTTCCAGTAATAGGGACACACTAGCAACCTCTGGCCACATACACCTTTTCACAAGGAGCTAGAGCACATGAACTTTCCTACATAGACTAAGCCCATACACCCAGCTTCATGGGAGGTAACCTAGTCCAGAAGATAAAGGGGGCTCCAATGGAGTCAATTTAGGCTTCCCCTGACCTTTCATATTATGTTTTTATCTTACCCACAGCTCTCCCTACCTTCCTCTGTTCATAACAGTATCATTAATCCAAATTCCACAGGAAATAATCAATTTTATGGAACTTAAGTTCTCTACATTTGGCCCTGGCTAAGTGGTTCATCTTTTCGGCAGGGATAAGATTTGAAATAAAATAATTTTTATTGCTTATCCATTTAGTTCAGAGATTCAGAGACAATGGTGACAATCACCCACTGCTTTTGCAATTGTAAAGGAATTGATTTAGACCTTTGTCATAATAACAGTACAAATAAAAAGAAAATATATGCATGTAAACAGGATTGAACTATGACTACAGATTCCTTTTTCATTTGGAAATAAAATAGTTTGGCAGTTCTACCAATAAACAGTGCTCAATAAGATCTCAGTGTTTTTTCTTGGATTTTGGAAAGCTGAGTCTTACAGTAATTGCATATTACATCTACATATACCAAATGAATTTATAATGACTATTATCATCAAAATGAATAGGAAAACAACTAGCCATGATTAGCCTCTTTATGTGAAGAGTTACCTCCTTATTTTGGCATTCAAGTGTGCAACACTTTGGAAATTAGGTATGGATTTTAATAATTTTATTTATCTTTTCCTCAGATTTCAATAGGTCAAGAACAAATGGGTTCCTTAACCTTGTGAATTTATGTAAAAGGGAGAAAATAGTAGCACTGTTTATTATACACAACCAATTTCCCTAACTAATTTTCTGAAAAGTAGCAAAAAAAAGTTCAGATATTTTCTTGATTTCAAGCTGAAAATAAGTGAAAATGAAATAAACATGCTAAGAATCCATTATTGTGCTTTATAATCTTCCCCAAATCATTAATTTTCATAGACTTAGATGACTTTGTCTTATGAGAGAATGAAACTTCTTTGTAAATTATATGTTGGTGGTCTGCTTAACTGTTTGGGGATCTTAATAGGTCATCTTGAAATATAAATTTTACAATACAAATTATTGAATTTAGCATATAAAACAACATGTATATTCTACCAAAGTGCTCTGAAATCAGTGAAGAAACAAGATAGATTTCACAAAACTTGTAGCCAAAATTTCCATAGCTCTGCTCTATTGTCAATGAGCAGTTTCTCATGGAGGAGTTATCCCTCAATAGTAATCATATGCCACATTGATAAAATGCTTTAAAGTTCAAAAAAAACTCTTATTAAAACAATCCTTTAATGAAGGTCCTGCAAATATCATTATTTCCTACTGATAAGGAATTGAAGGCTTATAGAAGTAAAGTAATTATTCCTGGTGCTGTAGCTGGTCTACATCAGACTTAATATTTGAAAGCAGGAGTTTTAACCACAAGAAAACACTGTTTTTATGCCATGTTGTCTTCCATCAATGTAAGGCACCTAAGATCTTTCATGGTTACTTAATTGGATCAACTGGTACAATTCCAAAATATGTTTGCCTTTAGCTAGAAACATCACCCTGATAACACAGATGCATAGTGATGAATGTGTCACTCTCCTGCTTAACAAACTTCATTGACTTTCTATCTCCTATAGAATATTTTTTTAAAAAACCCTTTGTTTGATATTTAAAACCCTTCATAATCTGGCTCCATCTATGCTTCCAAAATAATTTCATATACTACCCCAACACCTTCTCTTTCACAGGCAGATGTTGATGCTATATAACATGCCCTCTGTTCCCTCATTTCTCTGCACAGGAACCCTCTTTACCAGCCTCTCTCAGAATCAAGGTTCATCTCAAGTATTCCTTCCTACAGGTAGACTCACTTTTTAGTGTGGTTGAAATTCCTTTATATGTACTTAGTATATGTTTATATTGACTTTTCTGGACACATGTAAGTTCCGTAAGGACAGACATTTTGTATTTTTGTCTGAATCCTTACTGTCTGCCAAAGTATGGGGCATATAACTGCTTAGTGCGTGCTTGAATAAATAAATGAATGCATGCTTATAAGATTACAATTAATAGCTGAATCTGCAGCATGGAGATTATATTAGTTGCTCTATTACTTTTGCATTCATTTTTCAGGGACAACTGCCTGGTCACCAAGCCTACCTGCCTTAGAGAATTGCTAGAGGCCATGGCAAGAACAGTTCCCTAGCAGAGAAAAAATGTCCAGGAATTTCTTGGGATGGTTTTAAATTATCTTTAGGGCTGAGCAATCCTCTGGGGACGTTATCTGAGTAGAATCAATCTTCCTCATCTCTGTTGTTGAAAAGATGACAGTAACATTGGTTGTTTCCCCAAAGACAGGAGTTAAATTGACACACCACTGCAGCCAGTCTTAACAGATTCATCTTGGTTACTAAGCACTTGCCAGGTGACACACAGCTGCTGGGCATACAATGCTGACTTAGGTGAATGTTAATTGTTGAAAGAAACTAAAACCCTTGAAAAATAATAAAATTTTCTTATGTCATGTTCAAATTTTCAATGCTAGCTCTAGGGCCACAATTTCCCATTTGTTGCCTCAAAAATTATCCTTGTTTAAGAATTTTCAGTAGCTGATCCCTTGAGAAAAAAATATTTCTGAAGTCTTCTTTGTATAAATATCAAGAGATTAAATGTCACCAGCCTTATTTTCTGGAAGTAGAATGTTTTGTGCATAGTGTACTTTCAAATCACTTTCTTTTTTAAAAAGATTTACTGTTTCACAGCTATGGGTAACTGTTTTTCCATCTTATTACTCTTTTAAAAATACTCTCATATTTAGATTTAATTAAACAAGTAAACTGTACTGAAGGTCTTCTTGATGGCTAGATAGGTTAGTCCCTAAACAGTGTACATAGCCTCTGGTTTAATCTATGAGGCTTCCTTATGGTTCTCACATTATTTACATAGCAAATTCTCCAAGAGAAGGAACATTTAAATCCTTGATAACAAGATATTTACCCTTGTCATTACTCCATCAAATTTTATTCTCTATTCCCATGTGCCCCAGATTCTTAGATGTGCTAGGAAACTCTTCCCTACACCCTGAAACATCCTTCTCTGCAGTTCCCTGCTCAAGGAGTCATTGTCTGCCTGGTTTTCCCAATGTGACAAGGGCAAAGACTCAATAACATCTCTATCTCTATAGGATAAAAGCTAATCTTCTCTACTGGGAGCCTTGGGGAATTAAAGAAAGGAAGTCAGAGGGTGGGGGAAAGGAAAAGAAAGTCAGAGGAATCCCAAGGCATGGAAAATGGGTCAGGAAGTCTGGACTGCCTGGGGAACCTTCCTTGTTGCCAAGTTAAGAATTCAGGGTTTCTCTTTTGTAGTGAATGAAATCTACTTCGGAGGGACATAGGAAAAGGAAAAAAAAATCTTTTTTTAGAATAATAAGAGGGGAAAAAAAACCTGGTGTCATGTTCATATAAAATTGAATTCTTTTTCTGTACTTGAACATTTGAATCTGGTACTAATGAGCAAAGAACACTGAGTTGTAAGTAAAAAAAAAAAAAAAAATAGTTTGAAAATCATTGCTCAAGGCCTTCTTCTTACCTTTCCCTCCCATCAGCCTGCTGCAGCAGAGAGTTAGCTAAACTTCTCCTGTTCTCAAAATCACTTCGTTCACCTGGGTCTTTGATCCCATACTTCCCTAAGCTTCCAGGCACTCATTTTCACCTTCCTCTCCTGCTGCTTCTGTATCATGGTAACATGGACTTGCAGAGTTAGAGGGAAAGTTAAAGGTCATCTTGTCTCACCTCCCACCCAATTTATAAGTCCTTCTGAATATATTTTCCCTTGTTTGTGAAATAATACAGTCAACACCAACATGGAGAGGGAGAATAAAGTAAAGGCCCTTGGCTGAATCCGTGAAGGAAAATACCAGCTTCTGAAGGTTTTCTTGATTTTAAGGGAAAAAAAATGATAATTTGCCATACATACTTGCCTTCTACTAGGGCTAAAAAATAGAGGGACAGAGATATGCAATAAAGCTAGTTAATATGGAGCATTTTTTGTTCCACCAAATAGGACCACTCATTTCCCCTGTACCCTTTACTTACAGGGCCATGGGTGTGGAGGGAGACATGTCTTTAACTGTTTTGTTTTTTTTTTAAGCCTTCTTTGCATAGCACATGATGGTGGTGCTGTGGATGCTGCCATGGTACTGTCATTATCACTTAGTGCTAAAAGAACTTGTTTTATTTCTTATCTATTTGCCCATCATAGTTCACTAACAACTAGCTGCCTTCTGTCTTTCTTTGCAGACTCTCCCTCTTAAATATTGGCTTCTTTTCTTCCATCCAATGTTGCTGAGCCTAGGGAAACAAAGATTGACTGGGAACATGATTACTATCATCAAATATTTGAAGTGCTGTCCTTGAATAAGACGTTTTAGATTTGCTTTACATCTGGAAAGCAATCTGTTAGGTTGTACAGTAGCTGCAAATTGGATTGGCAAAGACAATACCTGCTGCAGCTAAGTGATTCGCAACAATCATTCGGCACCGTCCCTGGCACACACTAGGCACTAAATAAATGTCTGTCCTCTTGGCCTTCCCCTAAAGACAATTAAGAACAACAACAACACCGAGCATGTGTATATGTATATATACGTAGTATATGAATATGTAATATAATTATATATGTATATATGTATATGAATACAATTCATATACATATATACATATACATATATATAATTATATGAGATTAACAAATTACTTTAAAATTTATCTCATTTGATCCACAATGGATCAAATCTCCAACAGTTAGTATTCTCAACACTCTGGGAAATAATACCCTAAAAGAGAAAGGACTAAGTATATCCATGAACAATAGCTCTAGTGCTAACAACCAGATGATTGGGCTTTACTTCTTCTTACCTCCGAATCAGTATTACAAATAGCACCATTCACTTTTCCATATGGTTTACTTCCTTGTACACAAATAACAGATCCTAAATTAGATATTTCCTAACCCCTACATGACTTCCACCCACTGAAGGCATTGACATGCAAACATATTAATGACAATAAACAGATTTCTAGTTAAGTCTTGAGTAAGATCAATCAATCACTAAGTATTTATTAAGCGCCTTCTCTATGTCACATACTGCAATTACCACTGAGAATACATCTCATTAGAAATATCAACCCTCCTGGACTCCTAGCCCTAGTAGAAAATGTCAGTATTTCATAGAATGAAATAACTGGAAGCCCCATCAGTAATTCTGGAAACCAGTTGTCCACATTTCTATCCTCTAGTAAATGAAGCTTTTTACTATCAGTGTATCATTAAACCAAAAAAACTGACTTATCTGCTAGACTAATGGTTCCCAAGCTTTTCAATTTTCTCTTTTAATTTCAAAATGTTTTGCAGATTCCCATATGATAGTAGTTGTATTATTAGTAACCATTGACTGAGAAAATACTTGATGATGCAAAACATTGTGACTTAATTCTTTAAAGTGAATTAGTATTTTATGAATCCCAGCTACATTTACATGTATTCAATAAACAGTTAATACAAACAAGGCATATTGTTTAATCAGTGTGCAGAAGGTATAAATTAAACTAATTCATTCAATGACATAACTGCAGCTTTTGGAGATTGGAATTCTGCTTAACAGAAAGAAATATAGATTTGCAAATTCTTTATAATACTTTGCAATTCTCAAAGTACTCACCCTAGGGCCCATGGTGTACACAGTGAAAATCACTCTGGTAAAACACATTAAATGGAACAGTGATATAAACCTAAACCAGTGGTCAATCATTATACCTGTTCCCAAAGAAATAAACATGGCAGTGAGGACCCTTGTTGACTTCATGTCACAAAAGCTCCCTGAACACCCAAAATTATAGTACTGTATTATATATGGAACACTGTAGAGACATTGTGGAAATAGAGTCCTGGACCTGAAGCTAGGAAGACCTAATTCAAATCCCATGTCTGACACATACTGACTAGGTGAGCATGATAAAGTGCTTTACCTTTCTGCACCTCAGTTTCCTTGTCTGCAGGGCAAGAAATGGATTATATGGCTGCCATGCCCCTTCCTGTTCTAAATCCATGGTCCCCAGCATTTACCAAGTCTTAGAGGATAAGCCCCTTCAATATGCTGTCATCAACTGGAATCCTGAAAATTCTGAAGCCAAATATTGAACAAAGGGACATAGATTAATCACATCATGTTTGACAAGACTAAGTCATTTGTTGCAAAGATCCAAACAGAACTCTCTGGAATCAAAAATAAAGGGCAAAATAACAGCTCAGAAATGACTCACATTCCATAGTTACTAAAATACCATTTAACAGTTCTAGCAATTGTTACTAATATTTATGATGCAGTATGTTCATTGTCAGCTTGAACCTATATTCCAAGTCTTTTTTTAAAAAAAAAAATTAGCATTTATGCATTTGCTTTTCTTTGTAATAATAATTGGTAAGGATGTTTATTGCTCATAAATAGTTCTAGCTGATCTTTGGTACCTGCTTTGTCAGCTCTAATTTTATTTTTTCTTGACTAGCTTTTATTGACATTTCTAGTTGTTATTTTTGTTACTTAACTTCAGTTCTTAGGTATGACTTTCCTTCAGGGTACAGTATGAAATAGCATTCGATTTGATAGAAGAGGAAGGAAATCGAGACTAGAATGATTGATATATACTACCTCTGTGACCTTGTACAGGACATTTCATTTCTCTTGCCCTAGTTTCTGGTCTATAAAATGAAGTTTTGATTAAATGATATTTAAGATTTTCCTCTAGCTCTAAATATATGAAACTCAGGTTGCAAACTTGATGCTCTACTTTCCTTGTTGACTTCATCAACTCTCATGGGTTTAATTATTATCTCTACATTCTTGTCAGCTCTATGTAGCTTCTCTGTGTGTGTGTGTGTGTGTGTGTGTTTCTGTATCTGTCTTTTTCTCTCTCTGTCTCTCTCTCTCTCTCTGTCTCTGTCTCTCTGTGTGTGCCTCTCTGTGTCTCTGTCTCCCCCAGGTCTATCACCTCATATTCCCAAGCCATTTTGAAATGGATGCCACCATAAATATCTTAAACTCAATATACACAAAGGGTTATTAATAATTTTGCCCAAAATTTGTCTCTTTTTCAAACTTATCTATTACTATTTAGGGTATCACCCTCTTTCCTGTCATCTAGGTCCGTACACTCAGTGTCATCCTTGATTACTCACTCTCCCTCAGACTTACTTATATACTCCCTCTTCATCCCTCACCAATCAGCTATTAAATCTTATTATTTCAACTTCTAGAAAAATCTCTTATGTCTGTCCCCTTCTCTCCATCCACAAAGCCAATACTCTAATTAAATGACTCATCACATCTGTCTTGATCTATTGCAAAAGTCTCTGAAATCAGAAATTCCTTTTTTTTTTTTGTAAGCAGATCACTCTCTTTTTTAAATTAATTTTATTTATTTTCGGTGTTCTACAATCACTAACATAAACTTAGATTATTATTTTTCCTTCGCTCCTCCATCTCTGCCAGAGACAACATGCAATTTCATGTAGGTTCTACACATATATTCCTATTAAATACATTTTCACCATAGTCATGCTGTGTGGAAGAATTAAAATGAATAGGAGAAATCATACAACGAACTAAAACATAATACACACACACACACAAATGATCTGCTACATTCTGTAATTGAATTCCATAGTTCTTTCTCTGACTGTGGAAGACATTTTGCCTTAGAAGACCTTTGGGAATCTTTTAAATCCTTGCATTGCATGAAGTTCCAAGTCTATCAGAAAAAACTCTCACACATTGTGGTCATTGCTATGCACAAAGTTCTCCTGGTTCTGCTCCTTTCACTCAGCATCAGATCATATAAGTCTGTCCAGGCCTCTCAGAAGTCTTCCTCTTCATCATTTCTTATAGCACAATAGTATTCCATTACATTCATATACCATAATTTGTTCAGCCATTCCCCAACTGATCGGCATCCCCTTGATTTCCAGTTTTTTGCCACCACAAAGAGTGCTGCTATAAAAATTTTTGTACATGTAGGACCCTTTCCCATTTTTATGATCTCAGGGATACAGTCCTAGAAGTGGTATTGCTGGGTCAAAGAGTATACATATTTTTGTAGCCCTTTGGGCATAGTTCCAAGTTGCTCTCCAGAATGGTTGGATCAGCTCACAGCTCCACCAACAATGTATTAGTGTTCCAACTCTCCCACGTTCTTTCCAACATTTATCATCTTCCTGTTCTGTCTAGTTTGCCAATCTGATAGGTGTGATGTGGTACCTCAGAGCTGTTTTGATTTGCATCTCTCTAATCAAAAGTGATTTAGGGCATTTTTTTTTCATATGACTATAGATATCTTTAATTTCTTCCTCTGAAAATTGCCTGTTCATATCCTCTGACCGTTTATCCATTGGGTAATGACTTGTATTTTTGTACATTTGACTTAGTTCTCTATATATTCTAGAAATGTGGCCTTTATCACTGACATTAGTTGTAAAAATTCTTTTCCAGTTTTACACATCCCTCTGAATTTTGGTTGCATTGGGTTTGGTTGTGCAAAAGCTTTTCAGTTTAATGTAATCAAAATTATCCATCTTGCGCTTAATAATGCTTTCTATCTCTTCTTTAGTCAAAAATTTTTCCCTTCTCCATAAATCTGATAAACATGCTATTCCTTACTCCACCAATTTGTTGATAGTATCAATCTTTATACCTAGATCATATACCCATTTGGATTTTCTTCTTGTGTATGGTGTCAGGTATTGGTCTATGCCTAGTTTCTGCCACACTGTTATCTAGTTTTCCCAGCAATTTTTGTCAAACAGTGAGTTCTTATCCCAGAAGCTGGGGTCCTTGAGTTTATCAAACAGTAGATTGCTATATTCATTGTCTATTGTGTCTTGAGTACCTAGTCTAGTCCACTTCTCTACCCTTCTGTTTCTTAGTCAGTACCAAGTGGTTTTGATAATTGCTGCTTTATAATATAATTTGAGATCTGGTAGTGCTAGGCCACCTTCCCTAGCATTTCTTTTCATTAGTCTCCTTGATATTCTGGACCTTTTGTTCTTCCAGATGAATTTTGATACGATTTTGAAATCAGAAATTCTTAACAATTTTGGTGTTATGGGGCACTCTGGCAGTCTTGTTAAATATGTGGACTTTTCTCAGAATAATGCTTTAAAATGCATAAAATATCATAGAATTACAAAGGACCCCACCATATTAAAGTATAGTTATTAAAATACTTAAAAACCCTCCCAACCTCAGACTAAGAATCTTTGCTGTAATGAATCTCCCCTTCTCAAATCTTTTTCCTATTCCAATCCATATTCAACAAATCTACCAAACTGACTTTAGCAAACTGAGTCTGACCACCTCATTCCACCACTCATTAAACTTCAGTGACTCCAGTTATCTTGAGGCTCAAGTATAAACTTCATTTGTCACTGAAAGTCCTTCCTATGATGATCCAAATTGACTGTTTTAGTCTCATATACTAACGTTCTTTATTCATTCTTGTCAATCTGACCATATTAGAATTCCATATACACAGTGCTCCGTTTCCTATCTCTGTGCTTTTGCACTGGCTATTTCCCATTCATAGGAGGAATTCTCCTCTTATCTCAACCACTTAGCATCTATAATTTTATTCAACATTCAGTTCAAATACCATCTTCCATATGAAGGTTTTCTTGATTCTCCTATTGCTAGTACTCTCCCTCCATAGCTCATCTATTTTTTCAATTTGTTTATTTTTTTAGATTTCAACATTCACTTCAATAAGTTTTAAATTGTCTCTCCCTCCCCTTTCTTGTCCTCAGGATGGCATGCAATCTGATATGGGCTCTACATATACATTCCTATTAAATACATTTTCACATTAATCATGTTGCATAGAAGAATTATAATGAATGGGAGAAACCATCAGAAACAAAAACAAAACAGAAAACAGTCTGCTTCACTATGCATTCCAACTCCATAGTTCTTTCTCTGGATGTGGATGGGATTTTCCATCATGAGTCTTTTGGAATTGCTTTAGATCTTTGCATTGCTGAGAAGAGCTAAGCCTATCAAAATATGTCATCACATACTATGGCTGTTACTATGTACGATGTTCTCCTGGTTCTGCTCTCTTCACTCAGCATCAGTTTATGTGTCTTTCCAGGGTTTTCTGAAGTCTGCCTATTTATCATTTCTTACAGAATGATAGCACAATAGTATTCTATTACATTCATTTACTACATCTTGCTCAGCCATTCCCCAATCAATGGGCATCCCTTCAATTTCCAGTTCCTGTCCACTACAAAAAAGAGATGATATAAATATTTTTGTATGTATGGGACCTTTTCCCATTTTTATGATCTCTTTGGGATACAGCACTAGAAGTGATCTTGCTAGGTCAAAGGGTATGCACATTTTTGTATCCCTTTGGCATAGTTCCAAATTGCTCTCCAGAATGGTTGGATCAGCTCACAGCTCCAGCACCAATGAATTAGTTTTCCAACTCTCCCACATGGGGTGTAGGGTGTGTTCAGAGAGGATCAGTACCTTTGGTGTGATGGCTGCCAAGCCATTTTCAGGGCTCTTTCCACCTTTGGTGTTGACCTGTTCCACCTAACTATCGCCTTTGGCTCCAAGAAGTTGCAGTGTGTGCAGCATCCACAACCAGGTAAACCATTATGACAGGTGGACCAAACCAGGTTCAGTGTAACCAAAGATTCTCAAACCCATTGGTGAGTTGAGGGGGGTGTCTACCCCAAGCATATGAAGACTTCCCCTGGTGGAATGAGTGGATGAAAACAATTTGTTCCAAAGGCCATGAAGGCAGATAAAACAGGCTATGTGGAGCACTTAGAGCTTGATTAGACACCAAAGACACTAAGGTTGTCCACTGTATCCTGCACCATCACCAGCCATCTTGACTCTGCACTGCCACTGACCTATGATATCTCCAGAGAAGAGAGTGATTTTGAGGATTTCGTGCAACTCTGCCTCACTTAAATCCAATTTACACAGGAATCAAAAGACATCACACATGCCATTTTACTATTATGTCTCAAAGTCCTGCAGCAACAAGCAGGTGATGAAGCAGCAGGCGCCAATACACTGGGAGCTGCAGTCACAACCCTGTGTGCAGGCAGTCCAGGTCATGGGGTCATTTCTCACTGGAAGCAGCAGTGGGACTCAGCAACTCCCTGGGTGTCTGAGCAGCCTTTAAGAATTGCACTGCTCACCTCCTGGTGTGAGCAAAGGGGTTAGAAAAGGTGTCCTAAACATTGTCTGCTTACTCAACCCTGACCTGATTACTGCAGCAGGTAAGGAATCCCATTATGTGGTCGAAA
The DNA here is from genome assembly GCF_028372415.1 of Notamacropus eugenii. Classification (NCBI taxonomy): domain Eukaryota; kingdom Metazoa; phylum Chordata; class Mammalia; order Diprotodontia; family Macropodidae; genus Notamacropus; species Notamacropus eugenii. Next base: position 290,020,591 of record NC_092876.1, read on the forward strand.
CATACAAAAAAAAAATGTACAAAATATGCAAAAACATCTGCAAAGATGATTTCACTCACTATCAGCACATTTAATGTGCACACACTAACAGATAACACAAAAGCCAGTAGAACTGAAAGACGAACTGCTCTTGTTGCAAGAAAACTCAACAGACATAGCATCCAAATAGGAAGCCCGAGAGAAACAAGTTTGACAGACAAAGGCCAACTTGCTGAAGTTGGAGGTGGATACATATTTTTTCTGTGATGCAGTGTAGAGAAGCACCCTAAAGCTGGCTTGAGTTTTGCAATCAAAACTAATCTAATCAGCAAGCTGGTATGCCTGACAAAAGGAGTGAATGATAGGCTCATGACATTGTGATTGCCACTCACAAGAAAACACCATGCCACCATCATTGGTGCCTATGCTCCCACCATGACGAACCCTGATGAAGTCAAAGAAAAATTTTATGAAGACTAGAGACCCTTATTTTTAATGTGCCAAAAGTGGACAAGCTTGCAATTCTGGGTGAGTCTAATGCTAGAGAAGGTTCAGACTATCAGACTTGGCAGGGAGTCCTAGGGAGGAATGGAGTTGGAAACAGCAGCAGCAAAAGGTGATTTACTACTGAAGAGTTGTTCATTGCATGACCTTCTCATCACCAACACTGTTTTCTGTTTACCTAAATGCAATAAAACTTCATGGATGCACCCTCACAGAAAACACTGGCACCTAATGGATTATGTGATTGTAAGGAGAAGAGACAGACAAGATGTGAGAGTGACAAAGGCAATGTGTGGTGCAGAGTGCTGGATTGATCATAGAGTTATCCTTTCCAAGCTAAATATTCCCATTCATCAAAAGTGCCTCCCCCAAGGCAAAATGACTACCAGAAGAATTAATGTCAACAAATTAGAGGTGTTTTCTGAGGGTGAACAGTTTGTTGTTGACTTGGAGGGAAAGTTGAACCAATACACAGTTGGCAACAGTGGAGTAGAAAACGAGTGGGCAGCTTTCAGAGATTTGGTGTACAGAAGCACTGCATTTGCTCATCTAGGTCAGAACACTCACAGACACCAAGAATGGTTTGATGAAAATGATGGGAAAATTCAGAAGCTGATAAAGGAAAAATGAGAACTCCACAGCGTATACCAGTAGGATAGTTCATTCACTTCTAAGAAGGCAGCATTTAATCCCATCAAAAGGAAAGTACAAGTAAAACTTAGAGAGATACAGGATTCCTGGATCAGTAAGAAGGCGTATGAAATTCAGGTTTATGCTGATAGTAACAGTCCAAAGCACTGTTATGATATCCTGAAAGCTATTTATGGATCAAAAACCTATGGTGCATCACAACTACTCAGCGCTGATGAAGCCACGTTGATTAGTGATAAGGACATGATCCTAGAGAGATAGGCTGAACACTTCCATAGTCTTCTCAACAGACCATCATCAATTAATGCTTATGCCATTGACTGTTTACCTCAGGTTGAAGTTATTCCCTCCTTAGCTGAACTTCCAACTGAAGAAGAGGTTTTGAGGCCCACTAGGCTCCTTTCATGTGACAAAGCACCTGGTGCTGATTCTATTCCAGCTGAAATTGTAAGGTAGGGGGATCATTGCTTATACAAAAGCTGACTGAAATTTTTCAGGTTAGATGGCAAGAGAAGGTTTTCCTCCAGGAGTTCAAGGATGCCTCCATTGTCTCTCTCTATAAAGGTAAAGGGAATAGATTGTTTTGCAACAATCACCCAGGGGCAGGGGGTGGGGTGGGGTTGTCTTTCTCTTAGTCACTGCTGGTAAAATTCTTGCTAGAGTACTCCTCAATAGATTATCCTTCACCTGGAAGATGGTCATATACCTGAGAGCCAGTGTGGCTTCAGGAAGGGTCAAGGAACGGTTGATATAGAGTTTGCTGCCCAACAAATGCAGGAGAAATGCCAGGTGCAGAACAGAGGTCTGTACACAATGTTTGTAGATCTGACCAAGGCCTTTGACACTGTTACTTGTGAGGGCTGATGGAAAATTATGTTAAAATTTGGTTGCCTGGAGAAGTTCATCAGTGTTGTACATCAATTTCATGATGGCATGTTTGCCCAGGTTCTGGATAGTGGACAATGCTTTCGTACCTTCACATTCACCAATGGAGTGAAACAGGGGTGTGTGTTTGCTCCCACGGTTTTTAACATGATGTTTTCAGCTATGTTGTTAAATGCTTTCAGTGAGGATGAACATGGAATCAAGGTCAACTACCGTATTGATGGTAAGTTCTTCAATTTGAAAATGCTACAAGCCAAGACCAAAGTGAAGGAAGTATTGATGCATGATTCCTTTTGCAGATGATTGTGCACTCATTGCAGCCTCTGACGTTAACATGCAATAAAGTATGGATCAGTTCTCTGTTGTCTGTGCTAATTTTGGCCTAATAATTAACACCAAGAAAATATAGGTGCCCCATAAGCCACCACCACACCATCCTTTCGTGGAACCATTGGTTACAACAAATGGAGAAGTTTTGAATGCTGTGGATAAGTTCACTTACCCTGGTAGTGTACATTCCAGGGATGTACACATTGATGATGAGGTGGATTCACTCATTGCCAGAGCTAGCTCAGTGTTTGGAAGGCTCTTAAGAAAAGTTTGAAAGAGAAGAGGTATTAGATTAACTAGCAAACTGAAGGTCAAAAGAGCCATTGTGCTGACCTCATTGTTATATGCTTGTGAAAACTGACAGTCTACCAGTGCCAAGCCAAAAAACTGAATTGCTTCCATTTGAACTGTCTTAGGAAGATTCTGAGGATCACCTGGCAGGATAAGGTACCTGACACTGAAGTCCTTGCTCTAGCTGAACTGCCAAGCATTCAAACTATGCTTCAGAGAGAGCAACTCCAATGGGCTGGCCCTGTTGTTTGAATGCAAATTGTATGCTTGCCAAAAAGACCATTTTATGGAGAACTTGCATGGGGCAGGTGGTCACATGGTGGCCAGAAGAAACGATACGAGGACACTTTAAAGGTCTGTCTCAAGAACTTTGGATTTACTATGCAACCTGGGAGACACTGACACAGGACCACTCAGCATGATGGGCCCACATCAGAAAGGGTGCTGTGCTCTATGAGCAAAGCAGAATTGAGACAGCACAAAGTAAACATAGGATATACAAATTTGGAGTATCCACCCCAAATATTCCCAGAGGATCTGTGCCCAACCTGTGGTAGAATATTCCAAGCTTGTATTGGTCTGATAAGTCACAGTCCAACACACTGAAATATCGCTTTATCATAGTGATGTCATTGTGGTCCTCCTCAAGAACGAAAGACAACAACCAACCAACCAACCAACCAACCAACCAGAATTCCAACTCTCCCACATCTTCTCTTTTATGCCTCTTCATGTAATGTAGTTTACTTTTTGCTTCCTCTTTTCCTCTTCTCCCATTACAATCACATTGCATGCCTTAATTAGGTTTCTATCATCACATTAGTTAATTTATACCCACATACTCTTTCTATGTATATCCCTTTTAATAATAAAGATACTACTATCAAATAATGTACTCCCATGTAGGGATGTAAACAGTCTGCCCTTATTAAATAACCATTTTTATACCTCTCTTCTGTCTTGTATTTGAGGATCAAATTTTCCACTGAACTCCAGCCTTTTCATCAGGAAGGTCTGGAAGTCCCTTATTTCATTGAATATCCCTCTCCTTGCCTGAAGAATAATGCTCAATTTTGCTGGGTAGTTGATCCTTGGTTGTAGTTAAAAAAAACAAACAAAAAACAAACAAACAAAAAAAAACCTCCTTTGCCTTACAGAATATCATATTCCATTACCACCAATCTTCTAATGTAGAAACTGCAAGGTCCCATGTGATCCTGATTGCAGTTCCCCAATGTTTCAATTGTTTCTTTCTGGTTGCTTCCAGTATTTTCTCCTTGTCCTGATAATTCTGGAATTTTGTCACAATATTCCTTGGTGTTTTCAATTTGGGATCTCTTTCAGGAGGTCATTGGTGGATTCTTTGATGACTATTTTACAGTCTGATTCTAGTACTTCAGGGCAGTTTTCTTTGATGATTTCTTGGGAGGTATTTTCCAGGCTCTTTTTTTCATCATGGCTTTCCAGTGCATCAATAATTCTTAGATTATCTCTCCTGGATCTATTTTCCAGGTTAGTTGTTTTTCCAACGTGATATTTTTACTTTATCTTCTATTTTTCATTCTTTAGTTTTTGTTTGACTGTTTCTTGATGCCTTATATTGTTATTAGCTTCTACTTGCCCAATTCTAATTTGTAACAAATTGTTTCCTTCAGTTAGCTTTTCCATTTGGCCAGTTTTATTTTTTAAGGAGCTATTTTCTCCAGTTCTGTTTTGTACCACCTTATCCATTTGACCACTTTTACTTTTTAAGGAGTTGTTTTGTTCAGTGCTTTCCCCATTAATTTTGTCAATTGTATTTTTAAAAGAATCAATCATTTTTTTTCTACCTCCGTAATTTGCCTCTTAAAATCCTTCTTGAGCTCTTCCAAGAATACTTTTTGGTCTTGAGACCAGTTAATATTCTGTTTTGTGGTTTCTTATGTGGATGTAGTGTCAATGCTGCACTCTTCTGAATTCATATTTTGATCTTCCTTGTCCTTATAGTAAGAATCTGTGGTCTTTATATTTCTAATTTGCTTTTTTCTCATTGTGATTGTCTTTTTCCTGACTTGTAAAGTTGATCTCTGCTTTTGAGGCACAGGGGGCTCTGTCTCATTCTTCTTATACTGGGGATTAAGGGCCTGGTTGCTGGCTTTATGTGCTGTGGCCTTTGGCTCCAACAGCCGGAAGTTATATGATACTGAAACTTACCTGGTGCTAAGCTGGATATTGTTGGTGTGTGCTGAGACCAGGTGAAGTCTCTCTGAGTTTCCCCTGGGTTACACTGAAGCCCATGGAGTAAGGTGCAGGGAAGGGGTGGTCAGGCCACTGGAGGGGTGGTCATGGCCACTGGTCAGACCATCCTCTCCTCAGGATACACTATAGCACATCTAGGCTCAGCTGCTGATAGATGCCCATCTGCCCTTGTATCTGCAGATTCCCCCAGCTGTACAAAGATACTCCTGGTGTCCTGGTGTTGGTGCTTGTTGGCACCACCACCGTGAGGCTCAGGATCTCCCTCTGATCTGCTGAGGTATGCCTTGTTGCAGGCTTACTGGGATGCCTTCCATCCTGTACTGGTTCCCTTTAGCCACAGCAAGAGGGATCTTTCCCATTGATCCTCCTACCCTCCCATTCTAAAAGACTGTTGTACTCTTTTTTTTTAAATTTGAATTTTGTTTTTCATTTTTAACACAGTTCATATCACATAAAACAATTCCAAATTTTGGTCAGGTGATGCTTCTTTTCAAAGCATTTACAATATAGACCACAAAAGATTTTTTTAAAAAATATTAACCAACTGACATACAAATAATATTTATGTATGCTAACTTCACAAGCCCTTGACCTAATTGTCTCCACAGTACTACTAAGAGTTAAATGACCCTAACTTATTGTTATTGGTCTAAAGTCCTATGCCATTTATTCACTTGAAGTATTATACTCAGTTTTGCTGGGTAGGTGATTCTTGGTTTTAATCTCAGTTCCTTTGACTTCTGGAATATCCTATTCCAAGCCCTTCTATCCCTTAATGTTGAAGCTGCCAGATTCTGTGTTCTCCTAATTGTATTTGCACAATACTCAAATTGTTTCTTTCTAGCTACTGGCAGTATTTTCTCCTTGATCTGGGAACTCTGAAATTTGGCCACAGTATTCCTAGGAGTTTCTCTCTTCTGATCTCTTTCAGGAGGTGATTGGTGGATTCCTTCAATATTTATTTTGCCCTCTGGTTCTAGAATATCAGGGAAGTTTTCCTTGATAATATCATGGAAGATAATATCTAGGCTCTTTTTTTTGATCCTGGTTTTCAGGTAGTCCCATAATTTTTAAATTGTTTCTCCTGGATCTGTTTTCCAGGTCAGTTGTTTTTCTAATGAGATGTTTCACTTTATCTTCTATTTTTTTCAAACTTTTGGTTTTATTTTTTAACAGCTTGGTTTATCTGATCATTCATTTCCCTGAGCTCAAGTCTCACAAACTATTTTGTTTGGTGAGTTTTTTAACTTTCTTCTCCATTTGGCTAATTCTGCTTTTTAAACCCTCCTTCTCTTCATTGGCTTTTTGAACCTCTTTTTCCAATTGAGTTAGCCGCTTTTTAATGGCATTATTTTCCTCAGCATTCTTTTGGTTCTCCTTTATTAAGCTGCTAACTCACTTTTCAAGCTCTTCTATTGCCTGAGTCCTATTTAAGTTCCCTTTGGAGACCCTGGAGGCAGGGGCTTTGTCTTCCTCTGACAGTATGCCTTGTTCTTCCTCATCTGGAAGGATGGGGGGAGATACCTGCTCCCCAAGAAAGTAACCTTCTATGGTCTTATTTTTTTCCCTTTTTGGGCCATTTTCCCAGCCAGTTACTTGACTTCTGAGTTTCCTCTTCACAACCACCATGCCTCCAGTTCTTCCAAGCTAGCACTGAGGGTTGAGATACAGATGAGCTGCTCCAATCCCCCAGGGGCTTTGGGTGAGGGCAGAACTGATATTCAGTGTGAGATTAATATCAGCTGCTCAAGTGGGGCAGGGTTGCCACACAGGGCTCAGTTCCCTTAGGGGCTTTCCTGTGAGACCTTCAGCAATGGATGCAAGCTGCTGCTTACCTTAGGAGCCCCAGTCTGCTGCTGCCTCCACTGCTGCCACCTGAGGAAGCCTGAGCTATGGGGACACCCTGCTCCCCTCTCAGCCAGCTTAAAAACTCTCTCACTGACCTTTGGTGCCTGAGGGTTGAAGGATCTGCACTGTTGCTGGAGATTCTGTCCCTGTAGCCTGCTTGGTCCTGTTCTTCCATGTGCCATGCGGCCAATGCTAGGCAGGGCTCTGCTCCATGTCTGGCTCAATAGATCTTTTCCGTTGGTCTTTCAGATCACTCTGGGTTAGAAATCTCCTCTACTCCTTTTTTTCTGTGGCTTCTGCTGTTCTAGAATTTGTTGAGAGGCTTTCTTTACAGGTATTTTATGGGCTGTGGGGGAAGAGCTAGTTTGTGTGCATCTTTCTCCTCCACCATCTCAAGACTGCTGTACTCTTTCTGCTGGTTCCACTCTTCTAAGATTTTTCCCCAGAGCAATATTCTCTGGGTTTTTCAAGGTCAACAAGGGAAGGTGAGAGCACTTACTGTTTATTCTGCCATCTGAGTTTCCAGAAGTTTAAACAAGTGACTCTCAAACTTTTCAGTCTGTGGGCTGATAGCCCTAACAGCAGATCCTCTTGCTGCCAAAGACACTGTGCAGGAGTACACTTCTCTCTCACCCAGTTCCAACAGACCCACTCCCACCTCTTGTACTTTGAGGTCTCAGAATCACCAATGCCACTGGTGACTCAGTCTGCTTGGGTTTGTGCTGTTGCAGCCCATGAGCTAGACTCTACTCCTCTCCCAGCCTAGTGCAACAGATCCTTCCTATTGACCTTCCAGGTTGTTGTCACTATAAACCTGTCACACTCTGTCTCTTTGTGGATTCTGCCACTCTAAAATTTGTTCATATCCACTTTTTAGAGATATCTGAAGGAATTTGTGGGACAGCTTAGATGAGTCCCTGCTTTCACTTTGTCATCTTGGTTTCACCTCCAGCTCATCTATTTTTTATGTGTTTCATGGTGTGTTCCCAATTAGAATGTTAATTCCATGGGGGCAGGGATTTTCAACTCTGTCTTTTATACCTAGCACCTTCCCCAGGGCCTGCAACATAGGTGATTGATATAATCATGTTGAATTATTTATTAACTGAAGTGTCTTCATCCATGTTCCACACTTTTTGAGTACCCAATCCACTTATACTTTGATTTCAACTCAGTCTTTGATCACCATGCAGTACAATGGCAGGGACATTGAATTGATGTAAAAAAAAAACAGGGTGATGAATACTGTCACTGATATTTAGTTTGAACTGAGAAATAATGCCCCTTTATCTTTTGTCCTTTTCCTTTAGGTATAGGGCAGCTAGGTGGCACAAAGGATAGCATCCTGGACTTGGAATAAGGAAGACCTGGCTTCAAGTTCAGCCTCAGAAGCTTATTAGCTATATGATTTGGACAAGTCCCTTGACCTTGTTTCCCTCAGTTTCCTCATCTGTAAAATGAGCTGGAGAAGGAACGACAATCCACTCCAGTATTTTTGCAAAGAAAACCCCAAATGCGGTCCCATAGAATTGAATAAAAAAGAAAAGCAAACTAAACAAAAACAACATTAGGATGTAAGTTCCTTCAGAGCAGGACTTGTCTTATTTGTTTAAATTTGTATTTCATCCCCAGTATTCAGGTACCTAGTTTATAGTATGTGCTTAATAAATATTCTTTCTATTAATTTATCCCTCTGTGTATGTACTTGTGCATCCTTAGGTAAGTTACTTCTTTGGGCCTCAGCTACCTCATCAGTAAAATAAGAAAGTTAGCCTATATGATTTCAGTGTATTATATTCCTTTAAGCTTATATTTGATTACAATCAACCCAATTCCAGCATTCTTAGGTAGACCTCTTTTTAAATCCCATATAAATTAAGTAGTTATAACATTTGTGCCTCAATGAGCAATTCTAGAATCCATTCATCCCCTCACATACCCTCTATTACTGACTATGTACATTTCATCTAAAATGGTGGTTAATGAACCCATGTGAGGTTTTCAAAAACTATGCAACAGTAAAAAGTTTCTGGCCAAATGGCCAAAAATTAATTAAAATAAAATACATAATGAATCTGAGGTGTTTCTGGCAGTGCTTGCCCATATTGCATCTCATGATTTCACCTCAGCCTTGGTTCTACACAAAAAGCCCGTGCCATAATGCCATAATGCCACACAATGCCAACAAACAGTGCCAAAATGCCAAAGGGTGTTGCAAGTAGGAAAAGAAAATTTAGGAAACCCTGATTTAGAAGATGCCTACCCTCTGTTTTAATAAGCAGTTCCTAGAATTTTCTCTGTTCAAAACTGATTGATTCCTATACTATAGTGGACAAAAATTCTTCTCCTATTTATCCCTTTATCTCTATTATCATTACCGCACACCTGATCTAGAGTCACCTCATCTCATACCTAGATTACCAAAGCAATCTTGTATCCATCTTCTCTGACTCCATTCTCCCTGTTCTCTTGTCAATACTGAACACTGCCACAAGAGTAAAAGCTCCTTAAAGTTATTTTTCTTTATTCAAAAATGTTCCACAGTTCCCTACTTCCTAATATAACATATTTAAACTCCTATATCCATGTTTTTAGGCCTTCTGTTTTCCAGACATTTTATCTTTCTGTTACCTAATGTTCCCTTTCTCCAATCTGAATGGGCTTCCAACATTGCCCTATGAATATATGTTCATAATTTGAAATTAAAATAAGGTAATATGTCTTAAAATATTTCAATAGTTCATAAAATAATATTATTAATCCCCACAGGTTTCTTCATTTAGTGAAAATCTGCAAATATTGATTAGTTACCTTCTGTGAATATGTTAGGCTTACAGACTAACAATGTGGAAGAGTGAGTAGGTAGCTGGCCTCAGAGGTTTTAAGACCTCAGATCAATCCCTGATTTGGATTATGTGACCCCTAAAAAGGTCATTACTTATCAATTTCCTAAGAAACTCTATACAATTATGAACTTTGAGTAACCACTGATCTCTATTGATAGAATTTCCTCAAAAATAGTCACAAGTCTGGTTAAAAAAAAGAGCTAGGTACTACATGAAGATAGAAACTTAAATAGTACTTTCCCTCATGAAGATGATCGTCTATTAGGTAGGAGGAGCATATACATATATCACCACAGTATGCCAGTCTCTCAACAAATATTTATTAAATACCTATTATTTGCCAGTCACTCTACTAAGATTCCATCAATGCAAATGATCCCTGTATCTATAGCACATGGAGGGTTCCCCATAGCATTATTGAGATAAGAAGGTATCTGATATTAGTTTCTTCTCACCAACAAACAAATACAATTCCTATAACTTCATATTCAGAATAATTCAACCTGAAGTGTGACCGTATGTATAGTTTACAAAATATAACTCCTTTATAGGCAGTGAGGTGGCAAAGTGAATAGAGCATTAGGCCTATAGTCAAGAAAATCTGAGTCAAAATTTAGCCTCAAACATTGGGTAGCTTTGTGACCCTGGACAAATCACTTGATCTCTGTCTCAGTTTCCTCAGCCGCAGAATAGGGGTGATAATAATAGCACATGTCTTCAGTTTTATTGTGAGGATCAAATGAGAGAATTCTTGTAAAGCACTTTGTAAAAACTGAATGTAAATGCTAGAAATAATAATAATAATTCTTATTATTGATAGAGCTAACCTTAATACCTACATTCATATCATTAACACATATGAAATGCCCTTTCTTCTTTACTCCAAGGATCCATTTTTTGCCTTCGTTATTTCCAACTTAATTGCCACCTCTTTAACTGAATTTTTTCTACTCTTTCAATCTTCATTGATTTTCTTCTTCCCTGAGTTCTCAGAGCACTGAAGGTACATACCACCAAATTTAGCCCATAGTTAAATATTGTTTTATATCATCCATTCATTATATCCTGTCTTGTATCCCTACCTAGTTTATAAATTCCTTGAGGGTGATGATAATGTCACTAAAGCTAGAATGCCTGCTTTAGTGTCCTACAACTGTAATGATTTCCATTTGAAGTAGTGATGTTTGGATGTGTATTATTCAAGTATCAACCTGACAGAAAATGGACCACTGCCTTTTAATGTTAACCTACTCATAAGCATATCAGTAAGCAACTTCTTAATGTGCTAGTTATAGAAAGGTGCTTCTCTTTTACCTTTTTAACAGTAATAGAAAGAGGTATTGGTGGCTGCAAGGGAAGCCATTGATGTACCAATTATACAGTTGACTAACCATGTCTTTTGTTTCCAACTCCAGTGTTCATTCTACCATACCACCCTTGGTAGAGGATCATTTGTTCCTGTACTCAACACTTCTACTGGCAAGAAACTCTATTTCATATTGCATTCGATTCCTATATGATATTATATTTCAAAGATCTGTGATTTAAGAGGTGAAAAAACTTCTCTGAGGCAGATCAAAACTCATTTATGACTTGAGAAAATCTTCTATTGTTGCTACATGTGATAGAAAATCTTTCACATTTTACAGCTACTCTTGATCACTCTTTCCAAATATACTAAGACTTTCCTTTATATAAAAGACAATATGTCACTTGATATATATGCAACAACTTTAATTGTTAGAAATGTATTTAATATGTCAAACTGAAATCTATCTTCGTGTAAGTGCCAAGTACTGGTCCCAATTTTACCTGCAAGTCTGGGTAGAATAATTCTGCTCTTTCCTAGAAAGGGCAATCCTTCAGCTGCTGGATGAAGACTTTTCATATACCTCCACCTCTCACTTGCCACATATCTTCTCATTTACCAGCTACACATGTCTAGAAATTTCTTCATGTATCATGGTTTCTAAACCCTTTACCATACTATTCTGTCCTCTGGATGCATCTTAGTTTGCTGACTACCCATTTAAAAAGTGGTGCATAGAATCAACCCGATGCTCTAGTTGTACTCTAATTTCTATTGAACTATGTTAATTTAGGTCATCTGCATTTTGTGCTTACGCGATTTATTTTATGTTTATGTTAATGTCTACTGTATTTTTAGTTTCTTACAGATCATGCATATATCCCACTGAATTTTTTTTGAATCTTCATCTATTATTATATTAGCTCATTCTTCTAGTTCTACATCATTGAAATTTAACTATGCTTTTTATATTTCCACATTTTATATCTTTGCATAGAATCCCTAATTACCTTCAAAGCTCCACTCTAGTGCTACCTCCTAAAAGAGGCCCTTGCTGATCACTCCAGAGTCTAGGGTTTCCCCCACCTTCCGACTGCTATGTATATTTGTGTATACATGTATATGTGTATATATTACTTCCCCTGATAGAAAATAAGCTATTTGAGAGAAGAGATTTCTAAATTTGGCTTTCATATCCAATATCCAGAGCCTACTTAAGTGCCTGATGCACAGCAGGAACTAATTTATTCCCCTTCCCTAGACACTTGTCCATGACCATACATTGAACTTATGAAAATAGAATGAAACCACATACACACACACACACTCACACACACACACACACACACACACACACACACAGATCATAGCAACTCATTACAGTCATCTACAGGCATTACTTGCCTATATAACTTTGAGCAAATCATATAATTTTCTTGGGCCCCTGATTTCCTCAAGTTTAGAATAATGAGGTTGGACTACTTGATCTCTGAGGATTTTCATCTAGAACTAATACTATGATATGGAGAGGTTATTGTTTGCCTTGGCAGAGAGAATATTCATGCTGATGAAATTCCAGGTTTTTTTTAAGAATTGAAGTATTCACATAGAGAAGCAGACTGGTACATTATAAAGAGTTTTCATTCTCAATTACTATCTGTGTGACCTGGGTAAGTCACTTCTGCTCTCTGAGTCTTAGCTTACTCATCTACAAAATGGGAATTATAATTAATGACATATCAGGGTGATTGGGGAAAAAAGCACTTTATAGACGTGAAAATCACTAAATAAATGTGATTTAGTGTTGTTTATAATGACGTGCATCACTGAGGTACCACATCAATTTGGAAATAGCCGCATAAATTATGCTATATGAATGTAATGGAATAAGTAACATGGTGTCATAAAAATGATGAAAGGAATAATTTTTAGAGAAAACTGGGAAGACTTATATGAATTCAAAACAGTTAATTGAGTAGAACCATCATAACAATCTGTATCAGTGATATCAAACTCAAATGTAAACAGAATTTATTAAACCATACATAAGGACTTCTATAGGCTGTATATTAATCTACAAAATCACATATTAACTTTTTCTATATTCTATTATAGTTTTACTTATTTTGTTGAATATTTTACCGTTACATTTAAATTGTATAACTGTATTAGATGCTTCTGCTCTACAATAACAGCAATATAATAAAGAAAAAAATATTTTGGAAAACTTAAAAACTCTGATAAATGTAATGAAAAGTCACAATTCCACTGACTCTATGATGAAGCATATATCCCACCACCCAATAGAGAAGGGATAGACTAAATATGAAAAAATAAGGCATACATTGTTTAGCATGACCAGTACAGTAATTTATTTTTCTTTACTATCCAGAGTTTTATAAACATTTTTTTCATGTTTTTTTTTTTTTGTTTGTTTTCCTTTCCCCCAACTGGGGGTAGGGATGAGACAAAATAAATGCTTATAATTATTTTAATAAGTAAAATAAAATAAAAGCTATATTTGAAACTAGTCTGGTGATTGTTATTCTAATGAAATGATGATATTAGTTTTTTTCTTTTATAATTTCTTCATTTCCAGTATAGATCTGAACCCATAGGATCATTCAAACTAGAGTAAAGAAAGCAGTCTCCTTGTCTCTTTATGCTGCTCTCTCTCTCTCTCTCTCTCTCTCTCTCTCTCTCTCTCAATTGGTAAAGTAAATATAGCTTACTTCTATCTCCACTACTTCATAGTAGCATTGAGGAGATTTGTGATATAATATTGGTTAAGTATTGAAAAGTGCAAAGATGAATAAACAAGTTTTTAAATAAGGCCAGCATTGGTCCTGATTCTTACAATGAGTCTGAATGACTGTTCTCTATTCTGTAGATATATACTGTGCATGGCTGATTTTATGAGTTATTTCCACTAATTTTGATTGATATAATTCTACTCAATGACAATTTAAATTAATTAATTTAATTAAATTAAAATTGTCAAAGAATTGGAGACCACATGACACTGCATAATGGCAACCATGAGATATTTCTCTCTTTTTAAAATACATTTCTTTCACCCACAACTGGAAAAAATGCAATATCTGTGCTAATATATTTTTAACAAACCAAAAACACTCAGTTTAACTCCCTGAATGTTGACCTCCAAATAACTTTAAAATAATGGCTCAAATCAAATTCTAGAGTGACAGAGCAAGCAAAAGATCAAACTGAGCCATTCTTTCAGTCCAACAGAAATTAGGAGACTGGAATGAGAAATCTGTGACTTCAGGTTTAGACTAATCCAGATTCCATGTGGATGAAACGTAGGTGGTATTTGGTGGTAGTGACAGAAGCAATAGCAGTTTCAGGAGCTCTCAAGCCAGAGATGGTAATAAGATGTGGCAACTATTCAGAAATAAATTACAGGAGATACCTATACAAACAGTGGACACAGGAACTGAGGCAATTCTTTCTCCTATACCCACTTCTTAGTCATAGTTCAAGGGCAGAGAAGAACAATTGCTGTCAAGAGGGAGTGAAAGCTCTAGTGAGGTAGTATCATTGCTAGCCCCATGGGATCAAGGAACCTGAGAAATAGTATCATTTTCCAGTCCCAAGGAAAGAGAGGCTGGGAGATAGAGTATCTATCCTAATCATAAGAGATCAGGGGCTTTTCCTAGATGAGGACCAGAGTGAAGATAAAGATAGTGGTGATCACAGATCTCCCTAGATCACACCACTTGGGAGGCACTGAAAACTTCCAAACCCCTAGAACTAGCACTGAAAACTTTAGTTGAGAAAAGCCTAAAGTTTGAGATAGATATCCTCTTCTGCCATGTTAGGAACAGAGACCAGCTTTAACACAAAGTTCAAAAATCAAGAAATAAGGTGGAAAAATAAGCAAGCCACAACAACAAGAAAGGAACCTAATTATAAGAAGCTACTGTGGTGAAAGGGAAGAGCAGGATACAAATTCAGAAGAAGACAACATGACTGAGTGAAGTCTCAAAAGATGTAAATTAGACAACAAAAATTGTTGGAATAGCTAAATGTGAGTTTCTAAATCAAATAAGAGTGGTTGAGGAAAAATAAGGAAATAAATGAAGGTAAAGGAATTAAAATTATGAAAAGACAACAACTTGGTTTAAAAAAGGCACAAAATATTGAAGAAAATGACAGCTTAAGTAAACAGAATTGGCTAAATGGAAAAAGAAGTATAAAAGACCACTGAAGAAAATAATTCCTTAAAAATTTGGATTGGGAAAGTGGAAGATAATGACTCGCAGGAAATATCAAGAAACAATAAAACAAAGTCAAAAAATTTAAAAAAATGAAAATATGAAATATATCATTAGAAATAGCAAGTGACTTGGAAAATAGATTGAGGAAAGAAATTTAAGAATTATTGGATTACCTAAAAGCCATGATCAAAGGAAGAGACTAGACATCATTTTCAAGACATTATCAGAGAACTATCCTGAGATTTTAGAATCTGAGTATAAAATAGAAATTGATGGAATCTACTGATCACTTCCTGAAAGAGATTTCAGAATGAAAACTCCCAGGAATGTTATAACCAAATTCTAGAGTTTCCAGATCAAAGAGAAAAAATACTTCAAGTGTAAAAAAGACAAGCCACTCAAATATCATTGAACCAAATCTAGGGATCACCCAAGATTTAACAGCTACTATACTGAAGGAATCGGGGCTAGGAATACATTTTGGAAGACAGAAGAGTTAAGATTAAAATTTAAAATAAACTGCCCAGTAAAACTGAGCATAACTCTTCAGGGGAAAAAATGAATGAAATAGAGGAATTTCAAGCATTCCAGACCAGAGATGAAAAGAAAATTTTATTTTCAAATACAAGACTCAAAGAAAAAAAAAACATGAAAGAAAAATCATAAGGGTCTCAATAAGGTTAAATTGTTGACATTTCTATTGGGAAAGATAATACATGTATCTTTTTTTTTCAAGATACTTTTTTTTTGTAACATTATGTATTTATTTTAGGTCATCTGTATTTAATTTATGATTGAAAAATTAAGGCAGAAAAGAGGCAGGCAACTCTCATTTCCAGGTTCCACCTCAGGGTTATTTTATGACTTAGAAGCCATCACAGCAAATCCTCTTCTATGCCTCCTCCACTAATTGTAATCACAATACAAAGATATTTTCATTAATTTTTATTTTATTTTTCTCAATCACATGTAAACAAAATTTTTAACATCTTTTTTAAATTTGGATTTCTGTATTCTCTTTAACTCCCTCCCCTTAAACCTCCTTAAAAAAAGCAAGCAATTTATTATAGATTAAACATGTGCGGTCCTGCAAAACTTTTGCACATTACTTGTGTTGCAAAAGAAAATGCAGACTGCAAAGGGAAAAAAAGAATAATGAAGAAAGTTTCTTTAAAATATGTTCTTCAATTTGGATTTACACTCCCTTAAAGTACTTCAGGATTATATTGGATCAAAGTATTATTGAGAATAACTAAGTCATTTACAGCAGATCTTCATGCAATATTGCTCTTACTGTATACAATGTTCTCCTGGTTCTGCTCATTTCACTTCACATCAGTTCATGTAAGTCTTTCCAAGTTTTTCTGAAAGCATCTTGCTCATCATTTCTTGTAGCACAATCATATTCCATCAAATCCTATATGCCAACTTGTTCATCCATTCCCCAACTGATGAGCATTCTCTGAATTTCCAAATCCTTACCACCAGAAAAAAAGAACTTCTGTAAATATTTTTGTAGATATAGGTCTTTTTCTTTTTTTTGATCTCTTTGGGATAGAGACTTAACAGTGTTATTCCATGGCATACACAGTTTTATAGCTCTTTAAGCATAGTTCCAAATTGCTTTCCAGGATGGTTAGATCAATTCATATTTCCATCAACAGTGCCTTAGAGTCACAATTTCCCCATATCCCTTCCAACATTTGTCATTTTCCTTTTCTGTCCCACTCTCATACGTATGAGGTTGTTCTTTGTATTTTTTTTAATTTGTATTTTAATTTGCAAAACAGCTCTTAGAGATAAAAGATTATATGATAAATAAATTAAAGGAGCATAAAAAAATGTACCTGTCAGATCTGTAAATAAGTGAGACATTTATGACCAAACAAAATATAAAAGGGATTAGAAAGTAAAATGGGTAATTTTGATTACATATTAAGAAGCTTTTGCACAAACAAAATTAATGATGATAAAACTGAAAGAAAACAGGAAACGAAATAATTTTGGCAGCAAGTTTCCCTGATAAAGATCTCATTTCTCAAATATATAGGCAATGGAATCAAATTTTTAAGAATAAAAGCTATTCCTCAATTGATAAATGGTCCAAGGATAGAAGAAGGAAGTTTTCCAAAGAAGAAATCATGACTATCCATGGTCACATGAAAAAATGCTCCAAATCATTACTTGCTAGTGAAATGCAAATTTAAACAAGTCTGAGATACCACCTAACACCTGTAAAATTGGATTAAATGAGAGAAAAAGAAAATGCCAAATGCTGAAGGGGATGAGAGATTGGGACTTTAAAGCATTGTTGGTAGAGTTGTGAAGTAGTCCAAACATTCAGGAGAAACATTTGGAACTACTCCCAAAGGTCTATTAACCTGTGCATGCCAATGACACAGCAATAGCACTTCCAGATTTATATTCCAAAGAGATCAAAAAAAGGGAAAATGACCTGTTTGTTACAACAGTATTCATAGCAGCTCTGTTTGTGCTAACAAAGAATTGGAAATTGAGAGGATACCCATCAACTGTGGGATGGCTAAACAAGTTTGGTATATAATTGTAATGGAATACTATTATGCTACAAGAAATGAGAAGCAGGATGATTTCCAAAAATCCTGATAAGACTTACATGAACTCATGCAAAATGAAGTGAACAGAACCATGAGAACATTGTACACAGTAATAGCAAATTTGTAACAATGATAAACAGTGAAAGATTTTGCCACTCTGATCAAGACAATGTTCCAATATAATTCAAAAGGACCTATGATCAAACATGTTATTCACCTCTAGAGAGACAACTAACTCTGAATAAAGATTGAAACATACTTTTTAACTTTATTCATTTTTTATTTTTAAAAATTTAGTTATTTTCCTTTTGAAACATTCACTTCCATAAAATTTTGAATTTGAAATTTTGTCCATATCTCTCCCCTTCCCTTACCCCAGGACAATGTGCATTCTAATTACCCTTTCCTCCAATCTGCCTTCCCTTCTATAACCCCTCTCTGCCTTATCCCTTTCCTTTCTATTTTCCTGAAGGGAAAGATAGATTTATATATCCCACTGCCTATATATCTCATTCCCTATTGCATGTAAAAACATTTTTAGCATTTATTTTTGAAACTTTGAATTTCATATTATCTCCTTTCCCCCTCACTGTACACCTTCATTGAGAAGGTAAACAATTCAATAAAATATGTGTGGTCATATAAAACACCCAGATAACAGTAATGCTGTAAAAGAATATATTTCCCTCTACCCTATCATGCTCTCCATTTATTCAGTTTTCTCCTTTGACCTGTCCCTCTACCAAAGTGTTCGCTTCTGATTACCCCTTCCCTCCAAACTTCTGTCCCTTCTATTATCTCCCCTCTCTTATCCCATTCCCCCTTGCTTCGCTGTAGGGTAAGATAAATTTTCAAACCCAGTTGAGTGTGTATAATATTCCCTCCTGAAGCCAAATCTGATGAAATGAAGGCTCACTTATTTCCTCTCACCTTCCCCTTCTTTTTCTCCATTGTAAAAATTCTTTCTTGCCTCTTTTATGTGAGATGATTTACTACATTTTACCTCTTCCTTTCTCTTTATCCTAGTACATTCCTCTCAACACTTAATTTTCTTTTTTACATATCATCTCTTCATATGTGATGCATGCTCTCTCTCTGCCTCTATATGTAAAAATGTATGTACATATTTATACATATATACATGCATATATCTACATATGTATGTATATATCTGTATAGGTATATTTGTGTGTGTGTATGTGTGTATGTATATATATGTATATATACATATATATATACACACATATATATATATACATATATTTATAATATATATATATTTTTTTCCCTCCAACTATCCTAATACTAAGAAAGGTCTCATGAGTTCAAATGTCATCCTTCCATGTAGGAATGTAAATGGTTCAAATTTAGTGAGTTTCTTATGGCTTCGCTTTCCTGTTTAATTTTTCATGTTTCTCTTGATTCTTGTATTTAAAAGTCAAATTTTCTGTTCAGCTCTGATCTTTTCAACAAAAATGCTTGAAAGTTCTACATTTCATTGAAGTTGTATTTTTTCCCTGAGGTATTATTCTCAGTTTTGGAGAGGAGAAAGGATTATCTCCTCTGACCTCTGGAACATGATATTCCAAACCCTCTGATCCCTTAGTGTAGAAGCTGCTAAATCTTTTGTTATCCTGATTATGTTTCCACAATACTTAATTTTTTTTTTTCTTTCTGACTGCTTGTAATATTTTCTCCTTCACTTTGGAACTCTGGAATTTGGCTACAATATTCCTAGGACTATTCCTTTTGAGGTTTCTTTCAGGTAGTGATTGGTGGATTTTTTCCATTTCTATTTTAGTCTCTGGTTCTAGAATATCAGGGAAGTTTTCCTTGATCATTTCTTGGAAGATGATGTCAAGGCTTTCTTTATTTTGATCATGGCTTTCAGGTAGTTCAATAACTTTTAAATTATCTCTACTGGATCCATTTCCTAAGGCAGTTGTTTTTCTAGTAGGATATTTCACATCATATTTTCTAGGTCAATTGTTTTTTCAATGGGATACTTCACATTGTCTTCTATTATTTCATTCTTTTCATTTTGTTTTATAATGTCTTGTGAAGTCATTAGCTTCTCAGATGGCTCAGGAAGAGAACTGAGGCTGGTGACCTTGCACAGCCTTCTCTCACTCAAAACAAAGTCAAGTGCAAGTCATGTCATCATTTCTCTGATGGCATGGTCTTCTTCAGCAATGAAGAATGAACATAACAACGTTATCTTCCATTTGCTCCATTATAATTGTTAAGGATTTAATTTCTTCAGTGAACTTTTGGACCTCTTTTGCCATTTGGTTAGTCTAATTTTAAAGTTGTTATTTTCTTTACTGTTTTCTTTAGGTTTCCTTTAGCAAGCTGTGGACACATTTTTCATGATTTTCTTGCTTCACTTTCATTTCTTTTCTCAATTTTCCCTTTACTTCTCTTGCTTGATTTTCAAAATACATTTTAAGCTCCTCCATGGCCTGAGACCAACTCATATTTTTCTTGGAGGCTTTGAATACAGGAAGTTTGACTATGTTGTTGTTTTTTTTTTTTTTGCTTGTATGTTTTGATCTTCCTTGTCAACAGTGACCTAAGAAAATGCCTCTTCACCAAGAAAGTAAGAATCTATACTCTGTTTCTTTATCCCCAGTTTGCTCATTTTCCCAGTCCATTACTTGACTTTTGAGTTCTCTGTTAAGTAGAAGGCTCTAGAAGAAACCTTTGTTTCAGCAGTGACTGCTCACACCCTGGGGCTGGGGTCAGGATTAGGGTTGGGAATGGGGCCAGATCACTCTCTCCTCTCAGCCAGTGAGAGACCCCTCCCACTGAACTTCAAAGCTATCTTTTGGGTTTGTGGTTTGAGAAGTCTGGAAACTGCAACATCCACCAGCAATTCATTCTCTGAAGGTCTTCTCCAGCTCTTTCTGTGGCCATGTAACCCATGATGATCTTCACTCCACTCCCAGCCTAGTGTGAGAGACCCTTCCTGTCAACATTTCAGATTGTCTTGGGCTGGAAATTTGCTTTGGTATGTCATTTTGTAGCTTCTTCTGATCTAGAGACTGTTTAGAGTAATTTTTATAGGTATTTTGAAAGGTTTAGGGAGAGAGATCTAGCAGGTCCCTGCTTCTACTCTGCTCTCTTGGTTCCACCACAAGCTCCTCCAACTTTGTTCATTTTAATGCTTTCTTTTGTTTGTTTTCTTCTGTGACATTGCTGATGTGAAAATATGTTTTGCATGACCTCATATGATTGATTGAAATCAAATTACTTGCCTTTTCAAGGAGGGGGAAGGCAAAACAGAGGGAGATCATTTGGAATTAAAATTTAAAATACAAATTGTTAAAAATGTACATGTGATTGAGAAATATTTAACAAGATAAACAACTTCACCCCGCCATATTTTCCAAATCTTAATTGTGGACAGAGGTATAAGATCACACCCTTTGTACTTTTTCTACTATTACTTCCTGCAGCAATGATAGTATGAAATATGCCAAACATCTCCCAAAAGAACTGCACAAAAAAAAAAAAAAAAGAAAATTCAGAAAGCCCTAAAGTGTCCTTAAAGCATGTCTGCTTCACTTATTCCAGAAGGGAAACATCTTCATTTTTCTCTCCTTCATGTTTTAATATTTAATGCCTTTATTCCTTGTATAAGAATGGTTATCCTATTACTTTCTCTAATTAGAGATTACTGTGGCTCTTTTAAACACATGAAATGACATTCCATTCTGACAAATTAAAAATGAGTATTGATCAGCAATTAAGTGGTTATGAGGTTGATTGTTCAATTGTCCCCTCTTGCCTCATTTCAGGAATCAGCTTTTTAAATTTGAACCTGTCAGACACTGCAATTGAATGGGGAAAGAGAGAAATGAATAGTCTAATCAGTTTTCAGGGTGACATTAGGTGATCAGAAAGAAATCCAGAAAAGATGTAATTTACTCAAAAGAGTTGAACTTTTTTTCAATGAATTCTGTTCAGTGGCTTTTGCAAAGCCTTGCTTCAACTCCATTTCCAAAAAGCAATAAACCAGAAGTTGTTTGTACAATGCAGATAGAAAATTGATTCACCGGTGCTGGGCATTTTCCAAGTGTAATTCAGTATTTCCATACTGTTGCATGTGTAATAATGGTATTGTTGTTTAAGTAAGTATTTCATTATATGGATTGGACTCAACTTGAAGAACAAGGACTATATTTGCTAAGCAAAAAAGTGAATTAAAATATTTCCTAGATAGTTTCAACAACCAAGATCTTTGTCACAATTGTTCATATACTTTCACTGAAATAATTCTTACGCTCTATTTTTTAGATAATCGGCTTGCCACTTCACTTTAAAATGTAAAGGTAGGGAGAGGACCTAGAATTTCATTTATATGAAGGTATTCTAGATGAGGATATTCTTTCTACTAATGTAGTTTCGTAATTTGTTTGTGAATTAGAGAGCTGCCTAAAGTCATAGAGCCAGTATGTGTCAGACATGAAATATTCCTGACTTGAGCCTGGTTTTTTAGCCACTGTTAAGTTACCTTATTTAAGTACAAATCTGATCTATACAATTATATATACATACATATATATATTTATAAATGGTCTTAATAATGAGCTGTTCAGCTTCCTTTTAACTAAAAAATACTTTGGAAGACCTATATATTTATTGATATTTGGCATCTCATGTGGAAATTGCCATTAACTCATGTTGTTCACAGTCCTTATAATCCTTATGAGAGTATTTTCATGAATTACTATGCTCCTCCCTCAAGAATGTCATTATTTCCTTTCCCCCTTTCTAGTGAATGGCCCCTATCGCAAATAAAAAAAAAAAATTTTCTCTGCTCATAGCCTTATATGAAAACTGACTCTGCTTCAAGATTCATTCAAATGACCATAAATAACCCTTTTAAAAAGGGTTACTTTTTTTTTTTTTGGTTGGAGAGTGTTTTCCTTAAAATCTCATGCTCATTGAGCCCAAATATGGAATGCACTGCCAAGTCTTATTCTCCCCCACACGCACCTTCACAGCACCTCTCCTAAACCCTTCACCCAACTCACAGCCCCAAAACAACCTCTAATTCAAGCACCCTTCACCTCTCCTCTGGGTACTTGAAATGTCCTTATAACTTACCTCCTTGCCTCAAATCTCTCTCCACTCAAAGCCAGTCTCCAAACAGCTACCAATGTGACTTTTCTATAGTAAAAGTCTGAACATGTCTAGCCCCTGCTCAGTGAACTCCATGTGTTCCTTATTAGCTACAGGATGAAATATAAGCTCATTTGTTTGGCATTTAATGTTATTAGTAATGGTCTTTTTCTTTATTTTCAGTCTTTTTATGGTTTACTTTCCTTCAAGCAGCATATGTTCTGATATCACTGGCCTATTTGCATTTTTGCAGTAGGACACTTCATCTTCCAGTTTTTCATGCCTTCGCACTAACTAATGGGATCGTAATAAAGCTTCCCCAGTCTCAATATTCTAACTTCTTTATGGGCCTCACTGAACAGTAGGCATGCCCTGATTTGACCAAACCATCAGTCTTTAACCACATGTTAGGCCTCCAGATGCAATCATAGGCCTGACTGCACAGCAGGCTCACTGCCCCTACTTATCCCTTATCCCCCAACTCAATATCCCAACTTCCTCATATATGCCTCACTGCCTCACCAGAACAACAGGTGTGTCCAATGCACTCAACCACAATCACATCATCACTTTAGCTCAAGACAAGACCACAATATTTAACTATCCATCTTGTCCAGACAGGACTACAATAGCTAGCCAATCAGAAGATAGCATAAGTAGTATGTTTGACCACTGAACCATAGAAGAGACTTCCCCTCTATTACCCGTGCAGTAATAGTAAAGAGCTGACCTAGAGTAAACTTATGCCATAGAAAGACTAATTGTAATGTCATTATCATACATAAATACTCCTCTGTCTTGGATTTTTCTATGGACATTGTGGGTAACTACATGTGCAGTTCCACTGGGGCTAGGACTCAGCTACCATTACCTTATCCCTTCACAAACCCTGCCTGCCTTTCTAATATTCATAATTTCTCCTGTGTAATCAGCATCCTTACACCATAAAATTGTGTATTTTGTCTTACTAAGTTGTTACTCTTAGAATTCAGCCCTCTGCAGAGCATCACCCTCAGTAAATGCCTTCTGAGTTTGAATTCTTTGAGATGACCCCATAATACACTATGCATTCACAATACTAATTGCATGTACACCAAGATTTGAGTACTGTGTTCTTTCATCTCTTACTCTTAGTTTCCTGATATTTTTTAAGACTCAAATTCCATCCACTCTTTGAGATCCCTCCAGGATGCCCAGTTGTTAAAGCTTTTTCCTCTCAAAGTCCTTTCCAAATACAATATCTCTATGTTGTATCTACATATTTTAAGGTATTGTCTAGTCCTTTAGAATGTAAGCTTCTTTTAAAATATTTTTTCAATTGTAAGCAAATGTATATGTATACATACATACACTCACACACACAGACACACACACACACACACACATGCACACACACACACATACACATATATATTTACATTTGTTTCCTTTTTAATCATGAGTTTGCTATTCTTGGATACCTTTCTCCCCTAATTTATCCTCATTCTCTCTTATTCAATTTTTAAATTCCTTTTTATTTTCTTCCTTATTATTTTGTATCTCTTTTTCCAACTGAATAACTTTTCATAATTTTCTCCAATGGCTTTTTAAAGATATTTTTTCCTCCTTTTCTCTCATTTGGTTTTTGAATGCTTTTTAAGTCCTCCCAATATTTCTTTTGGAATTTGTGACGATTTGATGTTACTCTTTAGGGTAGAAGTGGCTTTTTTATTTTACCTCACTATCTTCCTCTCAGTATAAACCCAGATCTTAATTTATACCAAAGTAGCTACCAGTGATTGGATTCATTTTCTTTGCTTACTCATATCTATTTTTAATTTGCCTTATTGTATTTATAGCAGCTTAATACTATAACGATCAAGTTTTTTTTTTTAATATTTGTATTTTATTTGTTTTGACAAAGCAGATACATCCCAACAAACAAACACACCAAGTCTTCTCCCCACAAAAGAGCTAAAAAAGAAAACCAGCTGAAAGAGTGGTTTTGGCTGATAGTGTACATCACTTTTTTTTTTTTCCAAGAGAAAATTGTTCGCTTCATTCTGCATTCTGATTCCTTAGTTCTTTCTCTAGATGTGGATGGCATTTTGTATCATGAGTCCTTTGGAAATGTTTTAGGTCCTTGCATTGCTGTGAAGGGCTAAGTTTATCAGAAATAGTCCTCATACATTGTGGCTGTTAATGCGTATAATATTCTCCTGGTTTTGCCCACTTCACTCAGCATCAGTTCAGATAAGTCCTTCTAGGCTTTCTGAAGTCTTCCTGTTCATCATTTCTTTTTTTTTTTTCACTCTCAATAATGCATTTATTCACTCCAAATGATTAAGCATCTAAATTTGTAAAGGAAATCCAAGCTAAAGAAGACATAGATAGTAACATAATAGTGATGAGAGCCCTCTATCAGTTTTAGATAAGTCTAACAGAAAGATAATCATAAGGGAAAATATGGAACTGAAAAAATTGCTAGTGAAATTTAGAGGTTAAAGAGTTTTGGCATCTTCTAATGTAAAAGAATATACATACTCCCCAGAATCACAAAAAAGCTTCTACAAAAATTGATCATGTACAAGGGCATAGAGGTATTGAAAACAAATACAAAAAGGCAGAAATAGCTAATCTATCCTTTATAGACTATAACATAATAAAAAGTCATTGGTTCAGGAACCACAAACAAAAATACTGACCAAAATGAAGACTTGAAAATGAAATCCTAAATAATTAGTGAAGCAAAGAACAAATCCTAAAAACAATCAATAGCAATGAAAAATAAAATGATCATGGTGAAAAAGCATATCAAAATGTCTGAAATACAGCTAAAGCAGTCCTTGGGATAAAAATATCTTTAAAAATACACATTAAACAAAATAGAAAAATACAAAATAAACTAATTGGATATATATGTTAAAAAAATAGAAACCCAACAAATAAACAAATATAAATAATTGCAAAAAAAAGATAATAAAATTTAGAGATAAAATAGACAATTAAAAATAAAAATTCCATAGAAATAAGTAAAACTAAAAACTAGCTTTTTGAAAATACTAATAAAAATTAATAAACCCTTACCTAATCTAAATTTTTAAAAAGAGATCAGAAAAAAGAATCAATGAAATAGAAAATGAACAAGGAAAAACCACAGCAACACCAGAAGAAATGAAGAATAATAATCAGGACATTATATACAGCTATATGATGACAAAACTAAAACTACAAAAAAAAAAAATAGAGGAATATGTTCAAAAAATATATAATGCCCAAACTATCAGAAGACCAGTTGAAGACCTTACATAACCCAATATCAGACAAGGGAATAAATTTATTTGTAAAGGAACTACCCAAGAGAAAAGAATTTCTGGTCCTGATGGATTCACTGGACAATTCTATCAAACTTAAAAAGAAAAAAAACCCACTATCTATACTCACAAATTATTTACAAAAATTGAGAAATGTCCTGAATGAATCTTTTTATAATATATATCCTTAGTCCTTTTCATGTTTTTCTTGATTCTTGTCATGGAAAGTCAAACTTTCTATACAGATCTGGTCTTTTCCTCAATATAAATGATTCACAGTCCTCTATATCATTGACTAACCATTTATTCCATTGAAGTATTATACTCAGATTTTCTGGATAGGCAATTCTTGGTTTCAATCCCAGTTCCTTTGATTTCTGGACTATCCCATTCCAAGCCCTTTGATCCTTTAATGTTGAAGCTGCCAGATGCTGTGTTATCCTGATTGTATTTCCACAGTACTCAAATTGTTTCTTTCTAGATGCTTGCAGTATTTTCTCCTTGATCTGGGAACTCTGAAATTTGGCCATATTATTCCTAAGAGTTTTTCTCTTCAGGTATCTTTCAGGAGGTGCTTGGTGGATTCCTTCAATATTTATTTTGCCCTCTGATTCTAGAACATCAGGGAAGTTTTCCTTGATAATTTCATGGAAGATGATGTCTAGGCTCATTTTTTGATCATGGCTTTCAGGTAGTCCCATAATTTTTAAATTGTTTCTCCTGGATTTATTTTCCAGGTCAGTTGTTTTTCCAATGAGATGTTTCACATTATCTTCTGTTTTTTCAAACTTTTGGTTTTATTTTTTAACTGTTTGGTTTATCTCATCGTCATTCATTTCCCTGAACTCAATTACCTCTTTCAAAGAATTATTTTGTTCAGGGAGCTTTTGTACCTTCTCTATTTGGTTAATTCTGCTTTTTAAAGCTTCCTTCTCCTCATTGGCTTTTTGGACCTCTTTTTCCAATTGAGTTAGCCTCTTTTAATGGTATTATTTTCCTCAGCATTCTTTTGGTTCTCCTTTAGTAAGCTGCTAACTCACTTTTCAAGCTCTTCTATTACCTGAGTCCAGTTTAAGTTCCCTTTGGAGGCCCTGGAGGCAGGGGCATTGACTTCTTCTGAAAGTATGCCTTTTTCTTTCTCCTCTGAAAGGATGGAGGGAGACACCTGATTACCAAGAAAGTAACCTTCTATGGTCTTATATTTTTTTCCCCTTTTGGGGGCATTTTCCTAGCCAGTTACTTGACTTCTGAGTTTCCTCTCCACAACCACCTCACCTCTAGTTCTACCAAGCCAACACTGGGGGCTGAGATTCAGATGAGCTGCTCCAGTCCCTCAGGGACTTCAGGTGCAGGCAGGGCCTCTATTCAGTGTGAAATTAAGATCAGCTGCTCAGATGGGAGCAGGGCCGAGTATACAGGGCTCAGTTCCCTCAGGGGCTTTCCTATGAGACCTTCAACAATGGATGGGGGCTGCTGCCTGCCTTGGGAACCCCAGTTTATTGCTGCTTCTGCTACTGCCACCTGAGGAGGCCCAGGTTATGGGGACACCCTGCTCCCTTTTCAGCCAGCCAAAAAGTCTCTCTCACTGAACTTTGGCACCTATGGGTTGAGGGATCTGCACTGGCCCTGGAGGTTCTGTCCCTGAAGACTGCTTGGTTCTACTCCTCTCAGTGCTGCCTGGCTAAGGCTAAGCTGGTCTCTGCCCTGCATCTGGTGCAACAGACCTTTCCTGTTAGTCTTTCAGGTCACTCTGGGGTAGAAATCTCCTCTACTCTGTTGTTCTGTGGCTTCTGCTGCTCCACAATTTGTTAAGAGTTCTTTACAGATATTTTGTGGGCTGTGGGGTAAGAGGTAGTGTATGTGCATCTTTCTACTCTGCCATCTTGGATCTGACAATCCAGTTTTGATCACAAGTTTTGGGTAATGTTTTTGTAGGCCTCAGGTCCTTCTTACTGTTGTTTTCTGAATTCTATCCAGGGGTTCAACCTAAGGGATTCCTCACTTCTTCCCCTAAGCCCAAACAAAAAATCTCAAAAATGTTTTCTCTCTCCATACTTCCCTTCCCCAGTCTTTGACAAGTCAAGCAATTTGATAAGAATTTATACATATGCAGTCATGCCAAGCACATTTTCATATTAGTCATGTGGTAAAAGAAAATATAAACCCCCAAAAAAGAACACTAAGTAAAGTTTTTAAAAAGTATGCTTTTTGTCTGCATCCAGATTTCATTAGTTCTTTCTTTGAAGGTGGATAACATTTTTCATCATAAGTGCTTTGAAATTGGCTTAGATCATCATATGAGATTAGCTGTCATTCACAGTTAATCATTGTATGCTATTGCTTTTACTGTGCACAATGTTCTCCTGGTTCTGCTCAGTTCATTTTGCCTCAGTTCATATAAATCTTTCCAGGTTTTTCTGAAAGCATCTTGCTCATCATTTCTTATAGAACAAGGATATTCTATTACAATCATATACCACAATTTATTTAGCCATTGCCGAATTGATGGACAATCCTTCAGTTTCTAGTTCTTTGCTGCCACACCAAAAAAAACTGTTATAAATTTTTTGTAAAATATAGGTACTTTTCCTTTTTTATGTTTTTGTGGTATAGAATTGGTAGTGGTCTTTCTAGATCAAAGGCTAAGTAGTGTTTTAGAGCTCCTTGATCCAAGTTCCAAATTGCTCTCAGGAATGCTTGGATCAGTTCACAATCCCTCAGCAATGCATTAAGGTTCCAATTTTCCCACATTCCTTCCAATATTTGTCATTTTCCCTCTTCTTTCATATTAGACAAGCTAACCTTATCTATTGCCAATCAGCTTGATCTTTCTCTTGCACCTGAATTTTTATGACTATGGTGGAGAAAGTAAGACTGATGACTTTGCACATCCCTTCCTCACTCAGACTCATATGCAAGGCAAATTATTATGCCCATGTCATTTGACCTCTTCAAAAACAAAAGATGAACAACACCTTCTTCTTCTTCTTTTTCTTCCTCTTCCTCCTCCTCCTTCTTATCCTTCTCTTTATCCTCCTGGTCCTTCTCCTCCCACTCCATCTTCTTCTGTTTCCCATTCTCCTCTTCCTCCTCCTCCATTTTCTTCTGCTTCTGCTTCATCTTGATCAATTTTTGTTTTTGATTTCTTGAAATGTAGCTCTGAAAAGCAGGATTAAATAAAAACATTGTCTTTTAAATGTAGTTACTTGATCACACTTCTAAACTCATATCATTCTGACTTTCACTGAGTCATGAATAGTATCATCTGCCCAAGCCTCTATGGCACATTTTTTAGGTATTGATGGCTCAGAATGAGTATAAATAGGAATTGTTTTCTATTCTGATCACAAATTTTCAGGATCTTCCTTGCCTAGATTGATTCCTTTTGTGATGGCAAATTGGACCATCTTTTGTCTCAGTTCTTACGTAGCCCTTGGTCATTGAATGGCCATGGTTTAAAAAAAAAAACACACAACCTGGGAAAGTCACACACTGCGTCCTGGGCCATCACCAGCCATCTTGATTTTGTCTTGCCACTGGACTCCAGTGACTCTGGAAGAGTGATACTGATGACTTTGCACAGCTCCACCTCACTCATATCCAACTCATTCACAGCTCTAGACATTGTGTTCATGATATCATTGGTTCTTTTCAAGAATGAAGGACAAACAACAACAACTGTACTAGCCATGTTGCAAAAGAGAGTACACATAAAAGCAAAAAAAGGAAATTCAAAAAATATGCCTCAATCATTTCTAAGAGTTCATTGACTGTCTTTTTAGTGGTGCATATCATTTTTCATCATAAGAATTTTAGAGTTATCTTAGATCATTATCTTGATCAGAGTAGCCAAATGTTTCAAAATTGATCATCATTACAGTATTTCTGCTACTGTGTTAAATATTCTCCTAGTTTTGTTCACTTTACTCTGCATCAATTCATGTAATTATTTCCAGGTTTTTCTGAAATGATTCTGCTCATCATTTCTATCTTTTTTTTGAATGGAGTAAGATGAGGCAATTGGGATTAACTGACTTGCCCAAGGTCACACAGGTAGGAAGTGTCAAGTATCTGAGGCTGTATTTGAATTTGAGTCCTCCTCATTCCAACTGCCCCTGCTTGTAATTTCTTATAGTATAATGGTACTCCACCACAATCATAGTCTACAACTTGTTCAACCATTACCTAAGTGATGAGCATCCTCTGAATTTCTAATTCCTTGCCACCACAAAAAGAGGTACTTTAAAAGCTCTGTATATATAAGTCCATTTTATATTTTTAAAAATCTCTTTGGGATTTAGAATTCATAGTGATATTACTGGATGAAATGGTTGGAACACTTTTATAGCCCTTTGGACATAGTTCCAAATTACTCTATAAGAGTCATTGAGTCAGTTCACAAATCTATCAAGAATTCATTAGTGTCCCAGTTTTCCTAAACCCCTTCCAACACATCATTTTTCTTTTTTGTCATGTTAGTCAATCAAATTGGTGTGAGGTTGTACCTAAGAGTTGTTTTAATTTGTATTTGTCTAATTAATAGCGATTTGGAGCAATTTTTACATGACTATGAATAACTTCGATGTCTTTGTTTGAAAACTACCTGTTCATATCCTTTGACCATTAAATCATTTGGGAGGAATGACTTGTATTTTTTTAAATATTTGATTCAGTTCTCTCTATGTATGAGAAATATGACCTTTATCAGAGATACTTGTTGCAAAAATATTTTCCCCAGTTTTCTGTTTTATTTTTAATTTTAGTTGCATTGATTTGGTTTGTATGAAATCCTTTTAGCTTTACATAATCAATATCTGTTTTACATTTTTTAATGCTCTCTATATTTTCTTTGGTTTCAAATTCTTCCATTATAGATCTGACAAATTAACTATTTTCTGCTCCCCTAATTTGCTTATGGTATCATCCTTTTTTATGTCTAAATGATTGATGTACCCTTATCTTGGTATGTGACATGAAATATTACTCAATAGCTAGTTTTTGTCATACTATTTTCCAGTTTTGCCAGAAGGTTTTGTCAAATAATGAGTTTTGTTCCAAAAACTTGGATCAGTTGGTTTATCATATACTAGATTACTATAGTCATTTACTATAATATAATGTGTATCTAAGTTATTGCACTGATCCACCATTCTATTTCCAAGCCAGTACCAGATGGCTTTATTGATTACCACTTTATAATACAGTTTGACATCTGGTGTGGCTAGATCACCTTCCTTCACATTTTTGCCCTATTGGTTGCTTTGATATCCTTGGCCTTTCGTTCTTCCAGATAAAATTTATGATATTTTTTTTTTCTATAAAATGATTTTGGTTGTTTTATTGGTATGGAATGAAATAAATAGATTAATTGAAGTTAGAGTTGTCATTTTTATTATATTGCCTTGTCCTACCCAGGAACAATTAATATTTTTTCAATTGTTAAAATGACTTTATTTGTATTAAAAGAGTTTTGTAATTTTGCTCATAAAGTTTCTGGGTTTGCCTTTGCAAGTATTTTATATTGCTTCCATATATATTTTAAATGTAATTTCTCTTTCCATCTCTGAGTTTTATTGGCAATTTATAGAAATGTAGATTATTTATGGAGGCTTATTTTGTATCATGCAAATTTGCTTAGGTTGTTAATTATTTCAAATAATGTATTTAGTTAGTTCTCCAGGATTCCCTAAGTATACCATGACATCATTTGCAAAGTGATAATTTTTCCTCATTGCCTATTCTAATTCCCTTGATATATATTTTTTCTTTCCTTATTACTATCCCTAATATTTCTTGAACAATATTGAATAAAAGAGGTGATATAGGACATCTTTGCCTTGTAGTTAAAAATCAAAAATTGTATTCTGTTATGAGGTTGTTTTTTTTTTTTAAAATCAAGAATGCTTGTGTACACTCTATTTCATTCAATATCCTTTTTGTCCCCTAGCCAAATTATACTCAGTTTTGCTGGGTAGATGATTTTTAGTTGTAATCAATCCTAGCATCTTTACTTTCTGGAACATCATGCTCCATGTCCTCTTTTCCTTTAATGTAGAAGCTGCTATATCTTTTGTTGTTCTGTCTGTGGCTCCATGATGTTTGAATCATTTCTTTCAGGCTACTTGCAATATCTTCTCCTAGACCTGGGAGCTCTTGAATTTGGCTATTATATTCCTAGGATTTCCTTTTGGGGTCTCTAAGAGGAGGTTATTTGTGTATTCTTTTAATTTCTGTTTTAACCTCTCATCCTAAGAAATTAGGGAATTTTTCTTAATAATTTCTAGAAATATGATTTCTAAACTATTTTTTAATAATAATTTTCAGGTAGTCCAGTAATTCTTAAACTATCTCTCCTCAATCTATTTTTCAGATCAATTGTTTTCCCAGGAGATAGTTCACACTTTCTTCTATTTTTTTCATGCTTTTGGTCTTGTTTTATTATTATTTTATATCTCATGGAGTCATTAACTTTCACTCTCCCAAATTTAATTTTTGAGGAATTATTTTCTTCAATGAGCTTTTGCTCCTCTTTTTCCATTTGGTCAATTCAACTTTTCAAGGAATTATTGTCACTGATAAATTTTTGTGCTTCTTTCTTTCATTTTACTTATTTTGTTTTTCAAGTTGCCATTTTCTTTGGTACTTTGTTCCTTATTTACCAAGCTGTTCATTGTAATTTTCATAATTTTATTCCTTCACTCTTATTTCTTTGCCCAATTTTCCTTCTACCATTTTTATTTGATTTGCTTATAGATATTTTGTTACCAATGTCTTCTTATGATTCCCTATGACCATAGTAGATTTTTTAGTCAAGTATTTCTATTTGTTATATGCTTATTTTTGCAGCCTATTTCTTGACTTGGAACTTTATATTAAACTTGAGACACAGTCTTATGCTTCAGACTTTTTCATACTGATGTTTTCAGCCATGTTTCTAGGGTTTGGTAGTTTTTGGTTCTTCCAACGTGGTGTAATCTGTTGAGAGGAGTGATCACTGATTTTTGGCATGTGCTCTAGTGTTTATCAAAGAAAATCCCCTGATCCTCTGGGACCAGAAGTGATGCTGCTGCTTTGGGATCAGAAATAATACTGTTTCTCAGGGTCCCTTATTCCTTTGGATCACAAGTAATAGTATTCCTCAGAATTCCCAATCCCTTCTGAAAAAAAAGTGTTCTCTTCCTTTGAATTGTGATACAGAAGTGGGCATAGTTTGCCAAACAGAGTCCAATCCTATGTCTGAAATCTCTTTTTGATCAGTTACCAGATTTTATTTTAACTGTCTCTCTAGGTTGTTGCTGCTTTTGTTGTCACCACCTAATCCCCATTCTCAACAGCATCCACATGGACTGATGTTCATAATTCTGATCTTTTTTGAAAGTCTCCCAGGTACCACCTATAAAGCTTTTTTACCCATTTCTCCAGCCATTACTTTCCGCCATATCAGATTTTGTGTTGTGTTTACTTTGTAGTCTCAAAGATTAAACCCAGAACACTATTTTAAAGTTCACCGAATACAATGCCTTCAATTTTCACGTCAGGAAATTAAATCCTAGAGAGTTGAAGTGCTTAGTTCAAGATTATACATATGGTAAGAGGCAGACCTAGTATTTGAATGTTCTCAATTATTACAATAAGCTCTGAATTCAAAGTTGTAAGATCTGGATTCACACAATGAGAGACTTCTACAGTTTGAGAGCGATCTTATCCCTCTCAAATCACAACACAAATCACCTCCTCTTAGAGACCCCAAAAGAGACCCCAAACTATACATAATACATTATCATGATGAGGCAACTTCTGGTCTCTGGTTAAAAATCTTCATTGTGACTAGGACCCACTGCCTCAATAGGGGGCCCATTCCTTTTACAATAGCATTAATTTTAATAAGAAGCTACTTCTTAATATTTAAATTACTTTGATTCTTTGATATTTCTTCCTACTATATCTAGTTTTACCTCTATGTCCCTAACAAAAGATTCTAATGTATCTGCCAATTGTTGAAAATGATTATCATACTTCTCTTTAATCTCCATTTTACCCAGGCTACATAGTCCCAGTTCTCTAATCCAATCCTTATACAACATGGATTCAAGATTTTTTATCATTAAAGGTCATTGAGCAGGCCATAGATAGTGATAAGTGGGAGTTGGCTAAATTTTCAGTGCCAAGATTTATACCTGAGATATCTGCAAATGCTACAGATTAGTGCTTGGTTTGTTGCTTTCTTCATTGTTTAGAATAAGAAATGATGAAGAAAATGTAAATAATGCTTACTGAACATCACAACTTATCATACATATATTTCCCCTTTCTAGAGAGTTTGTTGTTAAAAATTTAACAACACACCCCTGATCACTACATATTTGAGCTTTTGTTTCCTTGTCTATAAAACCAATGGGGTGGACTAAATGACCTCTCAATTCCCTTCTAGCTCTTAAGCAATGATCTTATATTCTTGGGTCCTCTGACTCCAAATCAATGCTTTTTTCACTGCACCACAAATAATTAAGTAATTATAGGTTTATATTTTCAATTCTACATTGAAATTCTATTTTTCTTTTTGCTTTTTTCTTCTTCATATCCTCATTAACTACCAATTGTAAATATTTAGTAAATGTTTGTTGACATGAGATTTCTTCTCCAGGGTTGGCACACTGGCATCACTTCATCCTCACCCTGGGTATTCTCTTCAACTTTAATAGTAAATATCATCTTATATCCTTAGCCTGTTTTCTGAGCTATCTTTTCATAGTGTTCTGTGCAGCAGTTACCTTTTCTATATATAATTCACATTCCAAATTTCTCTTCATTGTATAGAATTATATAAACAATTATCATCACCTAAACACGTAAATGGATTAGACTTGAATTATATATGAAAAGAACAGCTCACTGAAGATGATTAGGACAGTACTCAAGACAACCAGATCTGAACAGGATGTCTGCCCAGAGAAGATGAAAGGAGATGGGGGTTGAAGAGAGGGGAAGAAAAGGAAGAAAAGGAGAGAAGAGAAAAAGATAGGGAAGGAGAGAGAAAAGAGGAGAGAGGAGAGGAGAGAAAGGGAGGGGAGGAGAGGAGAAGACAAGCTGAGTTGCTCAACTGGAATTGGCCAGCTGTGTCCCTAGTAGGGCACTAGGTTCTAGTTTGTCCTTTGCTCTTGAAGAGGTCCATGACAACAGAGAGATGATGACAAGACTTGCTATTAAATTTGATTTCAGTGAGGGAGGAGAGTAGATACATTCAGGTAAATTTTAGTGTAGAAATGCAATATGATGTTTTATAAAGAACCATGGCCATGAACTCAGAAGACTTAATAGGTTTTGGTTTAAGCACTGACATAGCTTTGTGACTGAGGGCAAGACAGTTCACTCCTCTGAATCTAATTTCTTCATTTCTAAAGTGTGGATATTAATATTTGGACTAACTACATCACAAGTTTATTGTGAGAAAAGCAATTTGTAAATGGCAAAACATTATTTAAGTGTAAGCTGTTATTTTATGTTTGCAGAAGGTAGCTGTGTGGTGCAGTGGATGGAGCTAAGAAGACCTGAGTTCAAAACTAGTGTCAGACACTGGCTATATGACCTTGGGCAAGTCACTTCACCTCTTTTTGACTGTTTCCTCATCTCTAAATTAGGTATAATAGTAACATTTACCTCCCAGTATTGTTCTAAGTATCAAGTGAGATAAAATTTATAAAAAGCTTAGTGTAATGACTGGTACAGTAAGCACTTTTTAAATTATAATGAAGAGTTATTGTTAACAATAGTAATAATGATAATAATAAAAGAGGGGGCAAGATGAAAGCAGCAGAAAAGTTCCTGTATTATGAGATGCATGTACATGTATGAGTAAGTAAAAGGTGAATGAAATGAGAGCAGTGGGGAAATACTTAATAGTAGAGAACAGTAGAAGATGGGGATGGTAGGACAAAAACCTCAATGGGAAAAGCAAAGAAGCAAAATGCCATGAGCTTCACCAGAGTCATGACCAGGGATATTTTCATTCGAAAGAAAAACAGTTAAGTGTAGGAGTGAAGACTTGCTCACTGCTGTTAAGACATTTGCAGGATTATAGATACAGATTTACAAGAGACCTTAGAGATGATCTATTTCAGCACCTTCCTCAATTCCCAGTTCATTATATAGATAAGAAAATTGAGATCAGAAAGATTAATTGACTGGGTTTGGTCATATATGCAATGAATACCAAAGTCAACTTTCACACCTACATCTTCTGATACCAATTCTAACATCCTTTAGAAGCAGGTTCTCTGACTTCTAAATCTACTGCACTTTCTCCTATACCCCAGTGCAAACTGAGGTTTGCAAACATAGTCTCAGCAAGGGAAAATGATTTTCCCAGGACTGCTTAGTAGGTAGCAGAACCAGGATGTTAGTGATCTTCAAGTACATGGCAGTCTGTCATTTGAGGAGAGATTAAATCTAATCTAATGTTCCTCTCAGATTCAGAAGGTAGACCCAGCAAGCTGCAGAGAGGCAGATTAATTTTAAGGAAAAAAGAGAGAAAAACTTCCTAAAAAGTAAAGATTTTCTAAAGTGAAATGGGCTATCTCAGGAGAGAGGGTCCTCCTCCTTACTGAAGGACGTCAAGTAAATTCTGGATAACCACCTATTGGTTATGTTTTCAAGTCATTTTGTTGTTGTTTACTTATGGACTTGACAAAATGACCTCTGAGATTCTTCCAAGTTATAATAATCTCTGATAACCTCCATACCATAATAATCACCAAAGGAACACTTTAATTGAGAAAAGTTGTGAGGACTTTTCAAAGAGACTAAGAGAATATAGTCTTCCAGTTAGAAGCCCAGACTAAAGACAGAGATGATAGGCTGAGGGGACTGGCAGTAGGAAAATTGTTCTGTAGTACCAAATTGTCTAGCTTTAAGACACATGTATTTGAACTTAAATATTTGAACTTAAAAATTTGAACTCCATCCTACAGTTCTATGAAATAATGAAATTAGTCCAGAGTAAGGTCTATTTGCCTTTTGGGTGAATTTGCACTAATCCCTTTAGTAGCCCTAATAGATTCTGAAGTCAAAGCTTTATTTTTCTACAGCATTTCTTCCACTCACCTCTTGATAAAAGCATAACCACCAACCAATTGTAATTTCTTCAGTATCTATTAGGGTCCTAAGGCATAAAGGATAAAAAAAATGGGAGTTGAGTTTGATTGACAGTGAATGCCAAATAACATTTCCAGCTTTATAAATGTCAGTGAGGTTTCGATAAGCAAGAGAAACTGTAGTAATCTCTTGAGCAGAACATAGTATAAGAATAACATAAAATCCCCTAAATCTCAGAATTTAATTTATGAACAAGAAATAAATCCTGCTACTGAAATGTAATGTGTGTGTCTTTACAATGTGACTTCCCACTAAATGCAGCATAGAGGAAATATTTTCACAAGAATTATTTTTATTATGAGAGTTCACTTTTATATGGAAAATAA
This sequence comes from Notamacropus eugenii, assembly GCF_028372415.1. Classification (NCBI taxonomy): domain Eukaryota; kingdom Metazoa; phylum Chordata; class Mammalia; order Diprotodontia; family Macropodidae; genus Notamacropus; species Notamacropus eugenii. The sequence continues at coordinate 290,058,186 of NC_092876.1, forward strand.
ACTCAATTCAAGATTATATCAGCATGGGCAACTCCCTATAGCTATACTTATGTGCAGGAAGGTAGCTAAATATTAAGGAGTTATGTGAAGAACTTGGAAAGTGACTTGTCTGTAGAACCAAAACTGGGGTCAGAGGCAGAATTTGAACTCTGGGCCCTACAGATTCTAAGACTAGCACTCTTTCACTATGCTATAGTGTTTCTCAAGTCTACATCTGTCTCTATGTTGATATTCATATATATAATCTATATCTAACATATGTAATATGTATATACATGCATTTATATATGCACATGTGTATATTTAAAGACAAACATCCTCTCAAACTTGATATTTTAAGTTCTTCACAAACTGGCCCCAACCTACCTCTAGTCTTCTTACGCATCATTCTCTCCCACACATGCTATGGTTCAGCCATACTGGCCCATTTACTATTCCTTATACATGATGCCCCTGTATCTGTGCAATTGATTGACTCCTCCTCCTCCATCCACCCCAGAACTGTAATGTGTTTCCTCTGAACCTATTTCTATTTTTCTTCATGAATTCCTTTTTTGAAGAAGCCTTTCCTGGTCTTGTCCTCCAGTAGTGATCTCCCATCTGAGGTTACCTCATATCCTTTTCTTATATATACCCATCACCCTCCTTATGTGCCTATAATATTCCTCATTAGAATGTAAACTACTTGAAGTCAGGGATTATTTTACTTCTTTCTTTGTATCCCTAGCACCTATGAGGCACATGATAAGTGCTTTATGAATACTTAATAAGTAAATGACAGATTGAACTTTAAGTTCATATACATATGAATGACCAAAATATACTGAGTGCTGTAAGATGTCTAAATGGCATGTGCATGGAGAAAATGAAGGCAGCATAGTTATATAATGATAGGTGTAAAAATATCCTTAATTATATAAAAGTAATAATCATATTAACATAGCTGACCATTTGTTATGGATAAATTTTCATAACTTGTGACTTCTTAAAACAGTAATCATTTGTGCAATGAGACACTGTTACATAACCATTTCCACTCATTACTTATATAGGCAATATGTTTTTATTTTTAGTACCCAGCATTGATGTCTAATGCTCAGACATTTTTGTGCCCTCATTTCCTATGCACGCCAAGCTCTAGTTGGTCAGTTGCATGCTCTTCCCCTATATTTTCAGCCCCTTGAGAATTCTGCTGAGTGGAAAGCAAACCACTAGTCAATATTGGGATTTGGGCATTCTCCTGATTAATGTAAGAGCTGGGACTGAACCTCCTTAGGCATCTCATGAAATTTACAAGGTTTATCTATTGTCTGCCAGTTCAAAATCTTCACAATTTGTAAGCAGCAGTAGTCTTAATGTTGACAGGTTGTGCTACCACAACTATTCATACTTACCACTGCAATGAGTACCCAATGGCATTCATTCCTCTATCCTCATATCAATAATTCTGTCCTTTCTTTTCAGTGTGCAATAATGAGTTTTTGGTCTAGATCAAGCAGAATTTGATATGCATTGGTTTTTGAGGGGGCAAAGAAAAAAGTAGGTGTTCTTTAAACGGGAATCATAGGATGATGGCCTAATGAAGTGACTTGTCCAGGGTCATGCAGGTAGTGGGAGAGGGTCAAATTTAAACATTCTACTTCCCCCATTCCCTTCCTCCTGATTCCAAATCTATTGTTCTTTGCACTGTATCTTGGTGATTGTATTGGAATATAATTTTTCTGGAAGAAATTAAAATTGAGAAGAATTGTAGGGAAATGTGATTTGTGTGAAGTGGTTAGAAACCCAGAAAAATAAAATATTTTTAAAAAGTACTCAGTACTCCCTTGGAAATTTACTTTCTTTAACATTTTAATGTTTTTCTAAAAATTTGCATTATTCCAAAAACTTTAATATATATATATATATATATATATATATATTGAAATGATGAATCTTAAATTTAATAATTTATTGTATATTTGTAGGTATTTTTTCCTGCTTTGAAATTTTGATGATGCAACATTGCACCATGTAACTATATAGTATTGCATAGTAGACATGTCATTAGATGCACATATTCCTGCCAATTCATGTTGTATTTCCCAACAATATATGACACACACCTGACAACACTTGCTTGTTAAGACCTCTTGATGGACTTGACTATTGATTTTTTATGACTTGTATTTTATGTGCTTATTTGAAAAATAATATAATCACTATGACATTAACTCTGTTATACAACAGATGAAGCATGTATGAATGGTTTTTCAAAATTTTCTTCTCTGCTTTCCTTAGGCTTCCACCACACCCTTATTTTTATTCAATGCCCCTTAATTCCATCCAAAAATACTACTGTCCCCACCCCCCAGATCATTCCAGCACCCACTTTGGGAACCTATGACTAATTCACAGCTCTGCCAAGCCCTCCAACATTTATAATTTTCTATTTTTGTCATTTTTGCACTTTTGATAGGTATGACATGAAATCTCAAATTTACTTTTATTTGCATCTTATTCCTAAGAATATTGATGATGGGAATTTATTTTCTTTTGAAAACCACCTATTCATGTCCTTTGACAATTTCACTGTTTCAGAATGGTCTGAATATTATAAATTAGACCAATTCTTTATATATCTCAGAAGTGAGATCTTTATCAGAAAAACTCATAAAGATTCTTCAATGTTAACTCTTTTGCTTCAAATTTTACTACATTTTTGTTCAAAAACTTGTCATAAATTTATATTATCATAATTGTCCATTTTATTTTGTGTGACAATTTCTCTTATTTATAATCAATTTTTCCCCTGTTCATAGATCTGAATGTCAATTTCTTCCTTGTTCCTCTATCTTGTTTATAATTTGATTGTTTGTATCTCAGCTATGGATATATTTGGAGCTGATCTTGGTGTATTGTTTGTGGTGTTGGTCTAAACTTTTGTGTTGTTTGTGGTGTTGGTCTAAACTTTAATCAGTCAAATTGCCATTCAATTCTCCAAACAATTTTTGTCAAATATTATGTCCTACACCAGCTACAAGGGTCATTGGGTATATTAAATACTATGTTAATTTTTGTTTGTTTTTGTATATTGTCTACCTAATCTGTTTCACTGATCAACCTGTTCCTTTAATACCAATACCAATACCTTTTAATGTTTGGACTCTTGTATAATTTAGTGAAAGAACACCTTTCTTAAGTGATAGAACACCTTTCTTAAGATTTTCTTACTCTTGAAATTACTACTTGAAATTACTGACTTGATGTTCCCTCATAAGTATTTAACTTTTCTCCTACTCTGTAAATTATTGGTGGTGCAGTGTTTAGAGTATAGTGCCTGGAGTCAGGAAGACTCATCTTTGTGAGTTCAAATCTGATCCAGGCACTTACTAGTTCTGTGACCCTGGGCAGGTGACTCAATCCCATTTGCCTCAGTTTCTGCAACTGTAAAATTAGTGGGAGAAGGAAATTGGCAAACTATTCCATTATCTTAGCCAGGAAAACCCCAAACGGGGGACTTTCAAACTTTCCTGGTCAAAAGACCAGAGTTTTGAACAAAAAATTTGATCTTTCAATACAAGATTCAGGAAAAGCACAAAATGGTGAATAGCAAAGAAAAAACAATAACGTGTAATTCATAAGAGACAAAACAACAAAACTATTTACGTTCCTACATATGAAGTGATATTTATTACTCTTGAGACCTTTCTCATTTTTAAGGTAATTAGAAAGAGTAGGCTGCATGTATGAGCTAAATATGAAAGGAAGATATCTAAAAATTATTAAGGGGTGAGATGTACTAGGAGAATGATAAAGGGAGAGGTAGAATGGAGTAAATTGTGTCAAATAAAAGAGGCAAGGAAAAACTTTTACAGTGTAAGGAAAGAAGCAGGAGGTAAAGGGGAGTGATTGAACCTTACTTTAATCAAAATTGGCTCAAAGAGGGAATTACATACACACTCAATAGGGTACAGAAATCTATTCTATCCTACAGGAAAGTAGGAGGGGAAGGGATAAAAAGAAGAGGGAAGGGTGATGGAAGGGAGTGCATATTTGGGGGAAGGGATTGTTGAAGAGGGACAGGGTAAAAGGAGAGAGAGAATAGATTAAATGGGGGAGGATAAGATGAAGGGAAATACAGTTAGCAATAGTAACTGTGAGAACAATTTTGAAGGAAGTTTCTCTGATAAAGAGAGAGAACTGAGTCAAATTTATAAAAATAAGAGCCATTTCACAATTGACAAATGACCAAAAAGTACAATCAGTTTTCAAGTGAAGTAATCAAAGCTATCTATACTCATATAAAAATGTTCTAAATCACTACTGATAAGAGAAATACAAATTAAAACAATTCTGAGGTATCATCTCATACCTATTAAATTGCCTAACAGACAGAAAAAGTAAATGACGACGGGATGTGGGAAAGATGAGACATTTATGCACTGTGGATGGAGTTGTGAATGGCTACTAAGATTATACAGAACAATTTGGAACAAAGCTCTAAGGCTATAAAACCATACATACCTTTTGATTTAGCAATACCACTACTAGGTCTGTATTCCCAAACAGATTTATAAAAAGGAAAAAGATCTATATGCACAAAAATATTTATAGCAGCTCATTTCTGGGGACAAAGGATTAGAGATTGAGGAGATGTCCATCAATTAAGTTATGGCTGAACAAGTTACGGTATGTGATTATGATGGGAAATTATTGTACTATAAGAAATGATGAGTAGTATGCTCTCAGAAAAACCTGGAAAGTCTTGCATGAGCTGATACAAAGTGAAATGTACTGTGTACAAAGCAACAGCATTATTCTCAGATGATCCACTGTGAATGATTTAGCTATTCTCAGCAACACAATGACCCAAAGCAACTCTAAAGAATTTAGGATTAAAAATGCTAGCCATCCCCAGAAAAAGAATTTATGGTGTCTGAACATAAATTGAAGCATACTTTTTCAAACATTTTTTGAAGGAGTTTTGGCTATGTGTTCTTTCAAACATGACTATTATGGATATGTTTTGCATGACTACACATGAATAACCTGTATAAGACTGCTTGCCTTCTCAATGGGTTGGGGAGATAGTTAGGGAGAGAATTTGGAATTGAACGTTTCAAAAGTGAATGTTAAAATTTTTTATCATGTAACTGGGGAAAATTTTAAACAAAATAAAATGTTACAAAATATTAAAAATATGTCTTAAGGATACTATTGAAATTTAGATTAGAAATTTAAATTTAGGTTAGAAAAAAGAACTATATTTCTCTTATGGCATTAAAAGGCATGTACACAGACAGAGGGTGTGGTTAGAAAATGACTTCAATGGGATGATATAAAAATTAGGTAGTGAAAAATAAGATTGTTTGGGGAGAATAGGAAAGGGGAAGGTAGAATTGGATAAATTATATCACATGAAGAGGCACATATGACCTATTACAGAAGAGGGGGAGGAAGAAGGGGGTACTCTCATTAAATTTGGCTCAAAGGGGGAATAAATCCATAACCAGTTGGTTATAGAAACTTATCTTGCCCTATTGGGAATTAGGAGAGCAAAAGGGAAGGAAAAAAAGAAAGGAGGGGACTGATAGAAGGGAGGGTTGAAGGGAAGGTAGATCAAGGGAGGTAGAGGTCAGAAGCAAAGCACAAAACAGAGAGGAAGGGTGAAAGAAGAGAGAAAAGTATAAATGGAGAAAATGGGATTTAGGGAAATACAGTCAGTATCCATAATTGTGAATGTAAATGGGATGAAATTTCCCATAAAATGGAAGTGCATAACAGAGTGGATTAAAAAATAAACAGAATCCTGCAATATATTGATACAAGGAATACATTTGAAGGAGAGATACACACAGAGTAAAGGTGAAAGGCTGGAGCAGAATACATTACACTTCAGTTGAATATTTAAGAAAGTAGGGATAGCAATCCTGATCTTAGACAAAGCAAAAGCAAAGCTAGATCTAATTAAAAGAGATAAGAAAGGAAATTCCATCTTGCTGAAAGGTATCATACACAATGAAGTAACAGCAATACTAAACATATATGCACCAAGTGGTATAGTATCCAAATTCTTAGAGCTGAAGTTAAGTGAGTTACAGGAAGAAATAGATAGCAAAACCATACTAGTGGGGAACCTCAACCTCTCCCTTTCAGAACTAAATCTAACCACAAAATAAACAAGAAAGAAGTTAAGGAGGTGAATAGAGTTTTAGAAAGGTTAGATATGAGAGACTTCTGGAGAAAATTGAATGGGGATAGAAAGTAATATACCTTTTTCTCAGCAGTATATGGTCCTACATAAAAACTGACCATGTACTAGAGCACAATAACTTTATAATTCAAAGCAGAAAAGCAAAAATACTAAATGCATCCTTTTGAGATCACGACACAATTAAAAACATGTTTAACAAAGGGCCATGGAAAGATAAACTAACAATTAGTTTGTAACTGAATAAATAAAGTATGAGTCAGTTTAGGGACAGCAGGCTGGTGCAGTGAATTGAGCACCAGCCCTGGAATCAGAAGGACTTGAGTTTAAATCTGGCTTTACACACTTGATACATTAGCTCTCTAATCTCCAGTAAGTCACTTAACCCTGATTGCCTTAGAAAAAAAAGAATGAGTGGGTCAAACAGCAAATCATAGAAACCACCAAAAGTTTCATGAATGATAATAATGAGAAAATATACCAAAACTCATGGCATGTAACCAAAACATTTTTTAGGGGAAATTTTATATCTCTATATGCTTACATGAATAAAACTGAGAAAGAAGAAATCAATGAATTATGCATGGAACTAAAAAAAATCTAGGAAAAAGAACAATTAAAAATTCCCAATTAAATACCAAATTTGAAATCCTTAAAATCAAAAGATTAATATAACTGAAATTAAGAAAATAATTGAACTAATAAATAAAACTAAGATCAGGTTTTATGAAAAACAGTAAAATAGACAGACCTTTGATTAATTTGATTTAAAAAAAGAAAAAAGAAAACCAAATTACCAGGAGGTGGAGGATTAACTACCAATGAAGAGAAAATTAAAGTAATGATAAGGAATGATTTTGCCTAACTCTATGCCAAAAGATCTGACAATCCAAGCAAAATGAATGGATATTTACAAAAAAATATACATTGCCCAGATTAACAGAAGAAGAAATACAATCTTAACTCCATTTTAGAAGAAAAAGTTGAACAAACCATTAGCAAATTCCCCCCGCCCCCCCAAATCTCTAGGACCGCATGAATTTACAAATGAAGTATATGAAACACTTAAAGAACTATTAATTCCAATACTACAAATACTATTTGGAAAAAGAGGTGAAGGATTCCTAATAAATTCTTTTTATGACAGAAATATATACTGATTCCTAAACCTTGAAGAGTCAAACCAGAGAGAGAAAATTATAGACCAATTTCCCTAATGAATATTAATTGAAACATTTTATTTGTTTTATTTATTTATTTAATTTTTAACATTCATTTTCACAAAATTTTGGGTTACAAATTTTCTCCCCTTTTATCCCCTCCCCCCCAAACCCAAACATTCTAATTGCCCCTGTGACCAATCTACTCTTTCTTCTATCATCCCTCCCTGCCCTTGTCTCCGTCTTCTCTTTTGTCCTGTAGGGCCAGATAGCTTTCTTTACCCCTTTACCTGTATTTCTTATTTCCTAGTGGTAAGAACATTACAGTTGATCCTAACACTTTGAGTTCCAACTTCTTTACCTCCCTCCCTCTCCATCCCTTCCCTTTGGAAGGCAAGCAATTCAATATAGGTCAAATCTGTGTAGTTTTGCAAATGACTTCCATAATAGTTGTGTTGTATAGGACTAACTATATTTCCTTCCATCCTATCCTGTCCCCCATTACTTCTATTCTCTTTTGATCCTATCCCTCCCCATGAGTGTCGACCTCGAATTGCATTCTCCTCCCCATGCCCTCCCTTCTATCATCCCCCCCACCCTGCTTGTCCCCTTGTCCCCCACTTTCCTGTATTGTGAGATAGGTTTTCCTACCAAAATGAGTGTGCATTTTATTCTTTCCTTTAGTGGAATGTGATGAGAGTAGATTTCATGTTTTTCTCTCACCTCCCCTCTTTATCCCTCCACTAATGAGTCTTTTGCTTGCCTCTTTTATGAGAGATAATTTGCCCCATTCAATTTCTCCCTTTCTCCTCCCAATATATTTCTCTCTCACTGCTTCATTTCATTTTTTTTTAAGATATGATCCCATCCTCTTCAATTCACTCTGTGCACTCTGTCTCTATGTATGTGTGCGTGTGAGCATGTGTATGTGTGTACTCCCACCCAGTTCCCAGATACTGAAATGTTTCAAGAGTTACAAATATTGTCTTTCATGTAGGAATGTAAACAGTTCAACTTTAGTAAGTCCCTCATGACTTCTCTTTGCTGTTCACCTTTTCATGGTTCTCTTCATTCTTGTGTTTGAAAGTCAAATTTTCTTTTCAGCTCCAGTCTTTTCATCAGGAAAATTTGAAAATCCTCTATTTCATTGAAAGATGATGTTTTCCCCTCAAGTATTATACTCAGTTTTGCTGGGTAGGTGATTCTTGGTTTTAGTCCTAGTTCCTTTGACTTCTGGAATATCCTATTGATGCCCTTCGATCCCTTAATGTAGAGGCTGCTAGATCTTGTGTTATCCTGATTGTATTTCCACAATACTTGAATTGTTTCTTTCTAGCTGCTTGCAATATTTTCTCCTTGACCTGGGAACTCTGGAATTTGGCCACAATGTTCCTAGGAGTTTCTCTTTTTGGATCTCTTTCAGGCAGTGTTCTGTGGATTCCTTGAATATTTATTTTGCCCTCTGGTTCTAGAATCTCAGGGCAGTTTTCCTTGATAATTTCATGGAAGATGATGTCTAGGCTCTTCTTTTGATCATGGCTTTCAGGTAGTCCCAAAATTTTTAAATTGTCTCTCCTGAATCTATTTTCCAGGTCAGTTGTTTTTCCAATGAGATATTTCACATTATCTTCCATTTTTCCATTCTTCTCTCTTTGTTCTGTGATATCATACTTTCTCGCAAAGTCCTTAGCCTCCATCTATGCCATTCTAGCTTTGAAAGAACTGTTTTCTTCAGTGAGCTTTTGAGTGTCCTTTTCCATTTGGCTAATTCTGCTTTTGAAAGCATTCTTCTCCTCATTGGCTTTTTGAACCTCTTTTGCCAATTGAGTTAGGCTAGTTTTCAAGGTGTTAATTTCTTCAACATTTTTTTGGTTCTCCTTTAGCAGGGAACTGATCTGCTTTTCATGCTTTTCTTTCATCTCTCTCATTTCTCTTCCCAGTTTTTCCTCCACCTCTCTAACTTGATTTTCAAAATTCCTTTTGAGCTCTTCCATGGCCTGAGCCCATTGGGTGGGCTGGGACACAGAAGCCTTGATTTCTGTGTCTTTCCCTGATGGTAAGCATTGTTCTTCCTCATCAGAAAGGAAGGGAGGAAATGTCTGTTCTCCAAGAAAGTAGCCTTCAATAGTCTTATTTCTTTTCCCTTTTCTGGGCATTTTTCCAGCCAGTGACTTGACCTCTGAATATTCTCCTCACACCCACCTCGCCTCCTGGTCCTCCCAGCCAGTGTTTGGGGTCTGAGATTCAAATGCTGCTTCCAGCCTTAGGGCTTTTGCCGGGGGCAGGGCTGCTATTCAGTGTGAGAATTAAGTTCAGGTGGTCAGGGCGGGGCAGGGTCTCCTCTCAGGCTCATTTCCCTCAGGGGGTTTATGCACAGACCTTCCACAATGGATCCAGGCTCCCGCCCGGTTGGGGAGCCCCTGTCTGCAGCCGCCTCTCAGCTTCTACCTCCCGGGGGGGCCCGAATCATGGGGGCACCCCACTCCCCTCTCAACCCTCCAAAGAGACTCTCTCACTGACCCCCGTCACCTGTGGGTGGAGGGGCTTGTGCAGCCGCTGGAGATCCCATCCCTGAAGCCTGCTCGGGTCTGTTTCTCTTGGTGCCGTGGCCGCAGCAGGTCTGGGCTGGGCTGGGCTCCGCGTCTGCAGCGTGACGGACCTTTTGCGAGAGGTTTGCAGGTCCCTCTGTGGGTGGAGGGACCCGCGTGGCCGCTGGAGATCCCGTCCCCGAAGCCCGCTCAGATCTTTTCCTCTCGGAGCCGCGGCCGCTGCAGGGCTGCCCTCAGCTCCCAGTCCCGGCGCCCAGTCCGCAGCACGAAGGACCCCCCGCAAGAGGTTTGCAGGTCCCTCCGGAAGAGAAATCTCCCTCGCTCCAATATTCCGTGGCCTCTGGGTGCAGAATTCGCCGTGAGTTTCTCCCCTGTAGCCATTCTGTGGGTTGTGGGTTCGGAGCTACGTGTATGTGCGTCTTTCTACTCTGCCATCTTGGCTCCGCCCCCCAATTGAAACATTTTAAATAAAACATTAGCAAAGAAATTATAACAATTTATCACCAAGTTAATACGCTATAACCAGGTGGAATTTATATCAGGAATGGGTGACTGGATCAATATTAGGAAAACTTTCAGCATAATTGACCAAATCAATAACAAAACTAACAGAAATCTTATGATTATCATAATAGATGCAGAAAAAAGCTTTTGAAAAAATACTACTCCACTTCTTATTAAAAACTCTAGTGAGTGTAGGAATAAAAATGGAGTTTTCTTTAAAATGGTAAGCAATATCTATCTAAAACTATCAGCAGGCGTTATATGTTATGGGGGCAATCTAGAAGCATTCCCAATAAGATCATAGGTAAAATAAGGATGCCAGTTATCACCACTATTATACAATACTGTACTAGAAATCTTAGCTATAGTAATAAGAGAAGAAAAGCAATTAGAACAGACAATGAGGAAACAAAGTTATCACTCCTTGAAGATGATATGATGGTTTACTTAGAGAATCCTAGAGAACAAAAATGCTACTTGAAACAATTAACAATAGCAAAGTTGCAGGACATAAAATAAGCCCACATAAATCATTAGGATTTCTTTGTATTATTAATAAAACTGAGCAAGAAAACATAAAAAAGATAAATTTCATTTAAATGACTGTAGATAATACAAAATGTTTGGGAGCCTACCTCTTGAGACAAACCCAGGAACTATATGAAAACAATTACAAAGTACTTAACACCCAAATAAATTCAAATCTTAACAATTGGAAAAGTATCAGTTACTCACGGGTAGGCTGAGCTAATATAATAAAAATAACAATTTTGCCTAAATTAATTTACTTATTCAGTGCCATACCAAAATATTAAAAGTTATTTTATAGAGCTAGAAAAAACCAAAATTCATCTGGAAGAAGAAAAATCAAGAATATTAAGTAAACTAATGAAAAAATGCAAATGAAAGTGGCATAACTGTATCAGATCTAAAACTATATTACAAAACAGCAATCATCAAAACTACTTAGTACTGGCAAAGAAATGGAATGGTGGAACAGTGGAATAGTTAAGAACACAAGTCATAGCAGGAAATATTCTGGTAAATTCAAAGATGCCAGATCCTTGGATGAAAACCCACTATTTGACAAAAACTGCTTGGAAAATTGGAAAATAGTATGGCAGGAAAAAAAAGTATAGACCAACATTTTACACTTTTTACCTAAGTTCAAAATGCATATATCATTTAGACATAAGAGGTGGTACCATAAACAAATTAGGAGACCAAGGAATAGTTTTCCTGTCAGATCTATAGAGAAGGAAATTTATGACCAGAGATAGAGATTTGCAAAATTCATTATTTTGATTACATTAAATTAAAAAGAATTTGCAGAATCAAAAGCAATTCAGCCAAGATGAGAAAGAAAGCTGGGAAACAATTCTTACAGCCAGCATTTCTGATAAAGGTCTCATTTCTCAAATACACAGAAAACTGACTCAAATTTATAAGAATACAAGTTCTTCCCCAATTGATAAAAGGTCAAGGGATATAAACAGACAGTTTTCAGATGAAGAAATTAAAGCTATCTATAGTCATATGAAAAAATTCTCTAAATCACTATTGATTAGAGAAAAGCAAATTAAAACAATTCTGAGGTACCACTTCACCTCTATTAGATTGTCCAATATTACAAAAAATGAAAATTATGAGTGTTGGAGAAGATGTGGAAAAATTGAAACACTACTGCATGGTTGAAGGAATTGTGAAATTATCCAACCATTCTGGAGAGCAATTTAGAACCATGCCCAAAGGGGTATAAAAGTGTATATAACCTTATCTAGCAACACCACTACTGGGTCTTTATCCCAAAGAGATCATAAAAAGGGAAAGGAACCCACATATACAAAAATATTTATAGGAGTTTTTTTTTTTTTTTTTTGGTGGTGGCATAGAATTGGAAATTGATGGAATATACATCAATTGGGGGAAAGCTGAATAAGTTGTGGTATATGTATGTAGTACAAAACTTTTGTGCTATAAGAAATGATGATCAGGCAGACTTATATAAACTGATGCTGAATGAAGATAGCAGAACGAGAAGAACATTGTATGCAGTAACAGCAACACTGGGTGATGATCAGTTATGATAGGCTCAGCAACACAGGGATCCAAGACAAATCCAAAAGACACATGATGAAATTGCTCTCCACATCCAGAGAAAGAACTATGGATTCTGAATGCAGAAAGAAGAAGACTGTTTTCACTTTTTTCTTTCTTTCTTGTGATTTTTCCCCCTTGTTCTAGTGTGAAAATATGTTTAACATAAGTGTATGTGTATAATCTGCATCAGATTGCTTGCTGTCTTGTTGTTGGGGGAAGGAAATGGGAAAGGAGAAAAATTTGGAATCTAAAATCATACAAAAATGAATGTGGAAAACTCTCTTTACATGCAGTTGAAAAAAAAATGCTATTGTGTGTAAAAAAAGTGGCCCAGAGAGGAGAAAAATAAGAAAAAGCTGGGAAGAATTATATTAATTGTTGCAAAGTGAAGTGAGCAGAATCAGAAGAACATTGTACATGACAACAGCAATATTCTATGATGATCAACTGTGAATGAGTTAACTACCTAAAACAATTTCTGAAAGACTTGGGATGGAAAATGCTATCCATGTAAAGAGAAGGGACTGATGGAGTTTGAATGGAGATCCAAAGATATTTCTTTTTCTTTCTTTTTTTTGTTCTGTTTTCTCTTGTAATATGCCTCATATGGAGATATGTTTTATATGACTTCACATGTTTAAGCAACATCAAATTGCTTGCCCTCTGAAGGAATGGAAAAAAGGTAGAGAGAAGGGAAAAAATGTGGAACACAAAATTTTTTTTAAAATGTTATTTTTTGCATATAATTGAGAAATTTTAATGAAATGTAAATATGTTAGAAAAACAACAGCTGTAAGAACAATATAACAACTTAGGGACTATTAAATGATTTTTTTTTCTAAAAGTATATAAAAGTATGTGTACTAGTAGACATTTTTGAAAGAATAATTTAATAAAAGAATAAAAGTAATACTGGAGAAACAGGCATGAAGCACTATAGACTAACCCTGACAGTCTCCTGGCTAATGATGAATCAATACTTTTTTGGGTGTGTCTAAATTATAGAATGGATGGGTATATAAAAGTAGGTAGGAGATTTTGTGTAGTGTACCCAAATCAAATCCATGGCAAATGGAAGATGGATGATGGAGATGAGAATAATTCACATAGTCTCTCAAGAAGAAGAGGGTCTATTAGGGAATGAGTGAAGAGGTAAAGGGATGAATTGAAACAGCAAGGAAGAAAGAAGGAAATCTCAATTCAGAATTTCAAGGGGAATCTCATGGAAGCACACTTCCATGATGGTGAGAGCAATTCTATGGATTTTCTAATTCCATTCTAATGGAATATGGGAAACTTAAAATGGCTATAATGAGAATCAATTTTGTGCTTAGAGAGACTACTAACTCTAAGAGAGTTTTGTGCCTCCACAGATACCATTCTATCTCAGGAGAAGGGTAATGAGAACTATAAGGGGAAAAGCAATGTACAGAAGGATGGGAATACATAGACCCAGAAAGATTTCATAGCAAATGGAAAAATATCATCATGGAGAAATCAGAGGATAGTAATTAACTATATAATCCAAGGCATAGGAAAATATCTACCCTAGGAACACTATTTCTATCCTCTCTATCTCCATTAGAAATTGATCATTCTAGAAGCAGGGGAGAGGGCAATATTAGTAAGGCCACAATAGAGAAATTATGTAAAAGGAGAACTCAAAATAAGTATTAGAAGTTTTAATTCTTCTCAGTAAGAGAAGAAGGAGTTTGAAGAGAGATAGAATGGGAAACTAAAAATAATACAGAATTGGATTTGCCTCCCTCCTCCAGGAAACTTTAATTTCAAGAGTACTATGGAAACAGAATATGGGAAAAAACTTATAGAAGGGATATGGATCGAAGAATAAAAGTCTAGAATAGACAGAAAAGAGAAATAATAGAATGAGACAAATAGATCCTTTTTTAGAAAAAAAAAGCAGAGAAACGTTTTAAAATACTAAAAAATATTGTAATATGAGAGGAAGGAAAATATTCCTTCACTTAAGTGAAGACAAAAGAATGTTACTGAATTTATAAAAAAGAAGAAAATAGGAATCAATATTTCATTAAAGTTCAAACTTTAGAAATGAATGACAAAGAGGGGAAGAGGGACTTGATGATTGAGGAAGAAAGTTTAAGGGAACAGGAATGACTTAGAATAGATTAAGCTAAAACACCTAAAAAGACAGAGCAAGATAAAGAAATCTTAATCCTAAATAGAAACTAATAACAGTGAATGTGAACTAAATTATCATAACTTTACATGTGAATAGATCAAATCTAATAATATGAACTAGAGTAACATACTGGCTAAGAAAACATAATATTTGTTGCTTGTATGAAATATACTTAAAAAGCATTGAAAACAGAATGAAAATGGAGGAATAGAAAAAAATGACTGAATCAGGTGAATACAAAAATGTTCAAGATTCAGACATGCTATCAAAGGAAAAAAACACATAAAACAGGTAAACAAAGAAACTTCATTTTGCTGAAAGAAATCCTAGATATAATAATAATAAATGATATCAATATTAAACATGGGAGCTCCAAACTCTTTATCAGCTCAGTTCATAAAGGAAAATTTAAGAAGCACAAGCAATAATACAATAAGCACAGGAGATAATGATGTCTCCCTTTAAATTTTAAATAATTTTAACAGAATGAGACATAAAGAAGACATATGGAATTGAATAAATTGCTGGAGCTAGTAGTGCTAAAGAGTCATGGACAATTTTAAGTTGTATTGCTAAAGAAAATATATATTTCTAGCACAAAATGAAATGTTTAAACCCAAATTATGACATGTTAAGGAACAGAAACATTTCAAATTAATGTAAAAAAAACCAGAAATAGCAACAGTTTACAATCCACAATGCAATAAAATAGTAATTAGTATAAGAGCACAAACGAAAACTCAGACCCATATGGAGACATGCTAGCTATATCCTTAATAATGAATGAGGAAAAGTCCAAATCACAGGCAATTATTATGTGTCAAAAATAATGATGATGAAAAAACAAAGAAAAAATTTTGGACTTCAGCTAAACAGAACTTGGGAAACATCAGTTGTATCCCTAAAAATGTACTTTAACAAAATAATAAAAAGGAGGATTAATAAACTGAATATGGATTTTGAAAAATTAGGAATTCAACAAATAAGTGAACAAAAATAAGCGCATCTTGAAAATCAAAGGAGAAATAGAAAAGTGGAAATCAAAAAGACATTGAAATCATATTCCAAATGAAAAGGTGGTTCTTTTAAAAGAGTAATAAAAGTGATAAACTCTTGGCCAATGTGATTAAAGAGATCAGAAAATCAAATCAACAACAGCAAAAACAACAATCACTGAGCAAGATAAGATCATAACAAAACCAGAAGAAAAAAATATATATGAACCACACTTGTAGTATGGGAAAAAAAGAGAAGATTACATAGAGGAATATTTTCTTTTAGATTTATATTTCTTTTGACTCTTGAATGCCAAATCTTGTATTAAGTTTAGGTGTTTGTTTTTAACAAAGTCTTGAAAGTCTGACAGCTGATTAAATGTCCAATTCTTTTTCCATTCAGGATAATGCTTAATTTTGCAGGGTATGATATTTTCAGCTAGAGTTCCAGTTCTTTTGCTCTCTGATATATAGTATTTCCAGAACTACAGTCCTTTAATGTCCCCACTACTAGGTCTTATGTGATTCTAATTATGGCCCCATCATGTTTGAATTGTTTTAATCTTGTTTTTTTAATATTTCGTCCATGAGCTGAGGGTTTCAGAATTTGACTATGATATTCCTATGAGTTTTCCTCATAGGATCTCTTTTAAGAGGTGATTGATGGATTTTTTTCTATTTCTACTCCCCCACCTCACTCCTTGTTCTAATGCTTTGGGACTGTTTCTTTTAATTATTTCTTGTATTATTGTATCAAGATTCTTTTTTTTATCATAACTTTCAGGTAGTTCAATTCTTTTTTACATTTTCTCTTCTTGATACATTCTCCAAATCCATTATTTTTCTTATGAGATGCTTCACTTTCTTTTCTATTTTTCTCATTATTCATATTTTGTTTACTTCTACCTTGATCTCTTATAATTTAACTGCCTTCACCTTGCCCAATTCTAATTTTGAGGGTCACATTTTCTTCCTTAAGATTCTGAATCTCCATTTCTAATTGGTTGGCTTTCCTTTCATAATTTTCTTGTTTTTCTTGGATTATTCTTAAGTTGTTTTTTTTTTAGTTTTTCCTCCATCTCTGTCTTTTGATTTTTTAAAGTCTTTTTAAAAAAATCTTCTATGGATTCTTTTTGGGCAAGTGACCATCTGGTGTTACTCCTTTAGTGGTTTAGTGGTTTCTTTACTTGAATATCCTCCTCTGAAGATGAACCCTGATCTTTTCTATACCCATAATAGATTTCTATGGTTGATTTTTTTTTTCTTTTGCCTGTGCATTTCTTTGTAGTACTAGCTTAATTTTTGTAATTACCTCTAGCCCTGGGGTATGGGAGATGGCTCTAGCCCCAGATCTTCAGTTCTCTCCTCTATCCTGGACCCAAAGCCAAACCTCTAACCTCTTGTAAGTTCCCTCAGCCAGGGGCTTTCTGCCTCACTGCTTCTGCACTTAGCCAGTGTGTGTTGGTTACTTCTCACCCTGCCCCTTTCACAGCACAGGTGAGTCTGGTCATTCCCTTGATCTTTCTTCCCAGGCTCAGATTTTCAACTCACCTCACTATCCCAGGGGTAAAATTCCTGTGGCTGGGGCTGAGGCCGCCTTTCAAACCAACTAATCCCAGGGTTTGCCTTTTGTTGTTGGACCCATAGCCTGGAGGTGTTTACTCTTCATCAGGGGACCAAGCCTCATCCTGAGATTTTTCTTCTCATCTCAAATTGTCCCAGGAATACCCCTGTTGTGCCCCCATTCTTATTTATTTTTACACCTTTTTTCCTCCTGAGGTGTTATTTTATCCCTTTTATGGGGAAAAAATCTTGAGAACTTGGAACTTTCTGTTCTACTCCACCAACTTCCCCAAATCCTCTCAATAGAAGACTCTTTTCAAAAATATTTAAATGTCTACATAGCAGAAAGTCAAATAAATACCTTAAATTAATCCAATCTCAGGCAAAGAAATAGAACTAGTTACAATTGCTAAAGATACGATGAAATTCTTGGTCCTGAAGAATTCACATGAGAAATCTATCTAATTTTAAAGAACAATTAGTATAAATATTACACAAATTATTCTCAAAATTTGAAAAAAAAAGCAGTCTACTAGATTCCATTTATAAGGAAATGCAAGCGTCCCAAAAGTCTTGATGCACCTCTAATCTACTTACGTTAACCCTTCCTTCAACTTCTGGCATACACTCTAGACTTAATATAAAAATCAGAGAATAATAAATTAAAGAAGAATTGTAGACCAATATCATCAATGAATATTTTTTAAAAAATAAAGTACAATTCTGACTACTTCATTAATCTCATCTAACAAAACATTTCCTTTGATTAAATTAAATTTATACCATGAATGTAAGGATAGTTCAACATCAGGTAAACAGCCACCTCTATAATATAAGTAACAAAAAATAACACCAAATCATAGGTTTGAGTCAAAAGATGCTAAGAAAAGACAAAGTATAGCACTCATATGTACCCAAGCAACAACATCAAGAACCTCGTTATTAGCAGAGAAACTATCATTATTATTAAAAGTAAGTATCTAAAAAGCAAATGCAGACATCTTATCGAATAAAGCATTGGACCTGGTATCGTGAAGACTTGAGATCAAAACCATTTTCAGAAGTTTAGCAGTTCTATGACCCTGGGTAAATCATTTAAACTCTGTTTGTATCTATTTCTTTGCTTCTAAAATGGTAATAACAATAGTAATATCTACCTCTTAATGTTGTTCTGGAGATACAATGATATCCACTGTATAAAGTGCATTTCAAACTTTAAAGCTAAATAAATGTAAATCTAAGAGGTACCTTTTTTAAATAGCTATCCCAAGATACCTATTTTATCATAAAAATTTTATATTGCTCTAGAAATATTATCAATAATAGTAAAATAACATATAGAAGTTAAAGACATAAAGAAAGGCAATAAGGAGATAAAATTATTCATTTTTCCTGATGGTGTTAATGTTTCATTAGAAAAACTTACAGAAAGAGAGAAAATTCTAAGAGAAACAACTTCAACAATACTATAAGCTACAAAATAAGACCCCCAAATCAATAATATTTCAATATAATCAGTCAGAGTCAAAAGCATTAGTTGCCTCCTATGTGCTTAACATAAGGCTAACTGGTAGAATACAAAGACAGGTGAATCACAGTCCCTTCCTCAAAGAGCTCTCCATCAGATAGGGGAGGAAATAAGCAAACAAATATGAACAAATAAGTGACGTACAGAATACAAAGGAAATGATTAAAAGAGAGTTCCTAAGTCTTTCAAAGTTATTTTTCTTTACATAATTGTTATCTTTGAATAAATCATTATCCAGGTTCTAATCACAGCACTCTGTACAGTGCAGAATTCCAGCAAGTCTTCCTATGTTTCTCGAAAAATTACCCTTTAGCAGTTTCTTACAGGACAATAATAATTCATCATATTTACATATAATATTGTTCAGCTATTTTCCAGTTGATGACCATCTACCTTGTGAAGATACAGCAGAAGCTTTTCCAAACCTCCTCTTTAGATTTTTTTTTTATCACCACTAATGATAGAGTTCTGAGAAGACATCTATCATCTTTTCATCTTAGAATGTAAGCTGTATATTCCTAGTTACCTTTTTATGTTTCTTGTAACGTCTCCATTTGAACTAGAACATTTCTAGACCATCTCATCAGGGATACTTAGAAATGATTTATTTCATTACAATCCTCCTTCCCCTTTTGGGATTATACTGAGTTTTGCTAGAGAAGTTATTCTTGCCTGCAAGTCTATATCCCTTGCCTTCTTTAACACCAGATTCTGAGTTCTCTCCTGGTGTATACAAGTTGTTACTAAATTGCGTGTCAGATTCTAAATGAGTCAACCTTTACTTGAATTCTTTCTTTCTGTCCAATTAGAGTTTATTTATTTATTTGCTTGTTCATTCATTTATTTATTTATTTTGCCTTTTAGGATCTGTATTTTAGCTTTAATGTTCTGGGAAATTTTGATTTGATGTTTTCTTTCAGTAGATAACTACTGTATTTTTTCTATTTCCATTTGGCCTTTTGATTCCAAGAAATATGAGCAGTTTTCTTTTAAGATTTCTTAAAATGTGCTATCTATATGCATATTTTTAGACTGCAGATTTCAGGTTGTCTAATGATTCTTCATTTTTTTATCCTTAATCTATTTTCCAGATATGGTTTTCTTGCTATGTAATTATGTACATTTTTTCCCTTTTTTCAGTTTTTTAAAGTTTATTTGGTATTTCTTTTTTGCCCCTAAATGCATTAGTTTCTATTGTGTCCATTCTTATTTTCTTCAACAGGGTTTTGTAGCTCAAGGACCAAACTGTTAATTCCCTTTCTAATTCTTTTTTCCCCATAGCTTTTATTTCTTTCCTATATTCTTCTTCTGCAATTTTCATTTCATTTGTATTTAAAAAAGCCAAGCATTTAAAAACCATCTTGCTTCATCTCTACTAGGAATCATAGTTGAGTTTGCGGCCAAGTATTATTTTTCATTGAGGTCTTGCTTATAAATACTGTAAAGTTGCTCTGTTTTTCTTACACCATGCTGAGCATTTTCTATTACCATAATGTTTTTATATTGGGGCTGTATTTTTATTCTCATATTGTTCCAATCTACTCTTGAACTTCATATTTTTTATTTAGGCTTGACTTTGTGTAATTCAAGAAAGAAGTTCTGGGCTGGACCTTTTTCTATTGTTTTGGAGTACTGAGTATAATGAATGAAAAAAGTAGAAGAAAAATGTGAAATATCTCATAAAAGAACAGCTGACATGGAAAATAGATTGAGGAAAGATAAATAAAAAATTATTCAACAATCAGAAAGTCATGGTTGAAGAAAGAATCTACATATCATATTTCAAGAAATTATCAAGAAAAACTGCCCTGATATCCTAGAACTAGAGGTAGAAGAATCTATCAATCACCTCCTGAAAGAGATTCCTAAATGAAAACTCTCAGGAATATTATAGCCAAATTTCAGAATACTCAGGTCAAGGAGAAAATCCTACAAGCAGCCAGAAAGATATATTTAAAATATCATGGAACTATTATCAGTATCACACAAGATTTAGAAGTTACTTACATAGATAGGAGGGCTTGGCATATGATATTCTGGAAGGCAAAGGATTAGTGCTAAAGTAAAAAATAACCTACCCTGCACAACTGAGTATAGAAAAAAAATACAATTTATGGGAGCTAAGACGGTTGAATAAGCAGTAAACCACTTCAACACTCCCATACTCACCTCCAAACAACCATAAAATAGAACTCCAAAAGAAATCCTGGAACTATAGAACCAGCAAAACTATGGGATAAAACAATTTTTAACCCAAGAAATTTGCAGGATCTGAAAGAAAGGTCCATCTCACTCAGGTGAAAGGAGAGTGCAGCCCAGGACAGTAATTGTCCCAGCAAATCAGCGGCAAGCCCTACTCCAACAAACCAGAGGGAGATTCTGAGCTATAGTGTGGGGAAGAAGGCAAACACCAATAGTAGGGCTCACTTGGCATGCCTTAGCATAGCCAGGGGAACCAGCAGACTCTAGCTACAAGAACAATTGTGATTCAGTATAGTCCTGGTTAAATAGGCAGCTTCCACATGCTTCAGGACAGCCCTTGGCAAACAGGTAGATGCTGTACTTTTGGGTGCCTAAGCAAACAGGCTGCCCTGCTATACTTGTGTAGCCCCAGGAAAGCAGGCAGCCTCTAGAGGCTAGACAACATGTGCTTTAGTATGGCTATTGAAAAATAGAAACACCCCACTGGGCCTCAGCAGGCATCAAACACCACCACTGGGACCTCAGATGAACACCAGGAAAGCTTTCAGAACCCTACAGCTTCTAGCAGTACCAGCTCACTCCACCCAACACACTCAGCACAGCAGCATATAAGAGGGTCCTCCATGAACCTCAGGGCAACATCAGTACTTCAGCAGGTAAAAAGACAGGGCCTGCAGCCACTAATACATGAAGTTGGAGATAGTGCCCCTTCTACCCTGGGAGTAAAGCTTAAATTTAAAAGAAAGGAAAAAAAGGGAGGAGGGATGAGCGGATAACAATAACAACAAAAATATAATCATAAACAACAAAAATCTAATCATAGAACATTTTTGTGGTGACAAGGAAGACCAAGATACACACTCAGATAGGACAATAATGTCAACACACCTATAAGAAACACCTCAGTAAACAACTGGGAAGTGGTCTAAAGCCCAGAAAGATCTCTTTCTTTTTTTAAGCTCAAAAAGGAGCTTAAAAAATCATAGAGAGATAGAGGAAAAATTGTGAAAAGAAATTAGAGTGACACAAGACAATTATGAAAAAAAAGAGTCAACAGCCTGGAAAACTTTGTAAAAAGTAAAACTAGATAAATGGAAAACAAGATACAAAAATCCACTGCAGAAAACAACTCCTTAAAGAGTACAACTGGACAAATGGTGAAAAAAAAAAAAGAGTACAAAGACTAATTGAGGAAAACGGTACCTTGAAACTTAGTATTGAGTAAGTGGAGGCTAATGTCTCTAAGACATCATGAATCAATCAAACAAATTCAAAAGAATAAAAAGAATGGAATAAAATGTAAAATACCTCATGGGAAAAACAACTATCTTGGAAAAATAGATCCAAGAGAGACAATGTCAGAATAATTGAACTATCTCAAAGTCCAAATCAAAAGGAGGACCTGGACGTGCATCTCTCCAGAAATTGTCAAGAAAAACTTCCTTGATATCCTAAGGGTAGCAAAACAAAGGGCAAAACAGGTATTGAAAGAACACATCGAATTTCTGGTTCCTGGAGCCAATATGGAGGAGTGATCAGTAATTGCTAACTCCCTCCCCTAGTTGACCTTGACAAACCCAGAGAATATCTCCCCGAGAAAACCTTGGAACAGTGGGAGCAACAGATAGGGTAAACAGTCTCCTAGCCCATGAGGTTAGGAAGGTCACTAAGGAGGGTCCCTCTTGCTGGGGCTGAAGGGGACCAGTGCCGGATCACAGCTGTCCCAAACAGCCCCACCTCAGCAAATCAGGAGAAGATCCTGAGCCCCAGGGAGGTGAAGCCAGCACCTCCAACACCAGTACCCCAGGTGTGCCTCAGAAACCCAAGGGAATTGGGAGGACACTAGCACAGGCGAGATCACTAACTGTTGAGCTTGCATATGCTCTAGCTCAACAGAAGAGATGTCCTGTAGCCAGACCACACCTCCCCTACTGTTAACAAGTTAGCTCCAGGGTTACTGTGGGGAAACTCAAAAAGACCTCTCCTGGCCTCTGCTTTCCAACACCACCCGGCTCAGCACCAGGTAGGCTGCAGCATTTTAGCTTCTAGCTGAAAGAACCAGAGGACAGAACACATAAGGCCTCAAGTTTTAGGAACAAGAACTATAGGACAGAGACCCCTGTGCCCAAGAAGCAGAAATCTACTTTAAAAACCGGGAAAAAGATGATTATCATGAGTAAGAAACAAAGGAGAAAAGAAAAGATCATAGAATTTTTATATGGGGACAAGGACCAAAACAGAAATACCAGAGGTCAGCATTGAGACTGTACACCCATCTTAAACTTCAGAAGGGAATATGAACTGTTCTGAAGAACAAAGAACATTCTTTTTTTAAAATTATTAATTAATTTATTTTAAGTTTTCAAAACTCATTTCCACAAAATTTTGAGTTCCAAATTTTTTCCCCATCTCTCCCCTCCCCCATCACAAAATGGTGAGCATTCTGATTATACCTTCCACCAATCTGCCCTCGCTTCGAACATCCCTTCCTTCCCTTATCACCATCTTCTCTTTTGTCTTATAGGGCAAGATAAATTTCTGTACCACATTACCTGTATTTCTTATTTCTCGGTTGTGTTCAGGGACAATACCCAACATTTGTTCCTAAAACTTCGAGTTCCAACTTCTCTTTCTTCCTCCCTCCCCATCCCCATTGAGAAGGCAAGCAATTCAATATAGGCTATATATGTGTAGTTTTGCAAATGACTTCCATAAAAGTCATGTCGTGTAAGACTAACTATATTTCCCTCCATCCTATCCTGCCCCCATTTTATCTACTCTCTTGGACCTTGTCCCTCTCCAAGAGTATTTACTTCTAATTGTTCTGTCCTCCCATTTTCCTTCCCTTGAATCATCCCCCTGCACTCTGCTTATCCCCTTCTCCCCTACTATCCTGTATTGTAAGATAGGTTTTCATAACAAATTGAGTGTACATGTTATTCCTTCCTTGAGCCAAATGTGATGAGAGTAAGCTTCACTTTTTCCCTCTAAACTCCCTCATTTTTCCCTTTCATTGGAAAAGCTTTTTCTTGCCTCTTCTATGAGAGATAATTTGCCCCATTCCATTTCTCCATTTCTCCTCTCAATATATTCCTATCTCACACCTTAATTTTATTTTTTAGACATCATCCCTTCCTATTCAACTCACCCTATGCTCTCTCTCTCTCTCTCTCTCTCTCTCTCTCTCTCTCTCTCTTTCTTTCTCTCTCTCTCTCTCCATATATGTATATGTGTGTGTGTGTGTGTAATCCCACCAACTGCTCAGATACTGAAAACAGTTTCAAGAGTTACAAATATTGTCTTTCCATATAGGAATGTAAACATTCAACTTTAGTAAGTCCCTTTTGAATTCTCTTTCCTGTTTACCTTTTCATGCTTCTCTTGATTGTTATGTTGGAAAGTCAAATTTTCTTTTGAGATCTGATCTTTTCATCAAGAATGCTTTAAAGTCCTCTATTTCATTTAAGGGACATTTTTCCCCTGAAGTATTATACTCAGTTTTGCTCGGTAGGTGATTCTTGCTTTTAATACTACTTCCTTTGACTTCTGGAATATTCTATTCCAAGCCCTTCAATCCCTTAATATAGAAGATGCTTGATCTTGTGTCATCCTGGTTGTACTTCCACAATAATCAAATTGTTTCTTTCTATCTGCTTGCAGCATTTTCTCCTTGACCTGGAAACTCTGGAATTTGGCTACAATTCTCCTAGGAGTTTCTCTTTTCAGATCTCTTTCAGGAGGTGATCTGTGGATTCTTTCAATATTTATTTTGTCCTCTGGCTCTAGAATATCAGGGCAGTTTTCCTTGATAATTTCATGAAAGATGATGTCTAGTCTCTTTTTTTGATCATGACTTTCAGGTGGTCTCATATTTTCTAAATTGTGTCTCCTGGATCTATTTTCCAGGTCAGTTGTTTTTTCCAATGAGGTATTTCACATTATCTTCCATTTTTTCATTCTTTTCATTTTGCTTTGTGATTTCTTGGTCTCATAAATTCATTAGTTTCTATCTGTTCATTTCTAATTTTTAAGAACTACTTTTTTTAGTGAGCTTTTGAATCTTTTTTCCCATTTGGCCAATTCTGCTTTTTAAAGCATTTTTCTCCTCATTGGCTTTTTGACCCTCTTTTGCTAATTGAGTTAGCCTATTTTTGGGTCTCCTTTAGCAAGCTATTGACTTGCTTTTCATGATTTTCTTGCATCTCTCTCATTTCTTTTCCCAATTTTTCTTTCACCTCTCTTACTTGATTTTCAAAATCTTTTTTGAGCTCTTCTAGGGTCTGAGACAAGTGAATAAATATTTTTGATGTTTGGGATACAGAAGCCTTGACTGTTATGTCTTTCCCTGGTGGTCAGCATTGTTCTTCCTCAACTGAGAGCATGTAAGAAGATACCTGTTCCCCAAGAAAGTAACCTTCTATGATCTTATTTTTTCTCCCTTTTTTTTTTGACATTTTCTCAACCAGTTACTTCATTTTTGGGTACTTTTTCAAGAGTCAGGCATACTCTGTAAGATCTCAGTTCCTCCAAGATGGCACAAGCCTGCACCCTGATTTGGGAGCAACCAGAAACTTTTGTGTCCAGAATCTGTGAGTAGTAGAATTTCCTCAGCACAACAGCCCCACCTCCAGTTCTGCCATGCCAGCACTCAGGCCTCAGGTTCAGATCAACTGCTCAATTCTCTCAGGGGCTTTATGCAGGGGCAGGGCCCCACTCAGTGTGAGATTAAGATTGGCCACTCAATTCCCCCAGGGGCTTTACAATGAGGCCTCCAACAGTGGATGTCTGCTGCTGCCTGCAATGAGAGTGGCTGCTACCACCTGGGGCCAGAGCTATGGGGGAACCCTGCTGCCTTCTTGGCCAGCTGAAAAATCCCTTTCACTGACTTTTGGCACCTGTGGGTTGAGGGATCTGTGAACCACTGTTGCTACCATTGGGGATTGCATCCCCAAGGCCTGCTGTGTTCCTGCTTCTCCCTGTGCTGAATGGTCCAGACTGGGCTCGGCTCCACTCCATGTCTGGTGCAACAGACCATTCCCATTGGTCTTCCAGGTCACCCTGGGCTGGATGTCTCCTCCACTCCATCGTTCTGTGGCTTCTGATGCTCTAGAATTTTTTGAGAGTCATTCTTTACAGGTATTTTATGGGCTGTGGGGGTTTACTCCTTAAAAGGAATTATTGGACAGATGGAAAAGGACATAAAAAAGTTCACTGAAGAAAATAATTTGATAGAAATTGGAATTGGGCAAGTATAAGCTAATGAATCTATGAGACATCAAGAATCAGTCAAACAGAATCTAAAGAATGAAGAGACAGAAGAAAATGTAAAGTTTCTAAACGGAAAAAACACAAGACCTGGAAAATAGATTCAGGGGAGAAAATCTAAGGATTATTGGTCTACCAGAAAGCCATGATGAAAAACAGAGCTTGGACAATATCTTCCAAGAAATAATAAAAGAAAATTTCCCAGAAGTCCTAGGTCCAGAGGGCAAAATAGTCATCAAAATAATCCAGGGTCCACATCCTGAAAAGGACCTCAAATTAAAAATACCAAGAAATATAGCTACCAAATTCCAGAAATATCAAGTGAAGGAGAAAATG
This sequence comes from Notamacropus eugenii, assembly GCF_028372415.1. Classification (NCBI taxonomy): domain Eukaryota; kingdom Metazoa; phylum Chordata; class Mammalia; order Diprotodontia; family Macropodidae; genus Notamacropus; species Notamacropus eugenii. The sequence continues at coordinate 290,084,742 of NC_092876.1, forward strand.
CTGCAGACCACCAGAACAAAACAATTCAAATATCGAGGAGCTATAGTCAGGACCACAAAGGATCTTGCAGCTTCTACATTAAAAGATAAAAGGAATTGGAATACAATATTCCATAAGGCAAAGGGACTGGGACAGTAACCAAAGATTACTTATGCAGCAAAGTTGAGCACAGTTTTTCAGGCAAGGAGATGGACATTCAATGAAATAAAAGATTTCCAGACCTTCCTGATGAAAAGGCCAGAACTCAAGAGAAAATTCGATCTTCAAACATAGGTCTCAAGAGAGGCATAAAAAAAGATACAGGGGGAAAAAACTTGTTACTCAATATGGCTAAACTGTTTTCATAATTACATTCTTACCTTCCCTTAGATATAAGGGGACATGAAACTTGTTAATGCTGAGAATTGTATATTTTTGATGAAATATAAAAGGAATATGCATAGATAGAGGGAGTGGGTATAAATTAAGTGATGCAATGATAACAAATGTGATTTAAGGGTGCAAAGTGATTGTAATGTGAGATGTGAGAAGGAGGAGGCAGAAAAATAAATTACATCAGAGGAAGAGACACAAAAATATATTACAGTAGAGGGAAAGAAGGGAGGGACATGAACATTGTTTGAGAGGTACTCTCATCTGATTGGATTCAAGGAAGGTGCAAAAAACACAGTTAAGTATAGAAATTCAACTAGGTCTATAGGCAGTAGGAGGGGAAGGGTGAAAAAAAGGGAGGGGAGGCTAAAAGAGAGGGAAGAATTAGTAAGGGAAAAGGAGATTAAAAGGGAGGGGACTGAAAGAAAGAAGGGAAGACTGAGGGAGGCTGTGGTCAAAAATTAAGACTCTATTGTGGAGGGAAAAGGAAAACTAAAATCATAAATAAAGGGAAAGAGGATGGATGGAAAGATACAGATAGTAATCATAACTGTGAATGTGAATGGGATGAACTCTCCCATAAAACAGAGATGGATAGCATAATGGATTAAAAAACATAATCCAACAATATGCTGTTTACAAGAAGTACATTTGAAATGGGGACATGCACAAAGGATAAAGGTAAAAGGTTGGAGCAAAATATTTCATGCTTCAACTGATGCAAAAAAAAGCAGGGGTAGCAAACCTAATGTCAGACAAAGCAAAAACAGAAATAGATCTAATAAAGAGATTTAAAGAAGGGAACTATATCCTGCTAAAAGATACCACAGACAACAAAGTCAATTTCATTACTAAACATATATGCTCCAAGTGGTATAGCATCCAAATTCTTAGAGGAGAAGTTAAAGGAGTTACAGGAAGAAATAGACAGCAAAACTATACTAGTAGGGTACTTCAACCTACCCCTCTCTGAACTTGATAAATCTAACATCAAAATAAGCAAGAAAGAAGTTAAGAAGGTGAATAGAACTTTGGATAAAGTAAATATGATAGATCTCTGAAGAAAATTGTATGGGGTTACAAAGGAATATACCTTTTTCTCAGTGGTATGTGGCACATGTACAATGCATTCTTCTAAGATAATAATGCAACGACAATTATATGTACTCAAAGACCATGGAAATATAAACTAAAAAGTAATTGAAAACTAAACAATCTAATCCTAAAGAATGAGTGGGTTAAACAACAAATTATTGAAACAGTCAACAACTTCAATCAGGAGAATGGCAATAATGAGGCAACCTACCAAATCTTATGGAATACTGAAAAAACAGTTCTTAGGGGAAGTTTTATATCTTTGAATGCCTACTTGAATAAAATAGAGAAAGAGGAGATCAATGAATTGAGCATGCAGCTGAAAAAGCTCAAAAAAGAAAAAAATTAAAAATCTCCAAGTAAATGCAAAATTAGAAATACTGAAACCAAAGGAAAGATTAATAAACCTGAAATTGAGAAAACTGTTGAACAAATAAATTAAACCATTTTTTTAAAATAGAAAAACCAATAAAATAGATAATTTGGTCAATTTGATTAAAAAAAAGAAAGAAGAAAACCAAATTACCAATATCAAAAATGAAAGGGGTAAACTCACCTCCAGTGAGGAGGAAGTTAAAATAATAATTAGAAATTACTTTCCCCGGGGGTGGAGCCAAGATGGCGGAGTAGAAAGATGCACATACACATAGCTCCAAACCCACAACCCATAGAACACCTGCAAATAGCAACTCACTGTGAATTCTGCAGCACCAGAGGCCACAGAACATTGGAGTGAAGGAGATTTCTGTTCCAGAGGGACCTGCAAACCTCTCGCAGAGGGTCCTTTGCGCTGCGGACTGGGTGCCGTGGACTGGGAGCCAAGCACAGCCCTGCTGCAGCTGCAGCACCAAGATGAACAGATCCGAGTGGGCTTCAGGGACGGGATCTCCAGCGGCCTCGCGGGTCACTCCACCTAAAGGTGACGGGGGTCGGTGAGAGGGTCTCTTTGGCGGGTTGAGAGGGGAGTGGGGTGCCCCAATAACTCAGGCCCCCTCGGGAGGCAACAGCGGAGGGGGGAGCAGACCTGGGCTCCCCAAGCAGGCAGGAGCCCAGATCCATTGTTGAAGGTCTCTGCATAAACCCCCTGAGGGAATTGAGCCCGTGAGGTGGCCCTGCCCCAAGATGAGAAGCTGAACTTAATCTCACACTGAATAGCAGCCCCGCCCCTGCTGAAAGCCCTGAGGCTGGGAAGCAGCATTTGAATCTCAGACCCCAACCGCTGGCTGGGCAGATCTGGAGGCCAAGTGAGTGTGAAGAGGATGCTCAGAACTCAAGTCACTGGCTGGGAAAATGCCCAGAAAAGGGAAAAGAAATAAGACTATAGAAGGTTACTTTCTTGGTGAACAGGTATTTCTTCCCTTCCTTTCTGATGAGGAAGAACAATGCTTACCATCAGGGAAAGACACAGAAGTCAAGGCTTCTGTATCCCAGCCCACCCAATGGGCTCAGGCCATGGAAGAGCTCAAAAAGGATTTTGAAAATCAAGTTAGAGAGGTGGAGGAAAAGCTGGGAAGAGAAATGAGAGACATGCAGGTAAAACATGAACAGCAGGTCAGCACTCTGCTAAAGGAGACCCCAAAAAATGCTGAAGAAAATAACACCTTGAAAAATAGGCTAACTCAACTGTCAAAAGAGGTTCAAAAAGCCAATGGGCAGAAGAATGCTTTCAAAAGCAGAATTAGCCAAATGGAAAAGGAGGTCCAAAAGCTCACTGAAGAAAATAGTTCTTTCAAAATTAGAATGGAACAGATGGAGGCCAATGACTTTATGAGAAACCAAGAAATCAGAAAACAAAACCAAAAGAATGAAAAAATGGAAGATAATGTGAAATATCTCATGGAAAAACAACTGACCTGGAGAATAGATCCAGGAGAGACAATTTAAAAATTATGGGACTATCTGAAAGCCATGATCAAAAAAAGAGCCTAGACATCATCTTTCATGAAATTATCAAGGAAAACTGCCCTGAGATTCTAGAACCAGAGGGCAAAATAAGTATTCAAGGTATCCACAGACCACCGCCTCAAAGAGATCCAAAAAGAGAAACTCCTAGGATCATTGTGGCCAAATTCCAGAGTTCCCAGGTCAAGGAGAAAATATTGCAAGCAGCTAGAAAGAAACAATTCAAGTATTGTGGAAATACAATCAGGATAATACAAGATCTAGCAGCTTCTACATTAAGGGATCTAAGGGCATGGAATAGGATATTCCAGAAGTCAAAGGAACTAGGACTAAAACCAAGAATCACCTACCCAGCAAAACTGAGTACAATACTTCAGGGGAAAAATTGGTCTTTCAATGAAATAGAGGACTTTCAAGCATTCTTGATGAAAAGACCAGACCTGAAAAGAAAATTTGACTTTCAAACACAAGAATGAAGAGAAGCATGAAAAGGTAAACAGCAAAGAGAAGTCATAAGGGACTTACAAAAGTTGAACTGTTTACATTCCTACATGGAAAGACAATATTTGTAACTCTTGAAACTTTTCAGTATCTGGGTACTGGGTGGGATTACACACACACACATGCACATGCACACGCACACACACATAGAGACAGAGTGCACAGAGTGAATTTAAGAGGATGGGATCATATCTTAAAAAAATGAAATCAAGTAGTGAGAGAGAAATACATTGGGAGGAGAAAGGGAGAAATGGAATGGGGCAAATTATCTCTCATAAAAGAGGCAAGCAAAAGACTTTTTAGTGGAGGCAAAAAGGGGAGGTGAGAGAAAAACATGAAGTTTACTCATCACATTCCACTAAAGGAAGGAATAAAATGCACACTCATTTTGGTATGAAAACCTATCTTACAATACAGGAAAGTGGGGGACAAGGGGATAAGCAGGGTGGGGGGGATGATGGAAGGGAGGGCATGGGGAGGAGGGAGCAATTTGAGGTCAACACTCATGGGGAGGGACAGGATCAAAAGAGAGAATAGAAGTAATGGGGAACAGGATAGGATGGAGGGAAGTATAGTTAGTGTTATACAACACAACTATTATGGAAGTCATTTGCAAAACTACACAGATTTGGCCTATATTGAATTGCTTGCCCTCCAAAGGGAAGGGGTGGGGAGGGAGGGAGGTAAAGAAGTTAGAACTCAAAGTGTTAGGAACAACTGTCGAGTAATGTTCTTGCCACTAGGAAATAAGAAATACAGGTAAAGGGGTATAGAAAGTTATTTGGCCCTATAGGACAAAAGAGAAGATGGAGACAAGGGCAGAGAGGGATGATAGAAGAGAGGGCAGATTGGTGATAGGGGCAATTAGAATGCTCAGTGTTTTGAGGTGGGGGGAGGGGACAAAAGGGCAGAAAATTTGGAACACAAAATTTTGTCAAAATGAATGTTAAAAGTTAAATAAAAAATAAACAAACAAACAAGAAATTCCTAAACTCTTCCCCCTTGATAAAACCATGCTCAAAGGCCTAAAAGTTCTATAGAAGTTAGTAAGACACACACACCTTGAGGTAGACCTTGGAGGGATGTATAAGATCTGAATAGGTGGATAGCAGAAAAGGTGGAGCATTAATAATGGCCTAGAACCATTCAAATGGTTCAAACTCAAACCAAGGCAAATTTGTGGGACAATGAACCACCAAACTCTTTAGGCTGTAGTAGGGGGCATCTATGGAGAGGAATAATGGCGCTAAAGGGGCAAAAAAAAAAAAATAAAAAAAGAAAATAAATAAAAAAAAGAAAAAAAGAAAAATTCTCCAGGACCAGATGGATTTACAAGTGAATTCTATCAAATATTTAAAGAAGAGTTAATTCTAACACTATATAGACTATTTGGGAAAATTGTCGAAGAAGGAGTCTTACCAAATTCTCCAATATGGTTCTGATACCTAAACCAGGAAAAGCCAAAACAAAGAAAGAAAATTATAGACCCATTTCTCTAATGAATATAGACACTAAAATTTTAAATAAGATATTAGCAGAAGGAATATAGCAACTTATCATGAGAATAATACATTATGATCAAGTAGGATTCATACCAGGAATGCAGGGCTGGTTCAATATTAGACAATCTAGTAGCACTATCAATCATATCAACAACAAAACTAACAGAAATCACATGATTATCTCAATAGATGCAAAAAAAGCTTTTGACAAAATACAATACCCATTCCTATTGAAAACACTGGAAAGCATGGGAATAAATAGAACTTTCCAAAAAATAACAAACAATATCTACTTAAAACCATCAGCCAGCATTATATGCAATGGCAATCAGCTAGATACATTTCCAGAAAGGTCAAAGGTAAAACAATGATGTCCATTATCACCATATATCAATATGGTATTAGAAATGCTGACTGTAGCAATAAGAGAAGAAAAATAAATTGAAGGAATTAGAATAGGCAAAGAAGAAACTAGGTTATCACTCTTTGCAAATGATATGATGATTTACTTAAAGAATCAAGTAAAAAAAAACTATTTGTAATAATAAACAACTTTGGCAAAGTTGAAGGTTACAAAATAAACCCGCATAAATCACCTGCATTTGTTTATATTACTAACAAAACCAATAGCAAGAGATACAAAGAGAAATCCCATTTAAAGCTATTGTAAACACTATAAAATATCTAGGAGTCTCCCTGACAAAACAAACCCAGGGACTATATGAACACATTTACAAAACACTTTTCACACAAATAAAGTTAGATCTAAGTAACTGGAAAAAACATCAGTTGCTTGTGGGTAGGCCAAGCCATAATAAAAATGACAATTCTGCCAAAATTAATTTACTTATTCAGTGTCATACCAATAGAAAAGATAACATCAAAATTCATCTGGAAGAATAATAGATCCAGAATGTCAAGGGAAATAATGAAAAGAAATGCTAGGGAAAGAGGCCTAACCCTACCAGATCTCAGATTTTACTATAAAGCAGCAATCATCAAAACCACTTGGTACTGGCTAAGAAACAGAGAGGTAGACCTGTGGAATAGATTAGGTACTCAAAACACAATAGTCAATGAATATAGCCATCTACTGTTTTATAAACCCAAGAACCTCAGCTTCTGGGATAAGAATTCACTATCTGACAAAAATTGCTGGGAAAATTGGATAACAGCATGGTGGAAACTGGGCATAGACCAATGCCTGACAGTGTACACAACAATAAAGTCCAAATGGATACATGATCTAGGTATAAAGACTGATAGTATAAACAAATTTGAGGAGCAAATAACAGTGTATTTGACAGATTTATGGAGAATGGAGAAATTTACGACCCAAGAAGAGATAGAGAACATTATGAAGTGCAAAGTGGATAATTCTGATGACATCAAATTGAAAAGTTTTTGCCCAAACAAATCCAATGCAGCCAAGATTAGGAGGGAAGCAGAAATCTGAGAAAGAATTTTTGCAACTGATATCTATGATAAAGGCCTCATTTCTAAAATACATGGAGAACTGAGTCAAATGTAGAAGAATACAAGTCATTCCCCAATTGATACATGATCAAAGGATATGAACAGGGAATTTTCAGAAGAAGAAATTAAAACTATCTATTATCATATGAAAAAATGTTCTAAATCTCTATTGATTAGAGAGATGCAAATGAAAACAACTCTGAAGTACCATGTCACACCCATCAGATTGGCTACCATGACAAAATAGGAAAGTAATAAATGTTGGAGAAGATGTGGGAGAGTTGGTGAAACTGTGAGCTGATCCAGCCATTCTGGGGAGAAGTTTGGAACTATGCCCAAAGGGCTACAAAAATGTGCATACCTTTTGACCCACCAATATTGCTTCTGGGACTCTATCCCAAAGAAATCATAGAAATGGGAAAGCGTCTGTAACATGTACAAAAAATATTTATAGCAGCTCTCTTTGTAGTGGCCAAAAACTGGAAATCAACTGGAACTGGATCCTCATCAATTGGGGAATGCCTGAACAAGTTGTGGTATATGAATGTAATGGAAAAGTATTGCACTATGATAAACGATGAGCAGGAAGACTTTAGAGAAGTCTGGAAAGACTTATATGAAATGATGTTGAGTGAAAGGAGCAGAACCAGGAGAACTCTGTGCACAGCAGCAACCACAGTGTGCGAGGAATTTTTCTGATAGACTTAGTACTTCACTGAAATCCATGGACTTAAAAATTTCCAGTGAACTCTTGAGGCAAAACACCTTCCACATCTAGAGAAAGAACTATGTAATTGGATCTCAGATAGAAACAGACCATTTTCTGTTGCATTATGTTTTGTTTTGTTTTATGGTTTCTCCCATTCATTTTAATTCTTCTATGCAACATGCATTTAATAGGAACATATGTGTAGAACCTATATAAGATTGTATGCTGTCTCAGGGAGGGATTGGGGAGAGAGAGGGGAATGAGGGCAAGGGAATATATAAAAATATAAGATATATGGAAGTGATTGTCAAACACAGAAAACAAATAAAATAATTCAATTAAAAAAAAAGAAAGAACACATCAATCACCTCAGGAAAGAGGTCGCAAAATAAAAACCCCAAGGAGTCAAATTTCAGAATTATCAGGTCTAGGAAAAAATAATTCAAGTGGCCAGAAAGAAGCAATTCACATATCAGGGAATCACAACCATCATCACACAGAAGCTGGCAGCTGCAACATTAAAGGATCAGAGGTCATGGGATATGATATTCCAGAGGGGAAAAGACTTGGAACTATAACCAAGAATCACTTAGCTACCAAAATTAAGGATAATACATCAAAGGAAAAAAATGGTCATTCAACCAAATAGAAGGATTTCAAGCCTTCCTAAGGAGATCAGAACAAACCAACGTTTGAACTCTAATATTAAAACCCAAAAGAAGCATAAACTGGTAAAAAGGAAAAGAAAATATAAAGGATTAAATAGAGCTAAACTATTTACATACCTACACAGGAAGAAGATTCTTATAACTCTTAAAAATTGGATCACTAATAGTGCAAATGAAAGAAATATATGTAGACAGAAAATATGGATGTAAGGTGAATTTGAAGGAATGACATAAAATTAAGTGAAGAAAAAAGGAGTAAAAATGGTGCAGAAGAGAAGGAGAGATAGAAAGGGGTAATTTGTCTCATATGAAGAGACAAGAAAGACCTATTGTAATGGTTGGGAATGTGAGATGGTGGGCCATGAGCTTAGCTTGAACCTTACTCTCAGCAGAATTGTCTTAAAAAGAGAATAGTATACACAATCAGTTGAATATAGAAATCTACCTTACCTGACAAGGAAATTAGAAGGGAGAACATTAAATAAATAGGTGGTGACATAAGGGAGGGAAGATCAGGGAAGTGGTACACAGAAGCAAAACGCTGGTAAAGTGGGAATGGGTGAAATTAGAGAAAGCACAAATAGGAGGAAGAATAAGATCAAAGAAACATATAGTTAGCAATCATAACTGAATGTGAGATGACCCCTCTCATTAAACAGAATCAAATAGCAGAGTACATTAAAAAAAAAAAAAAAACAGAATCTTACAAAATTTTGCTTACAAGAAACACCCTTGAAACAGAGACACTCACACTGAGTAAAAGTAAGGGATTGGAGCAGAATCTATTGCGCTTCAACTGAAGTAAAAAAAAAAAAAAAAAAGATGGGGGTAGGAATCCTGATCTTCCACAAAGTAAAAGCAAAAATACACCAAATTCAAAGGGATAAGGAAAGAAACTACATCTTGCTAAAAGGTACCATAGACAAAGAAGCAATGAAATTAGAAAAGCAAGGAATAGTCTAATTGCCATATCTATGGGGAAGGGGAAAATTCATAACCATGTAAGAGACAGAGATCATTATGAAATGTAGAATAAATAATTTTGATCATATTAAGTTGAAAAGATTCTATATAAACAAAATCAATGCAGCCAAGATAAGAAGGAAAGCAAAGCTGGGAAATAATCTTTACAGCAAATGTCTCTGATAAAGACTCAGATACATAAAGAACAGAATCAAATTTATGTGAATAAAAGTCATTTGCCAATTGATCGGTGGTAAAAGGATATGAACAAGCACTTTTCAGATGAGGATATCAAAGATATCTATAAGCACATGAAGAAGTGCTCTATATCATTTTTGATTAGAGAAATACAAATTAAAACAACTCTGAGTTACCATCTCATACCACCAAGATTGGCTAATATGACAGAAAAGGAAAATGATGCATTTTGGAGAGGATGTGGGAAAATTTGGACCCTAGTGTACTTTTGGAGTTGTGAACTCATCCAAACATTCTGGAGAGCAATTTGGAATTATGCTTAAAGAGTAACCAAACTGTGCAAATCCTTTGATCGAGCAATATCATTACCAGGTCTATATCCCAAAGAGATCATAAAATGGGGAGAAGGACTCACTCATGCAAAAATATTTATGGAATTCCGATTAATGCAAAATATTGGAAATTGAGGGAGTGAACATCAACTGGGGAATGGTTGAACAAGTTGTGACATATGAATATAATGGAATATTATTGTCCAATAAGAAATGAAGAAGAGGCAGATTTCAAAAACATCTTCAAAACTTATACAAAGTGATACAAAATGAAATGAGCAGAACCCAGAAAAGATTGTACACATTATCAGCAACATTATGTGATGATCAACTGTGAATGACTAAGCCCTTCTTAGCAACACAATGATCCAAGACAAGTACAAAGGATTCTTGCAGGAAAATCCAATCCATATCCAGATAAGAACTGGTGGACTCAGACTGCAGACTGAAATATATTTTTTTTCACTTAATTTATTCTTTCTCATGGTTTATTTTCTGTTGCCCTGTTTCTTATTTCACAACTGTGATAAATATGGAAATATGCTTTATTTCATTGCACATATATAAACTATATCAAACTGTCTACCGTTTTCATAGGAGGGAGGATAGGGAGAGGGGAGAAAAAGTTGAAACTCAAAATCTGGTAAAAATGAGTGCTAAATTTTTTCTAAATATCTACTTGGAAAAAAAAGTAGTATTTAAAGAAAACAAAACAAATCTTAAAAAGTGAGTATAAAGGAAAAAAAAATTTAAAGGAAAATAAATTTAATGAAATAGATGATTTTCAAGCATTCCTGATGAAGAGACCTGAATTGAACAGAAAATTTAACTTTCAAATACAATACTCAAGAGAAACATAAAACGGTAAAGATAAAAGAGAAATCATAAGGGACTTAATGAGGTTAAATATTTGTGTTTCTACATAGACAGTTAATAATTATTACTCCTAAGAAATATTATTATTAAGGCAGTTATAGAAATAATTTCCACAAACTGAAGATGTGTATATGAGGACTATAATGGGATGATTTCAATAAAATAAGAGAAAGAAGGATACACCAGCAGAAGAAGGAAAGGAGAGCAGAAATGGAGGAAATTATCTTACCAAAAAGAGGTCTAAAAGGAAGAACTTCTAAAATGGAGAGGGAGATGGATCAGTGGATGAAATGCTTAAACCTTACTCTCATTTGATTTGACTCAAAGAAGCAATAATATACATGTATGTATGTATATATATATGTATATATATATGTATGTTTGTGTGTGTATGTATATATATATATATATATATATATGTATATATATATATATATATATATATATATATATATATATATATACACATTTGGGGACTGGATTCTATCTTAACCTACAGAGAATTAGGAAGGGAAGAAGATAAGTGAAAGGAAGATTACTTGAAGGGAGGGAGGATTAAGGGAGATATTGGTCAGAAGTAAAACAGAATTTTGAGGAGGGACATGATAATGAAGAATGAAGAAAATAAAAAACAGAAAAAAATAGAAAAAAATAGGTTAGAGGGAAATACACAGTTAATAACTGTGAATGTGACTGGGATAAACCAATTCATGAAATAGAAGCTGATAGCACAATGGATTTCAAATCAGAATACAAATACAATGTAATTTACAAGAAATACACTTGAAATAGAGATTCACTCATAGAGTAAAAATAAGAGGCTTTAGCAAATTCTTTTATGCTTCCACTAAAGTAAAAATAAACAAGCAAACAACAAAGGTAGCTATGCTGCAGAGCAGATAGAGTGCTAGGCCTGATGTTATAGAGACTCATATCCCTGAGTTCAAATTTGACCCATGACACTTACTATCTGTGTAACCCTGGTCAAGTCATTTAGCCCTCTTTGCCTTCATTTTCTGATGTTTGTAAAGAGCTGGAGAAGGAAATGATAAACCATCCCAGTGTCTTGAACAAGAAAACCCCAAATGTTGTCACATGGAGTCAGACATAATCAACAATTAATAAAATTAACAATTTCCTCTGCATCTCTTTAGTAGTCTGGAGAAAAAGAATTATAAAATAAGAAGACAACAGCAGAAGTATCAATAAGATAGTAAATATCAAAACACTTTTTTTCTATTTTAGCCCAATTGAGCAACACTAGTATGATTTTCTCTGATAATGGTAATGATGATGATGACAAGAAGGATAAAAAGCAATAGCTAGAAGGTTCATTTTGTTTTATTTCTGCAAAAACAAAACACAAAACAACTCTACTTGTGCTTTTTTTTTGATCTTCATATTATTCTGATGATCACAATCCTTATTGACATCAAAGTCATCTGCTAAACACCACTTGGTAAAGAATATAAACCATAATTATATGTCATGTTCCCTGCCCCACAATCTGAAACTGGAAGATGAAATAGATGAATAACAACAGAAAATATTAATATTTGAAATAGAGGCAAAAATATTCTTCCCTTTTCCATCTTTATGAAAATTCTTGTACTAGTTTCCAATATGAATTGATGTTTGTCAAGATCTTTAAAAGTGGAATTTTAGCAAGTTTATTCATTCATTAGAGTGTTATCACAGTGCCATCCTTGGTTTTTAAACAGTAGATGTATTTTATAGGTGAAAGAGTCTTATAATAATGTTCTTCTAATATTTTAGTTATAAACGATATGTTTTCTTGCATAGAATATTTCATTATTGAGTTAATAGTATGAGTATGTGTTTTGTGGGTATATACACATGTATATATGTATATATCACAATATAGGTATTTTGAATAAAAAGACAGATTTTAGCTTGGAGCAATATGATCCTTAGAAGCATTTTCTGTCTGAAGATCCATCATAGAAAGCAAAATTTAGTTTGTCAGAGGAAACCAGGAATGGTTAGAGTCTCTTTGGCCATTTCTTCTATGACTCAGAGATTTTTCTTCCAAATTAACTCCATTCAGACAATAAGACTTGTTTACACTTAAATATAACTATGTTCCTTGAGCTGACTGGCATAATCTTATGTGGTATAGCTTGCACAAATGGAATATTCTCTAACAAGAAATTGGTAAAGCAATTAAACTCAGTAAATGTGTACTATTTCTCCTGTCTCCTAAGTCCTTGGATACCTGGTTGGATGTAATATGTGCCTGTTGTCATGGGTTTGGTATTTTTGGATACTCAGATAACTATAATTATATACTCTTTCCTCAACATTATGAAAGCCCATTTCTGAAACAGACTTCTGATGTACAGCCTGGTGATTATCCTGTCACCCCAGCCTACATTTCTTTCCTTGTACTGCTGCCATTGCCATTTTATCCTAAAACATTAAATGAGATAGTGAAAAAATGCAGATCTTCTGAATTCCTTTCTATCCCCATTCCATTCTTTTCTTCTATTTTGAGCATCAACCAGTGGCTGGTTACTCTTTTTAGTAAGCTAATCACATGCATATATAGATAGCAAGCACTCTTCTATCCTGTGTGTGGAGGTTTTATTGACCTACTTACATTCCACCTCATTTAGCACCATGGCTTTCAAGGATATGGAGAAAATGAGCCTAAAACTAGAAGGATCTAGACAGCAAAAGCAAAGTAGGATGGTTGTTTTCAAACATTTCATATCTATAAAAGGGAAGGTACATTTATTAGAGATATTTTTAAAAGGAGAAAAGACTGGATATAATGTACCATGACACTAAGTAGTTAAAGCTTGTGTGTGTGTATGTGAGTACACATATATACATATACATGCATATACATATATATATAATATACACATACATATACGTGCACTCACACAACTAGATATTTGAACTTCAGTGATAGTAAGAAGAAAAAACCTTCCTTTCAGCCCTTTGAGTTCATTTGAATATAGGAGACTTACAAGTTACTGCTGGTTTCTAAGATAAATTGCTGACTTATTGAGTTACAAGAACATAGCTTCTCTGATATTTATTTGAATAACAACTGAGTGTGTTTTGCTTTTCTCTCCATCTTAAGAAAAACAAAATAAAACATTAAGCATTTGAATACTGTGCACTTCTGAGTTTGTATGTATTTCAATTCCCTTTGATAAACTTGCAGGAAGAATGTTTACATACAAATATTGGAATTTTCATGCTGCAGGAAAAAATGTCCCATATTCACACTTACATTCTGCTTTGGAATTCTGACTTCACATGTGTTCTCATTCTCCCCAACCTGCTTATTCCCTACCCCTTCCCCCATTGCTACTTCACTTAGTTTTCTTTTCCTGGAGGAGACTTTATTTCTGACTGTTCTTCTAACTCCGTTTCTTTAAACAAAATCAAACTTGACTGCACATATTCCAAAAACCAGCAAAGGAAAGAGGGCAGGCAGATGCTTTTCCTCATTCCCATCCCACATTTTTTATTCTCCAGTTAAAACAAAGCAAAGCAATAAAAAAAAAAGAATTATTATATTAAAGGTGTTTTTTTCTTTCTTATTTAGTTGATTCTGAACTCCGCCAAAGCAGGAAATATCTGTTTTCATGGAATTTAGAGTACCAAAAATGATTAATAGACACTAACAAATCTGAAAATCTTTTTATAAACTTAATGCATAGAATTGCTTCCTTTAAAAGAAGCCACTTTTAAAGTATTTTCTTGAATATTTATGTTGTTCTAGTCTTTCTCCCTATTTCCTTTTCCTTAAGGGGTGGATAAAGTAATAAATATCTGTTTTCAAAATAGAAGTAAAGCAATGGCTTCTGGGCTTGAATTAAGAAAGCCTAACTAGGTAGGTGACATACCTTGTCCAATAGAATTACGTTCAAAATAAGTTTCTGTAATTTTTTTCAATTCCTCTTTTGTTTTTTATTTTTTTTTGTTGTTGTTTTATTTTGTTTTTTGATTCAAAAGTCATCTCTGTAAATCATTTCTTGTCTCTGACATCTAAGGAGTCAGCTGACCTGGTTTGAAGTGCAAATGCTAGCTTTGTAAATTAAATCATGTTATGCTTAGAAATTTGGTGCCTCAGTTTCTTTTATTTCAGATAATTGATTTAATAAGGGATATTCAAAAGAAGATCCTTCCTTAATTATTATGATCCTTATCAGTCACACATGGAGAAAGAAAAGTTTCCGGCCAAATGATGTATAAGAAGTGCTGGAGCCTTTGATTTACAAGAGAAATTGATTGTCATTAAGCATATGCAGCAGAAAGAACCCCAGTATACGCAGAAGGGTCTGCTGTACAGGTTCTTAGATCTGCTTTTCTAAAAGGAAAGCAACTTTTTTGGGGGGAGGTCAACAATCTTCTTTAACTATGTTCACCAAGAGATAAAATACAAGCAGAGAAATAAAAACCAATTGTCTGACCATAAGTATTATATCACAGATCAACAGACAGATCCAGCTGTGTGACCATTACATACATATACAGTTACCAGAGAGAAAAGAGCCAACATCTGATTTTCAAAGCCAGGAACTTCTACCCAGAGTCTCATCTGGCCAAACAAATATTTCCAGTGAGTAAGTCCCAAAGCAAAAACTCACCTCGGAGTATATATATATATACACTTCTCAGAAGTGGAGCGCATCAATACCCTTGAGAACCAGTGCCTCATTAGAAATTAACAGAAGATGTGGGCCTTCCTACAAAAACGAATCTCCCTTAATCAAACTTTCCTTAATGGGAAGGCCCATTTATGAGTGGGAAAGATCTTTAACTCTTTAGAAATTAACAAAAGGTATGGGGCTGAAACAAAACAACCTGCCCCTAATCAAGCTCCCCTTAATGGGCTCCACTTGAGGCCTCTTAATGGACAGGGAAGATCTCTAACTTGACATTAGCATTACAGCATAATAAAAACAAGGGCAATGGAGCAGGAAAAAAATAATCAGAGAAGCACAGACAAATGCAGTTTTAGGAACAGCAAAGAGACAACTTGGCCTACTACATCTGCTCTCATACAAAGCTCTAAGAAGACAATAGTCAATATTGAATCCAGGACAGAGTAAAGAACTGTATATATATATATGTATATATATATATATATATATATATATATATATATATATAAATAAATGTGCATATGTATGCACTCAATTTACCTATATGTTCATGCAGATAGATTTCATGTCTGTGTGTCCACATATTGGTGTGTCCACATATATTTGTTTATAAATAGATATATGCATATGTGTGTACACATATCTAAAACATAGATATATGTGTGTATATACATATATTTAAGCCTGTAGATATGAATAGCACACATAGAGATAACACATATTCATATGTTTATGTTTTTCAGTGAATAATTTGCTTTTTATCTCCCATCTCCCCTCCCTCGTAATAAATAAAAAAACCCAATAAAAATAGAAAATAATAAAAAAATAAAATAGAGAACAAATAGAAAGAAAACAAAACAAAAACATGACAAATATGCTTAGACAAAGTTAATTCCTCAATTCATCATGTCTCAGTCTGTCTGGTTAGCTATTTTTTAGGATATGGATCACAAGCTTACAAACTTCATAAGTCCTTAAGAATAACTGTTGGTTATTGAGTTGATCATAGTTAAGTGTTTCAATGTTTCTTGTCTTAATTTTATTTTTATTATATAAATTGTTCTCCTCCTTCAGCTTTCTGGCTTCATTTTTTATCAGTTCATTAAAATTTTCTTGGATTTCCCTGAAACTGTCATTTCTTATTGAGCATCTAATTTTTAACTACTATGTTCTATGACATTGGAAGGTTTGCTAACAATAACAAAAGTATGATTGAGAGGTTAAATGACCCAGTGGGATTGATTCTATCATATGAAGTCTTGAATTTTTGAGTATCACATCATTTTTGCACACAAAGAACTCAAACATAATCATTTTGCTCCTCCTTGAGAGTTTATTATTTTTATATATGCCTAATTGCTAATATCCTTGCAAGCAAAGTATATGAAACAGATCCTACTGAAATATTAAATTTAAATATCTAACTGAATTTGATATGAACAATTCAAAGTAAGGATTAGTTGTATCATAAATTATTTGAACAAAAGGATTATATTGATATTGTATTGAACTGAGTTCAAATAAAGAAACTTTTAATGGCTGCTACATACATGGCATTGAGTATCCTCAGATACAAGGACAAAATAGCTCTGTGTTTAAAGAATTCCCATCCCCTGCTTGAATACATTTTATCCAGAACTTAACATATTGACTCTGAAATAGGTACAGTGCTCAATATATATTTATTGCTTTGATATCTCTGATTAATTTTGAAAAAGTATCTGCACAAAAATAATATTCTGTTTACCAATAGTTCTACAAAATCTTTCCTACATATCAGATGTGTTTCTAAAGATAGGGAAAATGTGCATGTTTGTGTGGGTATGTATGTGTATTTGTGTGTATGTGTGTTTGTGTGTGCTCAAATATTGGCCTGAATTATCCACTTTGCTTTTCTGTATTGCCAAAGTTCACTGACCTCTTTATATTGTTCTATGGAGACCGGGAATTAAAATCCAGTATTTGATGGCATGTCTTCAAAGGCATTGCTCATGAGTCATGCTCATATTATGATAATTATCAAGTGCTTGGTGAATCTCAAATGAACTTGTATTCTTTGAAGTCAAAGAAAGGCATACATTTCATGCCCCAGAGTTAACAAAGATAAAAATGCAAGGTTTGCTCAGTGATGACAACTACAAAAGCATTGTTAAAATAATGGCTTTACTCTTCTTGTCACATAATAGTATAGTGACTGTTAAAGAGCTTCAGGGAAGTTTAGCAGATTGTGCAAAATTGATGAATAATGGCTTTCAATCAGGGTTGCTAAATAGCAAAATCATTGACTTCATTCTACTGTGGTTTGTCATATTTTCCAGAATTCTTTTGTAATCATAAAAGAATGTCTTTATGTGCATTATGGAACACAGTGGTACATACTCATGAAGCATTCTTAGGGATGGGGTTTTGTACAGAGAGACTGGAGATCTTATGCTTCATAACACTAATCTACAGAGAGTTTTTAAAAAAGATTCTTGAGAGTCAAAGGAGACAGAAATGATCTGTCTCGAGAACTGATAGATCAAGGATAATTTGAATGCAAATATGGTGTAGAATTCAAAAATAGTCCCAGGAAAAAACTGATAACTTAGCAGGGTTCAAAAAATTGAGTGACTGAATCTACTGAACAAAGAGTTAGAGAAAGTGTCACTTAATCCAACCTTGCCCTTACGTTGCATTCAAGAGCCTATAATGTTGCCACCACTAACATAACCATTTTAAGTTCATTTAAATACAAATTCTTCTCTAATATATCTACTCCATTCTAGTCAAATCAATCCTTTTCTATATATCAGAAAAATATTTTTATTTTCTTTTAATTTAATTAATTTTTTTTTTTAGTTTTCAACATTCATTTCCACAAGATTTTGAGTTCCAAATTTTCTCCCTATCTTTCCCTTCCAGTCACTCCAAGGAATTGTGCATTCTGCTTACCCCTTCCCCCAATCTGCCCTCTCTTCTATCATACCTCTCCCTTCTCTCATCCCCGTCCCCTCTATTTCCTTGAAGGGCAGCATAGATTTCTATACCTCATTGCCTGTAATTTTTATTTCCCAGTTGTATGGAAAAACAATTTTTAACATTCATTTTTAAAACTTTTAGTTCTAATTCCTCTCCCTTCCTCCATCCCCACCCATCCCCATTGAGAAGGAAAACAATTCAACTTAAGGTTATGCATGTGTAGTCATGCCAAAGACTTCCATAACAGTCATGATGTGAAAGACTAACTATATTTCCCTCCATCCCATCCTGCCCCCGATTTGTTCTGTTCTCCCTTTGACTCTGTCCCTCCTCAAAATGCTTACTTCTAGTTACCCCCTCCTCCTATTTGCTCTCTCTTCTATCATCCCACCATACCCACAGTCCTTATACCCTTTCCAACTACTTTCCTGTAGGGTAAGGTAGGTTTTCATATCCAAATGAGTGTACATGTTATTCTTGCCTTAAGCCAAATCCCATGAGAGTAAGGTTCATTTTTACCTCTCATACCCTCCCTTTCCCCCTCCATTGAAAAAGCTTTTTCTTGCCTCTTTCATGTGAATGATAATTTACCTTATTATATATTTCCTTTCCTCCTTCTCCCAACATATTCCTCTCTCACTCCTCAATTTTACATTTTTAGATATTATCTCTTCAGATTCAACTCACCCTATGCCCTCCCTGTCTCTCTCTCATATATAATATATATAATTCCCTTCAGTCACTCTTATACAGAGAAAAATTTCAAGAGTTACAAATATTATCTTTCCATGTAGGAATGTAAACAGTTCAATTTTAGTAAGTCCTCTGTGATTTCTCTTTCCTGTTTACCTTTCATGCTTCTCTACATTTTTGTATTTGAAAGTTAAAATTTCTATTCAGCTCTGGTCTTTTCATCAAGAATGCTTGAAATTCCTCTATTTCATTGAATGATCTTTTTTCCCCTCAAGTATTATGCTCAGTTTTGCTAGATAGATGATTCTTGGTTTTAATCCTAGCTACTTTAACCTCTGGAATATCATGTTCCAAGCCCTTTGATCCCTTATTATAGGAGCTATTAGATCTTCTGTTATCCTGATTGTGTTTCCACAGTATTTGAATTGTTTGTTTCTGATTGCTTGCAATATTTTCTCCTTGACCTGAGAGCTCTGAAATTTAGTTACAATATTCCTAGAAGTTTTCCTTTTGGGATCTCTTTCAGGAGGTGATTGGAGGATTCTTTCAATATACACTTTACCCTATGGTTCTATAATATCAGGGGCAACTTTCCTTGAAAGTGGAGAAGGAGAAGACACAGTTCTTCCCTAATGGACTTTTCAATTTATTTAACAGGACAAGAGGAATATGTGCAAAATTTGAAAAAAAATATATAATAATGCAGCATATTCAACTTGAATGTTTGCAAAATATTTTTTCACTGTCTCCTGTGAACCTCTAAACAACTCTATGAAATAGCTTGTATAGGTATTATTGCACTTATATTGTAGATGAGGAAAACGAGAATCAGAAATATTAACTGACTTGTCCACTGTCACAGACCTAGTAAGCATGGATTGTAGAATTTAAACTTAGTTATTCCTGACTCCATTTTTAATCCACAACACACCATGTTAGCCATATGACAGTAGAGTTTCAAAGGAAAAAATGAAGAATATTTAGTAAAGAATTTAATAATAATACAAACAGTTATACATCTCCTCATAACATGGCATATTAAAGCTAACAGGAGTCTTAGAGATCATCTAGTCCAAATTCACTTTTTTTCCTAAGGAAAGAAAGGCTTAAGAAATTTACTGACATTCACAGATACATCAAACAGTGCTAAATATCAGCAAAGTCTAAGTTAAAGCCTAATTCTCCTGATTCCCTCTCTAATCCTCTGTTTGCTATGCCACACTATCACTGGTATTCCCATCCAACTACTTTCATTCATATATAAACAGTCAATAATCCAAGTCTGAGGATTCTCTTGCTTAGAATATGTCTGATTTTCTTCTGGAAGAGTTAAATTGACCAGAAGGTTGAAGAACATGAGGACTTCCCCCCACCCTCTAATGATCACTTGTGTAATAGTTCACAAGATATGTGACCAGAAGGCAAATACTGTGGACAAGGAGTAGGGAACCTGTGGCATGGAGGCCACGTGTGGCCCTCTAGAGCCTCAAGTGTATTCCTTTGATTTAATCTGAACTTCACAGAACAAATTCCCTTAATAAAATGATTTGTTCCATAAATTTTGGAGTCAGTTCAAAGGTCACATCCAAGGACCTAGAAGGACACATGTAGCCTCCAAGCCATAGGTTCTCCACTCTTGCTCTAGCCTATTCTTTCAATCATAACTGAATTCAACCTTTTCCCCAGGTATATTTGTTAATTCATCAATTGCACATTTATTTCCCTTTCAAAAATGGAGAGGAAATGAAATGTAAAACCAAATCTAGGTGTTCTTAGTCTACATAATATTAAAATGAATTCATAATCTAGGTCCTAATACATTTAGGAAAGTTAATTCTTCGTAATGAATATGTGCCAGGCCTAGAGGCCTGAGGGCTACCCGAGTCTTACCTTACCTGTATCGCAGGTCTTCGGCTGGCCAAACCGGATAAACGTATGAGAGAAGAGACTTTACGGAGTCAAACAAGGGTTAGGCTTTTATTCAGGGTCCTGGTTACAAGTGCATGGGGAATTCTTCCTTAGGAGGGAGCGAGGAATCTCCCAAGGAGGCAAAGATCTTATAATAAGAGATTGGAAGCAGAAGTGTAAGTGGGGAGAGAGGGGGAGGGGAGAGCAAAGAGAGGAAAAACGGAGCCTTCTGTCCTATCCGCGCCCC
This sequence comes from Notamacropus eugenii, assembly GCF_028372415.1. NCBI lineage: Eukaryota > Metazoa > Chordata > Mammalia > Diprotodontia > Macropodidae > Notamacropus > Notamacropus eugenii. The sequence goes on from NC_092876.1 coordinate 290,105,791, forward strand.
TCCCGCACTAAGAGCGCTTTCAGGCTTTCCTGATCCCAATTAAGCTCTCTGGCCGTGTAGTTTGCATCTGAATACCGTGCCTGTTAGATAACAATAGGTGTGCCCAGACCCGGGACAGTCTCGAGGGGGATGCTCCTCCCATCATGTTTCTCACGGGAAGAGGCGGAAATACACGAGATTGCTCGGTCTCACTCCTCGATTCCCTGCTGTATTATGGGGGGCCTCATGAGAACTCTAAGATTTAGAAGTTCCCACCTTTACCCGCCCGAGACTGTCCACATGGAATTGAGCTTCCATCCCCAGCAAACATGGAACCTGATTAAATGGCATAAAGGTCTAGTTTCAAGTGTTGCAAATGATTCATACTTCCACTATTACTTTAAGTAACTTAACATCTTAGTTTCTCAGCTAACATCATGACATAAGCTTGAGGCAGGTACAGATCTACATTGATCGTTGGGATTTCATCATAAGTTTCTTATACTGTTAAAGATAAAAGTTATCTTTTTGTGTGTGTCATGGATCTGTTTGGCAGTCCAGTAAAGTTTATGGACCCCTTCTCAGAATAATGTTTTTGTCCTTCAATTTATAACTGAAGAAAGTGCTAACTTTCAGTTGTTGTTTAGTGAAAATAAAGATATCCACATTCAAATTCACAGATATCCATGACAACTACTCCAAGAACCCTACACTTAAATTCAGGAAAGTCTGGTTTTAAATCCTGATTCATAAATATAATAGCACTTAAAAACTCTCATCTTCTCTTTTTTTCTTGTCTAAAACAGGCAAAATAACAAGACATACTTCACAAGGTTATTGCTGTGTACATTTTAGTTATTATCTTTATTGTTGCTATTAATTATACTAAATAAAACATATCAAATTTTTAAAGATTTAAAATTGATTTTTAGTTATCCTGGATATTGTTTTCTGTGTTTGCTAATTTATTAGTCAACCAAACAACAAGTTCAGAAGTGACCATTTACTTTCTGCTTTGGACCAGACACTGTGGGAAGCACATAACAACAGTTACCATTTCTAGAGTGCACCAGAATTTTTCAAGCACTTTCATTTCAAATTGGCCTCACCATTTTTTGGTCTATAGAAATTACTAGAAAATACTGCAATATCATGCAGACTCATACAATACATTATTATTCTTTGGGGAAAATGAATGATGTTCCAAATAATAATAATAAGTGATGATGATGATGATAAATATAAAGCATTTTGCACTGACCCTCTCATTTAAACCTAAAAATATCCTGTCTATAAACATTTTCAGGTAATAAGCTATAACACCAACATGATGTTCACAGTACCTATGGTGGCCATGAATATGCTGGCTCAATTCTGAATCACAAAATGCAACAGACTCACCATGTGGAAGACAGAACCAAAACATTTATTCAAATACCAGAAAGTCAAATTCCCAACACCAGAAAGCCAAATCCATCACAGCAACAAAGAAATCTATACACAATAACAATGCAGAGGGCAATACCATCCCCAAGCCTTTCCTCTGTTAGACTTCCCACAAATCAGCTCCCTTAAAAAATCACAAACACGCTTTCTCACTTATGCTACCTAGCAACTGCTTTTCTCTCCCTCCCTCAGTTCTGACTACTCTGACCAAATTTTCTCCCAGCTCTGCTCTAGTTCTGCCTCTTCCTCTTTCATGTGACTTAGACTCATGTGACTCAGATTTCCTTGTGACTTAAGCAGGTCGCATGGGTCTATTAATTAATGGAAAAGATTTCCCATTTAATTTATCATTACGCAAGCATAAAAGCTCAAAAGAGTCCAAGATCACAGGCAGAAGCTTCGATAAATTCCAAATACAAGGTCTTCCCTTCCATGAACATGGTGATTCGTGGACATCATTTTGATTGTTTCACAGTAGACCAATGGTACTTTCCTTATTTTGGACACCCTAAATTTTTAATACCAACTTGGATTTTTGTAAACAATATTTATTATATTTGATCTTATATTAATAGTCTACAACAACCCTTGTAGATTCTATCAGCTTTGTTAACCTCATAAATAAATGCTTTCTCCACTCACACTGAAACTTTATTCAGAAAATGTTTTATGACAGAGTTTGTTTCCACAATGGGCTTATTATTCTTTATTACTTTTCTCTTCTTGCATAAAGATTGCTTTCATGTACATATTAATCTGATTCCTATGAAGAATATGAAGTAGAAACAAAGCTAACTTCAAAGCAGTTCTTAAAAATATCCAAAAAAATCTTGCAAAAATAATTCAAAGTTTCTCCCTTTTTACACATATATACATATGTATACATATATACATATGCATACATATGTATATATGTATCTATCAATATACATACATATACATGTATGCTAATCACTACCTTCACAGTTGATTACTGTCCCAAAATATTCTCTTTAAAACATAGCTAAAACAAAATCCAAATCTGAATGAAATGCAATGTTGCTTTACTCTTAATTAGCCATAGAATTATAGATATAGAGTTACAAGGAACCTAAGGTCAACAAGTTCAACTCCCTCATTTTACAGAAGAGAAAAGAGATGTAGAGAAGTTAAGTGATTCAGCTAGGGTCAAACAATTAGGGAGTATCTGAGGCAGGATTCAAAACTGATTCTAAATTCACTACCATATGTATGTTACCACACTGTCTTCTCTTCATACATTTGTATGTATACATGTGGATATGTATATATATGATATACAACTATATATTAATGTGTATTATATATTAATATAGACTCTGTATATACACTCTGAAATTTATACAGGTATGTGTTCTAATACACACACACACATATATACATATATACACATTTATATCTTATATATAATTAATATTTGGAAGGAAGAAAAAAAACATTTATTAAGAACCTACTATGTTTTAGTCACTGTGGTAAGTGCTTTACGAGTACTATTTCTTTACAAGTATTACATTTAGTATCTCTTTTATATTTTCTTTTTCATGCAACAGGTGAGGTAGATGTGATTTTTCACTGGTTCTTCAGTTGATGAAATTGAGGCAAATAGAGGTTAAATGATATATTCAGGTTAACACAGCCATTGTTGGAGAGAAAATTTTCACTTAAACCTGAGTCCAGACACAGTGCTCTATTGACTGTACTGCTCATCTGTCTCTATCCCACACTATAATATTCATTGTTTCCTCATATTTAGAGTATTGTTAATCATAGGCAGCAGCTTGGCCAAGTGTATAGGGCTCTTTCCTGGAAGTCAGCAAACTCTGTAGTCCAGCCTCACCTCTAACATTATTAATTATGTGATCAAATTATTTCTTTGTTTGTAATTTGCTTAAGTCTCAGAATCCTCATTAAGACATAGCTACCAATTTATTGACAAATTGTGATCCATATACATAGAATAGTTTCTACTCTAATGAATCAGAAATCCTAGATATATTAATATATTAATCTTCAGCTTTTTATTTCTATTTTATTTATTATATTATATTTAATTATATTATATTTAATATGTTTTACTAATATATTAATCCATTTATGATCTTTGTAATAATTGTCTGAATATATATATGTATATTTTTAAATCAACTAGTAAATCAATCTACATATAGAAGGACCTTAAAAACAGATAAAAACAACCATGTGACCAATGCCTAAGTGCCCTTTTGCTCCAACCTATTTTAATAAAGACATTATTTATTACTTCATACCACTCTTTTTCATATCTAATGCTGCATGCTCCTAAATCCACAATTCATGTTGGAGGGGAGAGACCAAAATACTCACCATCTTATTTAAACTCCATCAGTGACTAGCACTCTATCTACATTAAGCTAGCTACTGCAATTCTGCACAAATGGAGTATTTAAATCCAATATAAAATCCTTCCATGGCATACTTGAGAAAGGTGAATTTACTGTAAAATTTTTCATAGAAATCCAGCATGTAATAAAAGTCCAAATACATTTCAGCCCTTTAGGAAGACTGAAAAAAACACTTCCAATCAGTTTTGCCCTATATCTTTCTCAACATCTTCTACAACATGATGTCTATAGTCACACATTTTGTCATAAAATTTGCCTGGGAAATCAACATCATGCATAGTTAAAATACCCACGAAATTTAAATAATATTAAATTTTAAGCATCACAAGTTAATAAATTTCAATCTATTCATTTTACTTACAGGAGATGTTGGGCCATGGGAGTTGACCTTGAAATTAAGAAGACCAGGGATTAAGTCTCACTTCTGAAATTTACTATCTGTCTAACTGTGGGCAAGTCACTTAACCTTTTAGCACTGACATATGCAATTCATTAAGAATATAAAGATAGATCTGATTATTTATGTATGTTTGTATATATGTATATGTGTGTGTGTATATATACATGTTTATATCTATGTGTATACAAATATATAGCGTATATGAGGAGAGAGAGAGAGAGGTATTCTGGTCACAACTCCATTTTTTAGTGTGGAGGTCATAAAATATTAAATCAAAATATTCATTGAGATGTCATGGATGATAAAATTTTAGCTCCTCAAAGGCATCAGTGGTTTATCAACCCAGTAAACCCATTCTGTTGCCCTGACTGCCTGTCTGATCGTATTGTTTCTTAGTTGTATTTTTTTATTTCTTGAGTTTGTTATTACAAAGCTCCAGCTGCTTTCACACTTAGGAAAAAATACATTTCTATGCATTTACAAGACAGAAAGATTCAGGGTTAAACCTTATAGTGTGAGCAAAACCTGTGGAAATATTATTCTTAATTCTCCTGAGACATGCTTTCCCTGTTTCATTTTTGCAATAATCTTTCATGGAAGGAAAAGTAATTACTCTCCTATAAGACTCTAATTAAGTAGCAACCTCTGTTGAAATATCTTATGATGCTAACATTTTCTGAACTCCTATGCCTTGGAACCCAAGAAATTAAATAAGAACTGACCTAAAAAGGAGTCAGGATGAAAATGAAATTTTAGTTTTTGAAACAACTGTAAAAAATTTTGGTGCCATTTCACATAGAACTTTTAATTTTTTTCCTGGAAGTTTCTTCCTCTCAGTACTATTCCCCTATGGCTTTGTCGCAACTTGGTTCATATTAATCAAACAGATTGTTTCTCCTTTTCTTTTTGTGATATGTATACGTAAGTAACATCATGAAAGAAAACTTGCTGACCCTCATGAAAACAACATGCCTTCAACTTCTCATATAAACATTATGATTAATGTAAGAAATATACATAAAATTACCCTTGCCCAGCTAATTACTCTTAAACAAAGACAGGTAGATTTCTCACTAACTGGTCTTGGGTAAATATCATATCTGCATAGGTAACTGGTGTTCCTTGATGGTGTAAATTCAGTGATAACTTTTAATGATTTTTTTAATTCCAAAATTTAACTTTATTCGTAGCACTTTGATATATTTATTGAGATGTCCTGGATACAAAATATTAGCCCTTCATTAACCATAAATTGTAACATATATTGCATAATGTATTGTAATAGTGATCTATAGATCGATAACTGAGCTATTCGTGCCCAATATATCTCCCTTTTTATTATCTAAAGTTCAACTTTTTACCTTTAGCACTTTTCCACAATAAGGGAAACATGATACCCAAAAATATATTCATCTATACTATCATTTTCATTCTTTCAAAAATATTTGTATTGAACACTGTCTATAAGCAAGGCAAGTCTATAATTTCTAAGAAACAGATTTTTTTTTCTAATAGAATTCATGTCTTAGAAACTTCAAGGAAAATAATAGATTATATTCCCTCTCTATTTATCAAGACTATTTTAATACTTTGTTCAATCTATGGTATCCTCCAGACAGGTACACTCTCTACTAAGGTAGACAGCATTTCCTCCATGCCTTTCCATTTTCTATGAGTCTTTTTGTCTTCTCTAAATCCTTCAAATGTGTGAGAGGTTTTCCTCTGGTCTTTGTAATATTTTTGTGGGCAGACCTTTTTTTTTTTTTTTGCACTGAATCTTGCTATGAGCAAATGCTCTAAGCCTGAGCTCACTCATCACAGAAATACAGGGTGTTTAAAGAAGAGTGAACCCTCAAATGTGAAGTAAGTATGTGTAACTTTGGTTTTTATATCTTCACAGTGTATATATATATATGGACCATATATATGTATATGGATAGATAGATATAGATATGTATACATATATATTTGGGGAAGGTGGTATACTATGACTTTTTGTTTTTAATTTTTTGTTATTTTGGAATTGACAAGCCTCAACAAATACAAATGTTTTCATATATAAAGAACAGAAAATGATTATGTACAAATCATGAATCTATATTAAGTTTAACTTGCCTTTTAAAAAAAAAATATTTGAGAGATTCGATAGGTTAATTCTAATGCTGTCCTGTTTGTTTCTGTCTTCCTGCAAACTTACATCTATTCTATTTTATGCATTTAGCATTTTTATTGATGCTTATTTTTATATTTATTTTTTCTTTTTTTTAGCATAATAATCACATTCCCTTCACATGTGTCTGTGGTCTTCGATATAATAAATCAAGTCAAACAAAAGAAATCCACATGTGATTTCTGTTTGAAAATGTATATCCTATTCTGTTTCTCTAGTGTATTGTATCTATGCCAAGAGGTGAAGCATGCTTCCTTATTTGTCTTTTGGAGACATGGTTCGTCTTTGCAGTGATAAGACTTTCTAAATCTTTCAAATTTACTTTTATTAACAATTTTGCAGTTGTATAAATCATTCTTCTGGTTTTGTCATTCGAATTAGTGAACTCTAAGATCTTTTCAAACTCTAATTCTATTCCAAACTCTAATTCTATGATCTTATGATTATATCTGTACCTACATGTTTTCACAGGTTTTCCACAATTGTTGTGACACAGTAATATTTCATTATATTCACATACCATCATTTATTGGTTCAACCAGTCCCCACTTGATAGATAATCCTCCAGTTTCCATTTCTTTGCTATAACAAAAATTAAAAAGAACAAAAGCTTAATATACCATTTTCTCATAAGTACTAGTCACTTTATTGGATAACCTAATACCCTGTTATCAATAAATTGATACTGATTGATTGTTATGTTTGTTCTTTGTTCTCAAAGAAGACCATGACATTAAGATGATGACATGACTTGCAGTTGACTTTGATTTGAGTGAGGGAGGGCTATGCAAGTTCACCAGCTTTACTTCCTCCTCCAGAACCATCTCAAATAGAAAATATGTATACAGTGAAAATAAGGTAAAATGAGGTAGGGTCACAATAGGGATGGAAGAAAGACCTCATGTAGGAGGACTCATGAATTTGGCTTTGAAGAGAACAGTGATATGAAGAGGCCAAGTTGAAAAAGGAATCCAATCCAATATGGAGCTCATCCTGTTTAAAGGCATGGAGATGGAATTATCATCACAAGACACCTTTTGAAGATAGCCATTTGCCTTTTTGCTAGAATTATTGCAGGTTTGGAGAATCCTCCTTTCTTATCAGCTAAGGGTGCATTCAAGTTAAGAAGAAGAATCAGGACCAAGAAGCAAGCAAAAACATGAACTGAATCATTGAGCACTCTGCTTTCATCATACTTCTTTTTCTCATAGCTTTCACCATTCACCAGCAAAACAACAAACCCCTTATTTTTTTACATCATATTTCACTTTCTATGAATACATTATGGTTGACTTTAGAAGGATTTCTGGTAATATTTGGACAAGCATCAGACACTATGAAAATGGTGTTGCTGCAGCACAATATTCCTTTGGAAAATGGAATTGATGTGCTAATCTCTTATGATTAAAAGTTAAAGTAACATAATGAAATGGGGACTCATGCAAATAACATTACTAAAAGACATATGCCAACTTCTCTGGTAAACTCCTAAATCCCTAAGGAGACAATATAAACAGCCTTGCTCTGGGAGAGTGAGTATAAGTCTTACTATCTATTTCACTGAATCATTCAAAGTGATGGATTTTTAAGATTGTTATATGACATTATACCATTTAAAGTGCTATATGATTTCATAAATATGAAATAGACCAATATTTTCATTAATGTCAACAAACATTCCTTCAGTTCTTAGTACATGAAAGGATTTTATACTCTGGGGGCAAGCAAGGAATCTCCTATTCAAATGTAGTGCAGATCACTGCCTCTAGAACCATAGATAGAAGATGGATAGATACAGATAGATAGATAGATATATAAATAGATAGATAGATACAGATATAGATAGATAGATAGATAGATAGATGAATATATAGATGAATAGATGGATAGAACTATAACTACTTAATTGAATGATATACTCACATTAGCTATATAGTTTTGAAGTGCATTTTTTTTCTCTTAGTGGGAGACTCAGAGCTTACTCTCCCATAGTGAAGATTAAGGTTGTAGAAGCATATCAGAAGTGTTGGTGCAAAAAGCACAATACACCCACAAAAATATATTCACATGACATTAACTGGATATAGATTGCTTTTTCTATGTAGTATCTGTACAGCAAAACCTCCATGATCATCACAAAATTCTTAAGTGAACATATATTTTGTAATTTTATGCCTTTCTTCATGTTTATGCTTTAAAAAACATCGAAAATTAGCTCCATATTAATCATACAACTTTATTACCTATATGTCTAATTATAAAGATATATTCTTTTATTTTAAAATATAATCTGTAAAAGATTATATCCTTTTATACTATCTTTAATGATATTATAATTTTATGCATAAGATATTCCCATAATCATATTTAGAAATGGCAAATAAAAATTAATATTATTGTTATTATTATAGCTAACATGTATATGGCACTTAAAGTTTTTCAAAGTGCTTTATATGTTAATATTATTTGATTTGATCCTCACACAACCTTATGGTTAGATCATAATTATATCCCCATTTTATATATGAACTTTGACTGAAAAAGGACAAGTGAGTTTTCCAAAGTCATAAAGCTAGGAAGAGTTTGAGAAAGAATTAAAATTCCAGTCTTCCTCAAAGTAGATAAATGGACTAATATTCAACAATATCTTTTTGTTTGTCTTTTATTTATGTTGCTATGTATTTTGTATGTTTTTGTATATATTGTGTATATATATTCATCTACCTATATATCTAATTATGGTAAAATTGCTATAAAATCTTACAATTATTTGGAAGCTTTGATCCTTTTGGAAATCATTAAAAATTTTCCTTAAAGATATTGAAAACTGAGTAATTTCCAGCATGAGTTTCACATGTATATTTTAGCTGGTCCAGGTGCTTCTTTACTTCATCTTATCATGTGCTTTTTTCCATTTTTCACACATGGGATGTTTTTCCAAATAAATTTTGTATTTTACAATTGCCTAGCATTTATTTTGCTCACTCTCAAATTCTCTAGTAAAAGATTTTTAAAAAGAAGAAAACCAAAAACCTTGCAGCATATATCATTAGTTATGAAAATCAAATTTTTATATAGGTCATGTCAGAGATGTGTGTTATTCTTCATGTGTACTTTGCTATTAGGATGTGGGCGATATTCTTCATCATTGCTCCTCTTATATTATGGTTGGTCATTGAGTTGATAAGTTCTCAAGCCTTTCAAAGTTGTTGGCTACTAATGCTTTATAGAAATTTTTCTCCTAACTTTGCTCTCTATGCTGAATAAGTTCATATGCATCTTCTTAAGTTTTTTTGAAACTAGATTTCAACATTTCTTTTAGAATGGTGATATAATATTACCATTGTATAGCATATTTTTCTGCCATTTTAAAATGATGTTTACTCCATTAGTAACTAGGTATTTTTTTTCCCTCTGCCAAAAGAGCTATTATAAAATATTTTTTAACTTATAGACGCAATTCCTCTTTCTTTGATAATTTTGGCAAACAGACCTGGTAGTGGTGATATCAGTGGGTTAAAGGAATATCTATATATACATACACATACTATACGTAGTGTATATATGTGCATATACCATGTATATATACATGTACACACACACATGTTTGTATATACATGCACTCACACATATATAAAAATTTTGGCAGTACAGTTCCAGAAGGACTAGAAGAACACAGCTCTACAAATACTGTATCAGTATTCTTTTTTTCTGAAGATTCTCCAACTTTTGTCATTTTTTAAACCTTTCTTGTCTGAGGGATATGAATTAGAACCTCAGGATTGCTTTAACATATATTTTTTCAATTATTAATATTTAATTTTTTTCATAAAACAAAGATAGCTTGGTTTTGTTCCATTCAGAACTGTTGGTTGCTATCCTTGAATCAATTATCAGTTGAGGAATGACTCTTATGCATTTGAATCAGTTTGTTATATATCTTGTTAATGATACTTTTTATCAGAGAAAATTGCTTCCAAGATGCTTTCTTCCAGTTAACTGATTATTTTTCTCATCTTAGCTGCATTATGTTTGAGAAAAAAAGCAATAAAAATGATACATTCAGTCTTCTAATTCTATTGTTTTCTAGGTTGACTTACATGCTGGTATTATAGGTATTGAACTGAGTTTTCTCTTTCCTGAAACCTTTAGCAGTTGCATTCTTTCCCCCCTTATCATCCACTATCACTCATGTACTGATTCCTTCTACTTTGATGATGGATTTACACACAAACTTGACCTTAACGATTTTTTCAGCACCCCTCCCACTTTAGTGAATTTATTTTCCATCAGCTTCAATCCTTGGCCCAGTTAAATTTTGTTGGGGAGTGTTGGCATAAGGCAAGACTGGCTTCCATCAGATGCCAGTCCCCTTTCCTTCAAGTCCTACACAGCTTTGCATACAGTTCTTTCTACTTATTAGTTTTATGACTGATCTGAGTCAGTGTCAGACACTTTATTGAGCTTGGAGGATGGTTAATTGGATGCTCTGAGCAGAGATTCTGTTGCCTTGGGCTATTCCTGCTACACCACAGTCTCCTCCTTATACTTTTCCCCTTTAGCACACATGCCAGGAAGAGTCAAAGTCTGCTCCTTGTTACAACAGAGTGCTACAGTAAGGGAAAGTGAGGCAAGTAAAAGAGATTGCAGTAGAATTTGCTAAGGGAGTCCCAGAAGACAAGCAGATAGGCCTGGTCATGAATTTCTCTGTAGTAAGGTGATGGGTGGAGCTAGAGAATGCACTAGCAAATAGTGTTTTTCTTGTTAATTTACAACTCTATGAACTTTGTTGAGCTTTTCACTTTCATATCCTGTAAAGTGAGCTACATATAATTTCTTTAACTCTGGGACATAATTTCACTTTCACTTTTATTTTTTCAGAGTTCTTAAGAGCTTGAGAAAACATCTTATGTGCTATTGTATTGGTCATGTGGCCTGTACCTGAAATTTAAAAAAAAAAAAAGAGTTTTTAATCAAGAACAAAAGAGGAAAGAAAAATCAACAAAACATGCCATTAATTTGGGGAAAAGTTAGAAAATATATGCGATATTAAACACCGATGGGTCCCACAATGCATATCTAAGTAAATGAACATGTGCATCATTATGCATATGTGTTTGCATTGGATTTTCTTTTTCTTATCTTTAGGGCTAACCTTATTCTAGGTAATAGATATTCTTTTGGCTTTTTTCAAGTTTTTATTGATTATATGTGTTTTTCTCCTTTACCATAATATCCCACAAATCTTTTCTCCTCCTAGAGAAATAATGTTGTTATAACTGCTCAATACATTGAAAAAGTTTAAAAATATACAAAATCGGGGTGGAGCCAAGATGGCAGAGTAGAAAGACACACATAAGCTAACTCTGAACCCACAGCCCATAAAATATCTGTAAAAAAGAACTCCAAACAAATTCTGGAGCAGCAGAAGCCACAGAACAATGGAGCAGACAAGATTTCTGTTCCAGAGACCCTGAAAACCTCTAGCAAAAGGTCCTTTGCGCTGTGGACCTGGACCCCAGTGCTGCCTTGGCTGTGCCGCGCCAAGAGGAGCAGATCCAAGCGGGCTTCAGGGACAGAATCTCCAGCAGCCACGCAGGTCCCTGCACCCACAGGTGACAAGGGTAGGTGAGAAGGTCTCTTTGGTGGGTTGAGAAGGGAGTGGGGTGCCCGCATAACTCAGGCCCCCTTGGGAGGCAGCAGCGGAGGTGGCAGCAGACCTGGGCTCCCCAAGCAGGCAGGAGCCAGGATCCATTGTTAAAGGTCTCCACATAACCCCCCTGAGGGAACTGAGCCCGTGAGGCATCCTTGCCCCACCCTGAGCACCTGAAATTGATCTCACACTGAATAGCGGCCCTGCTCCCACCAAAAGCCCTGAGGCAGGGAAGCAGCATTTGAATCTCAGACCCCAAGTGCTGGCTGGGCAAATCTGGAGGCAAAGTGGCTGTGAAGAGAATATTCACAAGTCAATTCTCTGGCTGGGAAAATGACCAGAAAAGGGAAAAGAAATAAGACTATAGAAGGTTACTTTCTTGGTGAACAGGTATTTCCTCCCTTCCTTTCTGATGAGGAAGAACAATGCTTACCATTAGGGAAAGACACAGAAGTCAAGACTTCTGTATCCCAGCCCACTCAATGGGCTCAGGCCATGGAAGAGCTCAAAAAGGATTTTGAAAATCAATTTAGAGAGGTGGAAGAAAAACTGCGAAGAGCAATGAGAAACATGCAAGCAAAGCATGAAAAACAAGTAAACACCCTGCTGAAGGAGACCCCAAAAAAATGCTGAAGAAAATAACACCTTGAAAAATAGGCTAACTCAACTGGCAAAAGGGGTTCAAAAAGCCAATGAGGAGAAGAATGCTTTCACAAGCAGAATTAGCCAAATGGAAAAGGAGCTTCAAAAGCTCACTGAAGAAAATAGTTCTTTCAAAATTAGAATGGAACAGATGGAGGCTAATGACTTTATGAGAAACCAAGAAATCACAAAACAAAACCAATGAATGAAAAAATGGAAGATAATGTGAAATATCTCATTGGAAAAACAACTGACCTGGAAAATAGATTCAGGAGAGACAATTTAAAAATTATGGGACTACTTGAAAGCCATGATCAAAAAAAGAGCCTAGACATCATCTTTCATGAAATTATCAAGGAAAACTGCCCTGAGATTCTAGAACCAGGGGGCAAAATAAATATTGAAAGAATCCACCGATAACCTCCTCAAAGAGATCAAAAAGAGAAACTCCTAGGAACATTGTGGCCAAATTCCAGAATTCCCAGGTCAAGGAGAAAATATTGCAAGCGGCTAGAAAGAAACAATTCAAGTAATGTGGAAATACAATCAGGATAATACAAGATCTAGCAGCTTCTACATTAAGGGATCTAAGGGCATGGAATAGGATATTCCAGAAGTCAAAGGAACTAGGACTAAAACCAAGAATCACCTACCCAGCAAAACTGAGTACAATACTTCAGGGGAAAAATTGGTCTTTCAATGAAATAGAGGACTTTCAAGCATTCTTGATGAAAAGACCAGAGCTGAAAAAAAAATTTGACTTTCAAACACAAGAATCAAGAGAAGCATGAAAAGGTAAACAGCAAAGAGAAGTCATAAGGGACTTATAAAAGTTGAACTGTTTACATTCCTATGTGTAAAGACAATATTTGTAACTCTTGAAACTATTCAGTATCTGGGTACTGGGTGGGATTACACACACACACATGCACATGCACATGCACACACATAGAGACAGAGTGCACAGAGTGAATTGAAGAGGATGGGATCATATCTTAAAAAAATGAAATCAAGCAGTGAGAGAGAAATATATTGGGAGGAGAAAGGGAGAAATGGAAGGGGGCAAATTATCTCTCATAAAAGAGGCAAGCAAAAGACTTATTAGTGGAGGGATAAAAGGGGGAGGTGAGAGAAAAACATGAAGTTTACTCTCATCACATTCAACTAAATGAAGGAATAAAATGCACACTCCTTTTGGTATGAAAACCTATCTCACAATACAAGAAAGTGGGGGAGAAGGGGATAAGCAGGGTGGGGGAGATGATGGAAGGGAGGGCATGGGGAAGAGGGAGCAATTTGAGGTCAACACTCATGGGGAGGGACAGGATCAAAAGAGAGAATAGAAGTAATGGGGGGCAGGATAGGATGGAGGGAAATATAGTTAGTCTGATACAACACGACTATTATGGAAGTCATTTGCAAAACTACACAGATTTAGCCTATATTGAATTGCTTGCCTTCCAAAGGGAAGGGGTGGGGAGGGAGGGAGGAAAAGAAGTTGGAACTCAAAGTTTTAGGAACAACTGTCAAGTACTGTTCTTGCCACTAGGAAATAAGAAATACAGGTAAAGGGATATAGAAAGTTATTTGGCCTTATAGGACAAAAGAGACGATGGAGACAAGGGCAGAGAGGGATGACAGAAGAGAGAGCAGATTGGTGATAGGGACAATTAGAATGCTCGGTGTTTTGGGGTGCGGGGAGGGGACAAAAGGGGAGAACATTTGGAACCCAAATTTTGTGAAAATTAATGTTAAAAGTTAAATAAATAAATAAATTTTAAAAAAATAAAAAATAAAAATATACAAAATCTAAAACTTGACAATACACATATACATATATGCAAAATGCACATATACATATACACTTTTATATGCAATTTATATATACATGTCATATATTATGTTTACACAACATATAAATATGTATATATGCATGTGTATATATGCATACATATAGCTTTATATACTTTTTAAAAGCTTAGATTCAAAAATATTATCAGAACAATTAGATATAAAGATTTTTCCCCATTGACTTTTCTTTTTTCATAGATGCATTAATGTCTATGTAGTAGCTTTTCAATTTCAAGCAATCAAAGTTATCTAGTTTATCTTTTTAATTACCTCAATCTTCTGTTTGGTTAAGAATTTATCTCCCCATAGCTACAAAAGATATATGATATGTTTCTCTTCTAATTTTTAAAAATGATATTATCCTTAATATTAATGTAATACATCCACTTAAAATGGATTTTGGAGCATGATGTAAACTGTAAACTTGATTTCTGCCAGACTGCTTTTCAGTTTTCCTAGAAGTTTTTATCCAATAGACAGTTTTACCTTGGGTAATTTGTTTTCCACTTTATTTAACATTTTAAAAAAAGATTTCCTTAGTCTATATATTTCATTTATGTGTCTCTATTATCTTTAAACAATTTAAACATTTATAAAGCATGAACACGCCTGCTTTATAATATTACTGGAGTTGTGGAAGTGTTAAGTAATCTTAACATTTGCTTCTTTTCAGCTTTTCCCTTTGTATTATCAACTTTTCATTTTTCCAAATGAATTTTCTTATTCTTTTATCAAGTTCTGTAAAGTATTTTCTTGGTAATTTGATTCATACAGCATTAAAAGTATAACTTAATTTTAATAACATTACTATCTCATTATACTGATGTACTGGCTACAAGCACTGAATATTTTACCAGCTATTGAAATTTTTCTTTATTTCTTTAAAATTTTTAAGAAGAAGAAGAAAATGTTTCCATTGCTCTACAGCCATGGGGAATAAAATGCCCACTCAAGCATACAGATATATGCATTCTTCCTTGTATTCATGTAAAATTGTCTTTTCTTCTAACCTTTTTTGGTATAACCATGTTCTTGGTAATGTTGTAACATTCTTTCTATTAGTTTTTACTGACATTTTCTGTTTTTACATCAACACATTCCCCCCACACACACACAAATTCTTCCCTATTCACCTCCCAGAAAAAGGTCTTTTGCATGCTTTGAGAAGTTGATATCCAATTTTTTAGATATTTAATATAGAAGATATTTGGAATAGGATTTCCCTTTCTATTATTTCTATTTGTGCTTTCCTATTATTTTATAGAACTTTTATTGATTGTTTGGTCTGTATCTCAGCTTTACTCAAGCTATTGTCACTGTTAGCATCTTTGCAGATTCCCTGGGGTTTTCCAAGTAAAGTAGTGTGTCATTAATAAACTTTGCTCCTTTCTTTTGTCTTGTTGCTATTGCTAGCATTTCAAGAACAATTTCAAATAATAGTGGGGGGAGTAGGCATCCTTGATTTATTTTTATTGGAAAAAGTACTAATGTATTCCCGTTGCCTATGATGATTGTTTTTGGTTTTAGAAAGATTTTTCAATATTAAAAATATTTCCCTCTATCCATATATTTAGTGGATTTTTAGCATAAACATATGTTTTAATTTGTAAAATACTTTTTCTGCATCTATTAAGATGAACGTTTTCCTTGGTTTGGTTGTTCACATGATGAATTATGTTAATAACCTTTCTAATATTAAACCATCCTTATTTCCCTACTATAAAACAAACTTGATCATACTGAATTATTTCTTGGATAAATTTCTGTAGTTTATATAATAATGAAATTTTGTTGAAATTTTTGACTCAATATTCATTAAATAAATTGACCTATGATTTTCTTTCTGTGTTTTATCTTTCTGTGGTATAGGAAGTAGGACTTGCCTCACAAAATTATGCTGGTAGGGTCCTTTCTCAATTAAAAATATTGACTTAGTATTTTATTTTCCCCAATTACATATTAAGACTTTTCTTTTAATTTTGAGTTTCAAATTCTCTTCTCTCTTCTCACCCCTTATTAAGAAGACAAGCAATTAGATAGAAGTTTTATTGTGTGATCATGTAAAACACATTTCCATTTGAGCAATGTTGTGAAAGAAAACACAAAATAAAAGCAAATCCAGGAAAAAGTTTAAAAAAGGTTACTTTGATCTGCATTCAGATCCTATCATTTCTTTCTCTAGGGATGAATAGCATTTTTCATCATGAGTCTTTCAGGACTGAAACTGAATTGCTTCCATTTGAATTGTCTTAGGAAGATTCTGAAGATCACTTGGCAGGATAAGGTACCAAACACTGAGGTTATTATTCAAACTAAATTGCAAAGCATTCACCCTCTGCTACTGAGAGCACAACTGATGGGCAGGCCATGTGGTTTGAATGAAAAATGCATAATTACCAAAAAGACTTTTATGGAGAGCTCACAGAGGGTAAGCATTCACATGGTGGTCAGAAGAAGCAATAGAAGGACACTCTCAGGGTCTCTCTCAAGAACTTTGAAATTAATTTTGTGACATGGGAGACATTAGCACAGGAGCACTTAGCATGGTGTGCACACATCAGAGAAGGTTAGAAGGACACTCTCAGGGTCTCTCTCAAGAACTTTGAAATTAATTTTGTGACATGGGAGACATTAGCACAGGAGCACTTAGCATGGTGTGCACACATCAGAGAAGGTGCTGTGCTCTACGAGCAAAGCAGATTTGAAACAGCTCAAAGGAAAGCCAGGATGCACAAATTTAGAGTATGCACCCCAAATGTTCACAAAGACTATTTGTGCCTGACCTGTGGTAGAGCATTCTGAGCTCGTATTGGTCTGATCAGCCACAGTTGAACACATTGAAACTTGACTGTAGCCCAGTGAAGTAATTTTAGTCCTCTTCTAGAACAAAGGACAACCAAAAGATCATTGTATTGCTG
Organism: Notamacropus eugenii; assembly: GCF_028372415.1. Classification (NCBI taxonomy): domain Eukaryota; kingdom Metazoa; phylum Chordata; class Mammalia; order Diprotodontia; family Macropodidae; genus Notamacropus; species Notamacropus eugenii. Next base: position 290,123,249 of record NC_092876.1, read on the forward strand.
AGAATAACTGAGACATTCACAGCTGATCACCACACAATATTGCTGTTACTGTGAACTATGATCTGGTTTTGCTCATTTCACTTTGCATATTTTTCTGAGAGGATCTTGCTTATTATTTCTTATAGTACAATGATATTCCATCACAGACATATACTATAATTTATTCACCCCTTCTCCAATTGAGGGACAGCTCCACAATTTCCAAGTTTTTTCCACTACAAAGAGAGCTGCTATAAATATGTATATTCATATAGGTCCTTTTACTTTTTTAAAGCCTCTTTGGGATACAGACCTAAGTAGTGGTATTGTTGGGTGAAAGAGTTTTATACCCCTTTAGGTATAGTTCCAAATTGCTCTGCAGAATGGTTGAATCAGTTCACAACCCCACCAATTATGAATTAGTGTCTCAATTTTCTCATATCTTCTCCAATACTTTTTATTTTCCTTTTCTGTTATATTGGCTAATCTGACACATATGGGGTGGTATGTCAGAATTATTTTAAGTCGCTTTTCTCTGGGGTGGGAAACCTGAAACCTTAATGCCACATGTGGCTCTCTAGGTCCTAAAGTGTTTCTTTTTGATTGAATCCAAACTTCATGAACAAATCCCCTTAATAAAAGAATTGGTTCTTTAAAACTTGAACATAGTCAAAAGGCCACACCCAAGAAAAGCTTTGTAAAGCCACAGGTTTCTGGGTCTAATCAATAGTGGCTTAGAGTATTTTTTCATGTGGTTATAATTAAAAGGTTCTTAGGAGTTACAAATATCATCTTCCCATGCATCAATGTAGTATTTAACTTTATTGAGTCCCTTACGATTTCTCTTTCGTTTTTGCTTTTTTATGCTTCTCTTGAGTCTTGTATTTTAGTTGTTTCTCCAATTACATGTAAAGATACATTTTGACATTCATTTAAAAAAAATGTTGAGTTCCAAATTGTGTCCTTCTGGCCTTTTCCTTGTTCTTCCTTTAAATGCTAAGAAACTTGATATATGAAACCTATATATATATGTGTGTATAGATATATATAGATATATAGATATATACACAAAACACACACAAATATATATAAACATATATATTTGTGTATAGATATATATAGATATATACACAAAACACACACAAATATATATAAACATATATACATTGCATACGCACACATTATATGTATACATTATATATACAAATTGCATATATACACATCATATGTGTACATTATATATGCAAATTATATATCCATTATATATGCAAAAATATACAATATATACATTTTATATATTACATATATGTACATTACGCACACACAGAAATATATATATATATATGCAATCATGTAAAAAATTTCAATGTTATTCATGCTGTAAAAGAAGAAACAGATCAAAAGGGAAAAATACATGAAAAAATAAATGAAAATAGTATGCTTCTTTCTGCATTCAGACTCTCTCAGTTCATTCTTTAGATTTGCATAGCATTTTCCATCTTGGGTGTTTGGGGAATACCTTGGATAATGCTGAGAAAAGCTGTCATTCTTACTTGATCATTACACACAGTTGCTATTAGTGTGTTCAATGTTCTAGTTCTGCTCACTTCACTTTGCATCAAATCATGTAATTCATGTTTTTCTGATATCTTTTTTTTGATATTTTTCATATGACTAAAAATGGCTTTGATCTCTTAATCTGAAAACTGCCAGTTCATATTTTTGACCTATGAATTACAAGGGAATGTTTTCAATCCTCATAAATTTGACTCAACTCTCCGTATATTTGAGAAATGAGTACTTTATCAAAGACACAATGTAAAATTTCTTTTCCATCTGTCTGCTCTCCTTCCAATCTTTGTTGCACTGGGTTTGTTTGTGGAAAACCTTTTCAATTTACTATAATCAAAATTATCCATTAGATGAACAATATTCTTCATTTCTTGTTTGGTCAAAAATTCTTCCTTTCTCTGTAGATTTTACTGGTAAATTATTCCTTGCCATTCTAATTTGTTTATGATATTACTCTTTTATGTGAATCATTTGCCTATTTTGACTTTACCTTGGTATTTGGTATGAGATGTGGCCTATATGTAGTTTCTGCCCTACTCTATTCCTAGTGGCCAAGCAGTTCTTGTTAAATAGTGAGTACTTATCTCAGAAGCTGGGATCTTTTGAGTTTTTAAGCAATAGATTGCTGTGGTCACTTACTCCCATGCCTTATGTAACTAACCTATTTCATCGATCCATCACTTTATTTCTTAGTCAGTAGCAAATAATTTTGATGATTGCTGCTTTATAATATAGTTTGAGATCAAGTATAGCCAGATGAATTTCCTTTGTATCTTTTCATTAATTCTCATTTAAAATTCTTACTTTTTGCTTTTTCAGAGGAACTTATTTAGTTGATCCTATAAAATACTTTTAGGAGTTTGGTATGGAATTAAAAAAGAATAATTTAGGTAGAATTGTAATTTTCATTATATTACCACAGCCAAACCATAAACAATCCATATTTTTCCCATTGTTTACGTGTGACTTTTTTGTGTAAAAAAGTGTTTCATAATTGTATTCATATAGTTCCTAGGAATGTGTCTGCAGATAGACTCCCAAATATTTTATGTTTCCTATAGATATTTTAAGTGGAAATTCTTTTTAGATCTCTTGTTGCTGGGCTTTGTTGGTAGTAAATAAAAAGACTGATGATTTATGTGGGTTTACTTTATATCTTGGAACTTGGCTGAAGTTGTTAGTTATTTCAAGCAGTGTTTTAGGAGATTTTGTATGATATTCATTAGGAAAATTAGCATATATCATATTTTCTGTGTTTAGACTCTTACAAATTTAGGTATAAGCACCATAATTGCATCATAAAATGAATTTGGTAGCACTCCTTTTCCTGTTTTCCCAAATATTTTATATATTATTGGACTTAATTGTTCTTTAAATAATTGATAGAATTTGCTTGTAAATCCATCTCTACCTAGAAATTTTTTTCTAGGGAGTTCATTAATGGCTTGTTTACTTTTTTTCTAAAATGGGGTTATTTAAATATTCTATTTCTTCTTTTGTTTATCTCAGAAATTTATATTTTAGTAACTATACATGTATTTCACTTAGATTGTCAGATTTATTGGCACACAATTGGTCAAGCAGCTACTAGTTATTGCTTTAATTTCCTGTTCTCTGATGGTGAATTCCCCCTTTTCACTTTTGATATTGGTAGTCTGGTTTTCTTCTTTCTTTTTTAAAAACCAAATTGATTGCTTATCTACTTTACTGGTCTTTCATAAAACCAACTCTTACCTTTAGTTATTAGTTCAATGGTTTTCTTGTTTTTAATCTTATTAATATTTTCTTTGGTTTTCAGAATTTCCAATTTTGAGTTTAATTAGAGTTTTTTAATTTGTTCTTTTTCTAACTTTTTTAGGTGCCTGCCCAGTTCACTGATTTGATCTTTCTCTGTTTTGTTGAATCAAGCATTTACAGATATACAATTTTCCCTAAATGCTGCTATGGCTGCATCCCATAATTTCTGTTGTGTTGTTTCATTTTTGTCATTCTCTATGATGAAATTATTGATTGTTTCTATAATTAACTCTTTAATATACTTAGTTTTTAGGCTTACTTAGTTTCCAATTAATTTTAATGTGTCTGTCCATGGTCCTTTATTAAATGTAACTTTTATTGCATCATAATGTATAAAGGAGGCATTTAATATTTCTACATTTAATTGTGAGACTTTTATGCCCTAAAATATTGGCACTTTTTGTGTGGGTGCCATGTGTCATTGAGAAAAGAAAATGTATACTCAGGAGAGGAGCCACGACTACAGAGAGAAGTAAGGAAGTTGCCTGAGCTATCCCCACTTTACTTTTAGGGGTAAAAGGGTTAAATCCATCCTCTAAATGAATTCTGGAGTGACAGAATTTAAAAAAAGACAGAAAGAAACAATTTTCCTGCCCAAGATAACTTAGAAGGGTCTCAGGAAAGGTCTGACTCACTTGAGTAAAAGGGAAGTATGGTCCAGCATAGAGAGTGGCCAGGTAAATGAGCAGGAGGCTCTTAGTCACAGCACAGATCAGTAACTGAGATCTTATGGTTCTGGCTCAACAAGCCAGTGGCACAGTAGGCCATCTGGAGGACTCCAGCCCCAGTGCAGAAGGCAAACTGGTAGTGCTGGAGCCTCCAGCACAGTAGGTTCAACTAGGCTGGGCCACTCTAGCATAATGGAAATCTGCTAGCCCTAGAAGTGACAGCACAGAAATTCAGTGACCAGTCCCCTGATTCTCAGTATAAGAAGCTTGGGACAGTCTCCACTGTACTCTAGGAGCAGAGCTCAACTTTAAAAAAATGAGAAAAATCCAAAAAGAACCCTGACTGTAGAAAGCTACTATGATGACAAGAAAGATCAAAATATGAACTCACAAGAAGACAACAATGTCAAAATGCCTATATGTAAAGCCTCAAAGGGGAATATGAATTGGTCTCAAGCCCCAAAAATCTTTGTGTAAGAAAGTAAAAAGGATTTTAAAAATCAAATAAAAGAGGTATAAGAAAGATTGGAAAAATTAATGAAAGCTATGCAAGAGAATTGAGGGAGAAAAAAAGAGTAACAGCTTAGAAAAAGAAAAACAAAAATTGAAAGAAACAACTCCATAAAAATAGAATTGGCCAATGGGGAAAAATACTTCATTGAAGAAAAAACTCCATTAAAATTCAAATTGCACAAATGGAAAAGAACATATAAAAACTAAGTCAAGAAAATAATTCCTTAAAAATTAGAACTGGGCAAGTGTAAGTTAATGATTATATGGAACACCAAGAATCAGTTAAACAAAATCAAAAGAATGAAAAAATAGAAGAAAATATAAAATTCCTCATTGGAAAAACAACTGACTTGGAAAATAGGTCCAGGAGAGATAATTTAAGAATTATTGAAATATCTGAAAGCCATAATTTAAAAAAAGAGCCTAAACAGAATTGTTCAAGAAAATTGTCAAGGAAAACTGCCATGATATCCTAAAACCAGAGGGTAGAATAATCAATCACCTCTTGAAAGAATTCCCAAAATGAAAACTCCAAGGAATATTTTAGCCAAATTGCAGAACCATGAGTTTAAGAAGAATATACTGCAGGCAACAAGAAAGATACAACCCAAATGTCAAGGAGTCATATTCAGTAATATGCAACAGGACTTCATATCTTCTGCCTTAAGGAAAAAGAGAGTTTAGTATATGACACTCAGGAAGGCAAAAAGATTGAACTACAACCAAGAATGAACTACCCAGCAAAATTGAGCATAATCATAGGGGGATGGGGTAATGGATATTCAAAGAAATAGGTGAGAGTCAAACTTTCCTGACAAGGACAAGAGGTGAACAGAAAATTTGATATTTAGCGTGCTCCCCAACCACTCCTTTTCCTAATCTGCCCTCTCTGCTATCAATCCCCTTCTCCCATCCACCTCCCCTCCATTTATTTGTAGGGTAAGGCAGACTTCTATATCCCAGTTGTCTGTGTATCTTATTTCCCAGTTGCATGCAAAAATGACTTTTAACATTCACTTTTAAAGATTTGAGTTTCATATTCTCTCCCCTCCTCCCTCCCCACACACCCTCATTGAGAAAGCAAGCAGTTCAGTATACGTCATTGGAATGGCAGGTAAAATAGGATCTTTTGTTGTTTCTGTTTTAGGATATCCAAGAAGTATGATGCCACTATTTCTTCCAGGATCCCAAGACACAGAGATTGTAAGGCCAAGGATCCTGGAAGGGTGGAGTGTGAGGACAAACAAAGTAGGATCTTTTGCTGCTTTTGTTTTAGTATAATCAAGTACATCTGATTGAATCTTGTCTTTATTAATTAAGAATCTTTACTAGGAGTAGAGTACAGAAACAAGAGTTTTTTTGGGTTTTTTTAAAGTAGAAACAATATATATATTTGTATTGTTAATTATTTTAATGTGATTAAAAATCTTCCCCCACCCATTAATGGGCCTGCCAATTAAGGGAAGTTTGATTGGGGAAGATTTGTAGGAAGGACCACACCTTTTGTTAATGAGGCACTGGTTCTCAAGAGTTGTAATGCCCTCTAACTCTAAAAACTGTGTAAATACTCTGAGGGTGAGGTTTTACTTTGGGGTTTACTGACTGCATGTGTTTGTTTGGCCAGATGAGATTCTGAGAAGCTGCTAAGGAGCACCCTGTTTTGAAAACTCAGAAGTTGGTGCTTCCCTCTCTGGGAACTATGGTCAGAGAGTTGGACCTGTCGGTTGATTTGTGATATATGTATTGATTGTGGTCAGACAGTTGGAAGCCATGTCTGTTGATCTGTCATTATTCTGTGTTTTCTCTGAAGTTCAGGGTGCTGACTTTTCCCTCTGAACTATGTGAATGATTTGTGTGCTTGATTAAAGAAGATTGTTAATCCCTCAAAAAAAACCAAATCAAAGAACCTGTGATAGCAGACCTCTTTGTGTATGTTGGAGTACTTACTGATACAGTCATACATGTGTAGCCATGCAAAGCACTTCCATAATAGTCATATTGTGGAAGAATAATCACATTTCCCTCTATCATGTCCTGCGCTTCATTTATTTCATTCTCTCCCTTAATCTTGTCCCTGCACAATAGTGTTTGCTTTGTATTACCCTTTCCACCAATCTGCCATTCCTCCTATTATCCTCCCTCTCCTATTCTCTTACTCCCTGCTTTCCCACAGGATAAGGTAGTTTCCCATATGTGAGTTATTCCCTCATTAAGCCAAATCTGATGAGAGTAAGACTCACTTATTCCCTCTCACCTCTACCCTCTTCCCCTCCATTGCAAAAGTTCTTTCTTGCCTATTTTATATGATATGATTTACTATGTTCTACCTCTCCCTTTCTCTTTCTCTCAATGCATTTCTCTCAACACTTAATTTCATTTCTATGTATCCTCCTTTCATATTCAGTTCACCCTATGTCCTTCTTCTCTATCTATATGTATACACATGCACACACACACACACATACACACATATATATACATAAACATATCCATACATATACATATGCCTATAAATATATGACATACATATATACATACATACCATACACACACATACACCCATATGTGTGTATTGCATATATGAATGTATTCTGATATATATATATGTATACACACATATATATACACATATGCATGTGTATATATGTATATTGTGTATATATGCATATGTGTGTGTATAATATATATATATGTATAAGTATATATATTCCCTCTAACCACCCTAATACTGAGAAAAGTCTCATGAGTTATAAATATCATCTTTCCATGTAAAAATATTAACAGTTCAACTTTAATGAGTCCATTGTGGCTTCTCTTTCATGTTTACCTTTTCCTGTTTCTCTTGATTCAAGTATTTGAAAGTCATATTTTCTATTCAACTCTGATCTTTTCAGTAACAATGCTTGTAAGTTCACTATTTCATTTAAATTCCATTTTTCCCCTGAAGTATTATACTCCGTTTTGCCAAGTAGGTGAGTCTCAGTTTTAATCCTATCTACTCTGACCTCCATAATATCATATTCCAAGCCCTCTGATCCCTTACTGTAGAAGGTGTCACATCCTGTGTTATCCTGATTGTTTTCCCACAATATTAGAATTGTTTCATTCTGGCTACTTGCAATATTTTCTCCTTAACTTGGCAATGGTGAAATTTTTCTACTATATTCGTAGGAGTTTTCCTTTTGGAATCTCTTTCAGTAGGTTATCAGTGGATATTGTCCATTTCTATTTTATCCTCTGGTTCTAGAATATCATGGCAATTTTCCTTGATAATTTCTTGAAATATGATGTCTAGGCTCTTTTTTTGATCATGGTATTCAGGTAGATCAATTATTTTTAAAGTATCTCTCCTGGATCTATTTTCCAGGTCAGTTGTTTTTTCCTGTGATATATTTCACAGTCTTCTTTTTTTTCCATTCTTTTAGTTCTGTTTTATAATTTCTTGATTTCTCACGAATTTAGGGTTAGGGTTACCCTAAATGCGTTTCAGTTTGCTCCATCTAATTTTGAAGGAATTATTTTCTTCAGTGAGTTTTTGAACCTCCTTTTCCATTAGACCAATTCTTCTTTTTAAGGCATTGTTTTCCTCTTTGGCTTTTTGGACCCCTTTTGCCATCTGGGTTAATCTATCTTTAAATGTGTTATTTTCTTCAGTATCTTTTGGGGTCTCCTTTAGCAAGCTGTTGATTCATTTTTCATTATTTTCTTATATTGTTCTCATTTCTCTTCCCAGATTTTCATCTGCCTCTCTTACTTGATTTTCAAAATCCTTTTTGAGCTCTTCCATGACCTGAGACCATTTCATATTTTTCTTGGAGGTTTTGGAAGTAGGAGCCTTGACCTTGGTGTCATTCTCTAGTTATATGCTTTGATTTACCTTTGATTGTATGTTTTGATCTTCTTTGTAGTAAGAAAATACCTTTGCATCAAGAAAATAACCTTCTATAAACTTATTTTCCCCCCTTTTTGGTCATTTTCCTAGTATTAACTTTTGAGCTCTTCGTGAAGGGAAGGGTGTGCTGCCCCAGGTTCCAGAGGTTTTGTGCAGCTGTTTTCAAAGATATCTCTAAGGACCTGTCAATTCTCAGTTCCTCCAAAATGGTATGATGAAAGGAGAAGTGTTTACTCCTCTTCTGGCCCATGCTGTGGTCTGTCAGCAACCACAAGCACTCTTTTCTGCCCAGGGACTGTGATTAGGATTCCACCTTCACAGCCACCACCAGATCTGCGATGCCAGAGCTCCTCCTTGCCCTAGGACTGCCATCCAGATCACCTGCTCAAATCCCCCACCATAGGCCAAGAAGCATCTACTGATGCAACAGTGGCTGCTGCCACCCTGAGGCTGGGGCTAGACACTGTTCCTCTTTCATCCAGGGGAGAGAATTTTCCCCCTGACATTTGAAGTTGTCTTTTGTGTTTGTGGGTTGAAAAGTTTGGAAACTGATACAGCTGCCAGTGATTCAACCCCCTGAGGCCTGTTCCAGTCCTTTCTGTGCCAGTACTGCCCATGTTGGGCTATACTCTGCTTGGATCCCAGTTCAATAGACCCTTCTTATAGAACTTTCAAATTGTCTTTGCATGGAAATCTGTCTCACTCTGTTATTTTGTGGTTTCTGTTGTCCTAGAATTTGTTTAGAGTCATTTTTACAGGTATTTTGAGGTATTTGGGGGAATAGCTCAAGCAGTTCCCTGCTTCTGCTCTATCATCTTGGCTTCATCCCCTCTAAAAGAATATTTTAAAGCAGCAATCATCGAAACTATTTCATGCTGGCTAAGGAATGTATTGGTAAATTAGTGGAATAGATTAGGTTCACAAGACACACTAGGAAATGATTAAAGTAATCTTCCATTTTCTTAAACCCAATGACTCTAGCTACTGGGACAAAAATTCGTTATTTCACAAAATCTTCAGGGAAAACTGGAAAATAGCATGGCAGATACTAGACATGGACCAACACTTTATACCATATACCAAGATATGAATGAAATTGAAATGTGTCCTTGATTTAAACATAAAGGGGGATAAGATATGCAAATAATGAGAGATATATGATGTGTGATATATATGGAGAACAGAATAATTTATGACCAAATAAGTGAGAACATTATGGAATTCAAAATCTGTAATTTTGATTACTCTGAATTAAAAAGTTTGCAGAAACAAAACCAATCCCACTAAGATTAGAAGGAAAGCAGAAAGATGGGAAACAATTTTTACAGCCAGTGTTTCTGATAAAAGTGTCTTTTCTCAAATATATAGAGAAAGTCCCCCATTTCATTGAATGTCCATTCCCTCCCCTCCCCTCAAAGAAGATTATGCTTAATTTTTCTGCGTAGTTATTTCTTGCTTTTAATTTAAATTCCTTTGCCTTCCTTAAGATCATATTCCAAGGCCTCTGATCCTTTAATGTAGAAGCAGTTAAGTCCTGTATAATCCTTACTATAGCTCCTTAATATTTAAATTGCTTTTTTTCTGACTACATTGCAGTATTTTCTGATAGTTATGGGATTTTGCTACAGTATTTCTTGGCATTTTCATTTTGGGATCTCTTTTAGGAGGTGAGTAATGTATTTTTCAATCACTATTTTACCCTCTGTGATATAAGGGAAATTTTCCTTGAAAATTTCATGAAAGATGCTGTTGAGGCTCTTTTTTTGATCATGGCTTTCAGATAACTCAGTAGTTCCTAAATTTTTCCTCCTAGACCTATTTTCTGAGTCAGTTGTTTTTCAAATGAGCTATTTTACATTTTCTTATTCTTTCGATTTTGTCTCAGTCATTAGTTTCCACTTACCCAATTCTAATTTTTAAGGAATTATTTTTTTCAGTCAGTTTTTGTACCTCCTTTTCCTTTTGGGCAATTCTACTTTTTAAGGAGTTGTTTTCTTTAGTAGATTTCTATGGTCTGAGGTCTTTTCTATTTTCTGCTCATTTTTTAGCCTGTTTTGTGACTTTTAAAATCTGTTCCTCAGACACAAGGGACAATGTACAAATTTTCTTGTGTGAAAGTCAAGTGCCTGTTCACTGCATTTGTCACCTGGGACCTCAGGTACTTGTGGCTTACCCACTGCACTGTGGTGGCCCAGCCTACTTATGCTTGTTGTGTTGGGAGTTTTGATATTGGCACTTTGCCTCCTATCCTTGGGCTAAAGTACTCACAACTGATTTGCTCTTCCACTGACCTGCTGAGCCAGGAGTACAGGGCCCTGGGTTGCTGCTCTGTGCTGTGTCTAAGAGCTTCCTGCTGGCTTGCCTGGACCTTGTTTGCTCTGGGTTGCTCTCCCTTTTTTTACCAAGTGAGACAGATATTTCCTCAAGTCTTTCTAAGTCATCTTGGTCTGAAAAATTGCTTCGCTTCATCTTTTGTGGGTTCTGTCATTCCAGAATGCTTATAGACTTTGATTTATGTTGTTTCTGTGGGAATCTGGGAAGACAGGAGGCAATTTCCTGACTGTCTCTGCCATCTTGGTTTTCTTTCCAGCTGCTTGCACTCCCTTTTTCAATATTTTTGTTTTCAGAACTAGCTCTGGGGTCTGTGAGCTTTCCCTTCTTCCAAGGTGATATAATGTAAGGAGAGTCTGTTTATGAGTCTCCTGGTCATTTACCTTCCCTGGAACTATGACTAAGTTCCCTGTTCCCCTGAATCTGCAAACTTTGATAGGCTAGTGATCTGCATTACCCTGAGACTGTGACTCAGGATTTCAGCTCTTATTTGGATATGGCATAATGAAACTAAACCCGAAAGTCAGTGTCAGCAAAGGGACCTCTGTAATCATCTGCTGAGAAGATGTCTGATCCCTTTACCCTCTAGAGGCTCAGAGGTCCAGAAGAACCTTCTACTGCTTCTGATTCAGTTGCTTCCACGCCTTGTCTCTTGTTTGCTAGGGTACTACCTGAGCTCCTCTCTCAGCCTGGTATAATAAACCTTTACTGCTAACCTAATTTGTCTTGGGATGGAAAGTTGCTTTGCCATGTCCTTTTGTGGCATCTGTTGCTCCAGAATTTGTTTTGAGGCATTATTTAAAGTTGCTTGAAAGCAAATTGTGGAGAATTCAGATGAGTCCCTTCTTACTCTCCACCATCTTGGCTCCACCCACTTTCAATTTTTGAAAATAATTTGTGAAGTATGGGTACTCTTTTTTTTAATTGGTAGAATACTCCTGTGATTCCACCAGGACTGAAAAGAATTTCTTCCTTCTGACACCTCCTTTTTGGCAAGATCTATTTCCTTTTCATAAAATTTGATATTTTGGATCTCTATATGGTTTTCTGATAATATGGTTATTTTATAGTTTTTGAAGATATTCTTCCATTTCTTTTGTGTTCAGAGATTTGTTAGTATAGAATCCTTGCAAATACATTATCTTTATTGTTCCCTATCTCTTCTGATACTTTCATTTCTCCTTGCTCATTTACTGTTTGACTTATTTACTATTCTATTTTTAAACAAATTGACCAAGCTTATTAACATTTATATGACTTTTCAAAGAATCAGACTTTAGTTTTATTTGATAATTTCTGCTTTGTCTGTCCAATTCATCTGTTTCTCATCTAATTTTAAATGTCTCATTTTTTGTGCTTTAGTTTTGTGTATTTGTTGACTTTCTAGTTTTTTTATTTTTCTCTTTTACTTAGCTAAAACAGATAGAAGTATATTGAATTCTCCTGTCACTATGTTACTGTCTATGTCCTCTTAATATTTAGATAATATCTCCTGTATGAATTTGGAGGCAAAAGCATTTGAAGCATATGTTAATTACTCATATTGGTTTTTGTGTACAATTTCTTTCAACATAACATACTTTTCTTTTTATTCTTTCTTATTTTTGAATGTTTTTGCTTTGTCAGATGTTATGATGGCAGCTACGGCTTTTTTTGATCTCCTTGATGCCTGGCAATTTTTTCCCTATTCTCTCAGTTTTATTTTGTTTCTTTCTTTTTTTTTAACTGTTTCTCATAAGCAGTGTGTTTTAGGGTTTGTTTTCTTATCCATTCTGTTGGTCTTACTATTACTGTGGAGGCAAATATGAAGGAGTGGAAAGAAACATTTGAACTATATTCTGATCAGAATTTCTACATTTCTACATTTGATTGTGAGATTTTTAGTGTCCTAAAACATCCCAGTTTTTGTAGCAGTGCTAAAAGGCACTGAGAGGGGAAGGAAAAATGTATATTTCCTTCTATTCCCATTCACTTTTCTTCAGAGATCTATCATATGTAGCTTTTCAAAAATCCTATTTATCTCTTTTGCTTTTTTTTATTAGATTTATCTAGTACTCAGAGGAAAATTTTAGGTTCCCCAATTATTATTTCTTTACTATTTCCTCCTTACCTCATTTATATACCACATTAAATACCACCTTCTTAAAAAAAAAATTAGATCCTTTGCCATTTGGTGCATATATTATTAGTATTGATGTTACTTCATTTTCTATTTAGTTTCCTTGCTTATCTCTTTTCATTAGGTCTAATTTTGCTTTCTCTGAGATTATGATTGCTACCTCTGTTCTTGTTTCTGTTTTTTAATTTTGCTGAAGCATAGTTGATTCTACTCTAGCCGCTTACCTTTACTTGTGTGTATGTCTCTATTTTAAATGTGTTTCTTGTAAATAACATATTGTAAGATTCTGGTTTTTAACTCATTTTGCTATCTACTTCCATTTTATGGGTTAATTCATCACATTCACAAACACAGTTCACATTATTAACTCTACATTTCTCTCGATCCTATTTCCCATTCATACTTTTTTTCTTCTCTCTCCTTTCACCTGTCCCTCTTCACAAGTGTTTTTTTTTTCTTTTGAATACCATCTCCCCTGATTGCACTCTCTTCCATCACCTTCCACCCTTTTACTTATCTTCCTCCACTTCTATTTCCCTATAAGGTAAGATAAATTTCTGTAGTCAACTGAGTAGGTATATTATTCCTTCTTTGACCCAATACTGATAATAATGTGATTCAAATGCTTTTTGCCAACCCTCCATGTTTCCCTCCACTGTAATAGCTTCTTGTGTACCTCTTCATATGAGATAATTTACCCCATCCTAACTCTTCCTTCCCTCTTCTCCCAATATCATCCTCTTTGTGATACCTCATTTTTTTCGCTATCTTCCCATATAACTAACTTATGCCCATATCCTCTGTCTAAGTATACTTCTAACTACCCTAATAGTGATCATGTTCTTAAGAGCTACAAGTATCATTTTCCTGTGTAGATATATAAAAGTCTAACTTTACTGAATCCACCGGGTTTTTTCTATTCTTTTTATCTTTTTAAATTTCTCTTGAGTTTTGTATTTGAAAATCAGAATTTCTGTTCAACTGTAATCTTTTCATCAGGAATGTTTGAAAGTTATTTTTCTCATTGAATGTCCACTTTTCCCCTGAAGGATTATATTATTTTTCTGTGTTGGTGATTTTTGGTTATAATCCTAACTCCTTGACCCTCCAGAACATTGTACTTCAGATCCTCTGACCCTTTAATATAGACTGAGATCCTATGTAATCTTGATTGGGGCTCCATGATATTTGAGTGGTTCCTTTCTGGCTGCCTGCAGTTTTTTCTTCTTGACATGGGAGCTCTGGGATTTGACTATAATATTCTTGAGAGTTTGCATCTGGAGATCTCTTTAAAAAGTTAATTATTGAAATCTTTCAGTTGTTCTTTTACCCACTAATTCTAAGATATCAAGGCAGTTTTTAAAAATAATTTCTTGAAGGATGATGCCCAAGTCCTTTTTTTAAAAAAATCATGGTTTTCATGTAGTACAACAATTCTCATATTATCTGTCTTGAATATATGTTTTGAGTCAGTTGTTTTTCTGATGAGATGTTTCTAATTTTCTTTTATATGTATCTGCATTTTTATATTTTTTAATTGTTTCTTCATGTCTTATGGAGTCCTAAAAATCATTTGCCTATTTCTAATTTTTAAGGAATTGTTTTCTTCAGGGCACTTCTATAACTCCTTTCCAATATGGCCAATTTTAATTTTTAAGGAGTTCTTATCTTCAGTAAATTTTGGTACATTTTTTTTCCATTTTATGTGCTTCCTTTGCCAAACTACTGACTGTTTCTTCTATGATTCTCTTGC